>NC_090650.1:409602887-409970412 GCF_040937935.1 Hyperolius riggenbachi
TGTGGTGTGTGTGTGTGTGGTGTGTGGTGTGTGTGTGTGTGTGTGTGGTGTGTGGTGTGTGTGTGTGTGGTGTGTGGTGTGTGGTGTGTGGTGTGTGTGTGTGTGTGTGTGGTGTGTGTGGTGTGTGTGTGGTGTGTGTGTGTGTGTGTGGTGTGTGTGTGTGTGGTGTGTGTGTGGTGTGTGGTGTGTGGTGTGTGTGTGTGTGTGTGTGTGTGTGTGTGTGTGGTGTGTGTGTGGTGTGTGTGGTGTGTGTGTGTGGTGTGTGTGTGTGTGTGTGGTGTGTGTGGTGTGTGTGGTGTGTGGTGTGTGTGTGTGTGTGGTGTGTGTGTGTGTGTGTGGTGTGTGTGTGTGTGGGTGTGTGTGTGGTGTGTGTGGTGTGTGTGTGGTGTGTGTGTGTGTGTGGTGGTGTGTGGTGTGTGTGTGTGTGTGGTGTGTGTGTGTGTGTGTGGTGTGTGTGTGTGTGGGTGTGTGTGTGGGTGTGTGTGTGGTGTGTGGTGTGTGTGTGTGTGGTGTGTGTGTGTGTGTGTGTGTGTGTGTGTGGTGTGTGTGTGTGTGTGTGGTGTGTGTGTGTGTGTGGTGTGTGTGTGTGTGTGGTGTGGTGTGTGTGGTGTGTGTGTGTGTGTGGTGTGTGTGTGGTGTGTGTGTGTGTGTGTACTATGTGTGTGTGTGTGTGGTGTGTGTGGTGTGTGGTGTGTGTGGTGTGTGGTGTGTGGTGTGTGGTGTGTGTGTGTGTGGTGTGTGGTGTGTGTGTGTGTACTATGTGTGTGTGTGTGTGTGTGGTGTGTGTGGTGTGTGTGTGTGGTGTGTGTGGTGTGTGTGTGTGTGGTGTGTGTGTGGTGTGTGGTGTGTGGTGTGTGTGTGTGTGTGTGGTGTGTGTGGTGTGTGTACATCCAAGACAGTGGGTGGGGCAACAACTCTGTCCTAAAATTAATCTATTTTTTTTGTTTTCTTTCTGTTTGAATACACATGAAGCATAGGAATGAGGGCACATAACCCTAACCCTACTTTATTTTACATTAAAAAAAAAAAAAACATTTAAAGGGAACCCGAGGTGAGAGACATATGGGGGCTGCCATATTTATTTCCGTAAGTCAAAACCCTGGAACAAGCATATGGCTAATCCAGTAAAACTGGATGGAAGGTTTTTAAACAACGGTGACAGCAGTTGGCGTCATTCGCATAAACGTTGCGGTAGATCCTGTAATTTCACCTCGGCTTGGATGCCACATGTAGCATCCAGCGTTTGCCATTTCCATGTCCACCTAGCGGCTCAAAACGCAACGATGGGAATTGATTCCGAACACCTTTCTGCGTAGCAGCAGAAGTGTTTAGCATCGGCCAAACAAGCTGCCTCCAGGAGCTCATGTGAACCAGGACTGTAGCCAGTCCCTGATACTGAGTAACAGCGGCCCCTGCTCTGTGCTGCCTATTGCTCATGCAGAAGAGGAAAGTATATGGGCTGTAGGCAGTGCAAGCATCTGAGCAGTATACATACGTGAGTAGTGTGTCCTGCTCTATAGAAAGGGCATGCCCCGTGGCGGAATAGCAAAGGCCTGGGATTTTCTGCGGGCAATGGCGGACCCCTGACCACATGGTAGATTCTCAGAAGAAACTATACTGCCCATGCAGTCCAATCCAATTTCTTACAATGGATAAAGTCTTAGAAAGTCAACCAGTCAGCAGCTGGGCCCAGAGAAGGTGCAGACAAACGTACACAAAGGGGAAAATGACTGGGTCTTGACCTGGATTTAAAGGCTATAAAAGCCCAATTCTTTATGGTATCACAGCATAGGTAGACACAATGTTTCAGCAAGCAGGCCTTTGTCTGCCTTGGATAAACACCTGTGTGACGAAACGTTGTGCACATCTATGCTGTGATACAAAAAAGAATTGGGCTTTCATAGCCTTTAAATCCAGGTCAAGACCCAGTCATTTTCCTCTTTGGGTACAGCCCATGCAGACAAGAATCCCCTTCACTTGCTAATATCACAACTGGTGTCTGAAACGTGGAACTGCACAAAAACCAACAGCAACTCGTTCTTCGGCGATATCGCACTTTGTCAGCCGAAACGCACTTTCCTCGCAGCCTCACGCTGTACACTTATATGTGCTAAAGTCTCCTTGGGAGAAAATCCATTATTTATTGCCGTTTATCCTTGCGGAGCTGCCGAGGTTTCAATCATTTATTAGGCAAAAGGGTCAGATTTGTCATCGTCTAAGCAGATTCCTCTGACGAATCCCGGCGTCTGACAGGCAGAGCTGGAGCAGAAGACAGCCTGTTGGATGTCAGGCGAATACCAGGGGAATTATTTATACTTTTGGCTGCGGAAAAATCCAGGGCTGTGGAGTCGGTGCAAAAATCCTCAGACGCCTCAGCTTGTGATACCACCGACTCCAGGTACCCAAAACTGTGCCAACTCCTCCACTCAGACGCCACAGCCCTCGGCAAAAAACAACTCTATGCATCCGATTCCATATCTCGCATGGCCCACGACAGCCAATCAGGCCTGGACTGTTAGACTGACCAGTAGGGAGGGATCATCGGACGAGGAAGAGGAACACCATTCATCATTTAAAGGGCAACTGAAGTGAGTGTTATATGGAGGCTGCTATATTTATTACATTTTAAGCAATACCAGTTGCCTGGCTGTCCTGCTAATGCTCTGCCTGTAATACTTTTAGCCATAGCCCCTGAACAAGCATGCAGCAGATCAGGCGTTTCTGATAATATTGTCAGATCTGACAAAATTAGCTGCATGCTTGTTTTTGGTGTGATTCAGACACTACTGCAGTCAAATAGATTAGCATAGCTGCCAGGAAACTGGTATTGTTAAAAGGAAATCAATATGGCAGCCTCCATGTTAGTCTCACTTTAGTTGTCCTTTAAACGAGGGATATGGAGGCTAACATTTATTTCCTTTTAAACAATGCAGATTATGTGGCTGTCCTGCTGATCCTCTGCTTCTAATACTTCTGGTCCCTGAACAAGCATGCTCTAACTGAAGTGCAACTGGATTGGCCATATGCTTTTCTCACACACCTTTCTTAGGACCAATAGTACCTTGACATGGTGTATGTGCCTATGCAAGGGAATGCATCCTTTTGTTACCCCGTCCCGATCCCTAGATGTTAACTTAAAGGACAACTGAAGTGAGAGAGATGTGGAGTCTGCCATACTTATTTTCTTTTAAGCAATACCAGTTGCCTGGCTATCCTGATATTCAGCCTCTAATAATTTAAGCCACAGCCCCTGAACAAGCATGCAGTAGATCAGGTGTTTGGCATTTTTGTAAAATCTGACAGATTGGCTGTATGCTTGTCCCTGGGTAATTCATACACTCCTGCAGCCAAATAGACCAGCAGGCCTGCCTGGCAACTGGTATTGTTTAAAATGAAAAAAAAAAACCTATGGCAGTCTCCATATCCCTCTCACTTCAAGTTCCCTTTAAGCCTGTCTTAGGTTGTGTAACGTGCCCTATTGGCACTGGATGTGGTTGGAAACACATCCAGCGGAGCGGACACTTGCTGAATAATAAGGTTCTTTACAAATGCTTGTGAGTTTTCCAGGCCTGACCTGCTGCAGTTCCTCTCCCGACCAGTAGATGTCTAACAAGCACATGCTGAATGCCTCTGCCCATCATTAGAAGATGCTGCTCTGCTTGCACCGGCCCTGGACCCCTCGAGTGTGATTATAAAAAAGTGCTCGCTTCCCGCCATTCATATCCGCCGCTTCGCCATTTCACGGTAGGCTGGAGCCAGGCCTCTTCTATTTTTGCCGATGGGGGGTTCCCTGCCCGCGGAAGCGATTGCGAGACGCGTAGAGCGCACGCTCTATAGCCGGTGATAATTGATCGCTAGGCTTACCGAGATATTGTAATGAAAATGGAGAGCATGCCGGCCTTATCGGCAGCATAGCCTAACCGCTCTATAAAAGACATTTACATATATATATTATATAAAAAAGTCATGCGGCAATGGGCACTGACCAGAATGACAAACCTCTAATCCCCCATAGTAAACAGGTTCAATCTGAGGTATGAGGTACAGCCACATACAGCCCCATCTACAATCACACAAATAAAGAGAGTCATTTCTCTCTCCCGCTAGACGATATCCAGAATGCGGGGCATATTAGCTACATGATTGCGGAGCAAGATTGCTTGGCAGGGTTGGAGGGTCAGGCCTTGTTCACATAAATCGCAAGCACTGAGCAATTTTGTTAGTGATTTTGTAAGCGCTTTCCTAAGCGCTTTCCAGGGGATTTTTCTTTAGAAAATCATTTTTTTAAGCGCTTTTGTGCAGCGATGTTTCTTTCACTTCCTGACGTCAGATAGTGAACTCCTTGCCCCGGAGATGAAAAAAACACAATGCATTAATTCAATAAAAGCGCTCGGAAAATCGCTCAGCGATTTCGCTATACATTCTTTTGAATCGCAAATGCTCTGGAAATGGTGCATGAGCCGTGTTTGCGATTGGATACAAAAGCTCATCACTCATGTGAGAACTCTCACATAGAGCAACATTGCACAAGCGCTATTAAGACGATTTTTAAAGGGAACCTGAAGCGACGAAAATTATTTAAAATAAACACATGACGTAGCTGCAAATGAATATTACATACTAACCTCAATGTCAGTTCCTCTCAGAAGCTCACCATTTTCTTCTTACAGTGATCCCTTCCAGTTCTGACAATATTTTGTCAGAACTAAAATATACCAGTTGCTGTCAGTTATATATCAGCAGCTGTCAGTTACAACTGAATGTGCAAGGTAATGTCCACGTTTCCCTATGGCTCAAGTGGGTAATATTCCAGTTTAACAGTATGCTGACCAGGAAGCTGTTATGGGGTAATGGCCATTTTCAAAATAGAGGACAAAGAATTTCATTGATCACAGTGGACAAATGGGGCGCGGGAGAGGAGAAAGAGATTGAGGAGTTGACTACACGGGAAGTATGACCTGTGTATGGTTATTTTGACTTTTAATTTTCAGTTCAGGTTCTCTTTAAAAACACCATTTGAGCTGTTAAACTGAGCAAATACGGTTCTGTAAGTACTTTTGAAAATCAAGAAAAACCTAAGAATCCCCCATTAGGAGATGGACTAGTCCAAAATCAGAGTCAGAGTCTAACTATGAACGCATCAGAAAAAAATAACTTTACAGGGCATTACATTTTGGAGCAAAATGTACATGCATACACATGGATTTTACATTAAAAAAATGTAATAGAGATCCTGAAGTCGAGGGAGTTTTCTGTAATGTTAGAGACATTTACCACAATGGTTAAAAAAAATATACTTTACTGCTACCAAATTCTGCCTCCACACCAGTAGGTGGCGCTCTCAAACAAAATGTATTTACTGCATTTGTAAATATTTCATGAGGGGTTATTTTTGTCTTTTTTTGTTTTTGTAAAGCTAAACTCTTAACTTATGTACCGGTACTTTGTTTCTAGTATATTTCTTTTGTTTTTATTGTGCGTAGTCCAAAAAAAAAGACTAAGGATTTTGCAACGTGAAATCATTTTTCCAGACAATTTTTCCAAAGTAGGGCTGAGGTTTTTTTTTTTACATTCGCCGACTACAGTTACTACAGATGAATTTCACAAGAATATTAAACTTCTGAGCGGAAAATCTGTCTCTCTGGGGCGCCGCAGCGTGCGGGCGCGAGTCACGCGGTAAGATAAAGGCCGCCCGTCCGCTTACATGGAGGTTAAAACCCCGCCGCTGTTTGACTGATGCATTATTTCTGCGCTGGGAGTTTGAAAGCCCAGAGTTTTCTCATGCAATTTTGTGTTGGCTGGAAAAAGAGGGCGTGAAATGGGCCTTCAGGGCGCCGTGACTGACAGGTTGCGGCCCAGCAGCGGGGTAACGCAGGCGGGCGAGGAAGGTAAAACACTGTGACAGCTCATCACACAAAAATAGCCTGAGCCCTGCGCGGGTATTCCCAGAGATCTCCATTATCTGCTCTGTCTTCCTCGCGCAATCTCTCCCTCGAGATCTCCATTATGAAGAAAACGACGGAACACTGTTTTCTGAGGAGAGACAACACATGCACAGATACGCACGCACGAGACAGGGAGTGAAGAGAATGTCGATGTATGTGATAAAATCATGTACAGAGAGACAAGAGATCTGATCTCTTCCCAGCTCACCGCATACAACCCGCCAAACAGTCAATTAAATCACAGTTCTGAGGTAAAAGTGCAAATTGGTTTGTGTTGAGGATAAAAATGGAACTTTGGCCAAACTTTTTTTTTATTCCTCTTTGCTTTTGTAAGGTAGGAACAAAATGGGGAACTGGTTGCTTGGTAGTTGGAAACGGACGGTATTTCCCACAGGGCTGTGGAGTTGGTACAAAAATCATCCAACTCAGATTCCGACTCCTCAGTTTATGAAACCACTGACCGCAGGTACCAAAAATAGCTCTGACTCCTTAGTCTAAAGGTGGCCACTAACGATCCAATTTCTATCAAAAAATTGTTCGAGTGATCAGAAGTGAAATTGTTCATTACACCATCAACGAACCAATCTTTGCTTCCTATTTATCACAACCAAAAAGAAAATTCAAATTTTGGCTAAAATACAATCGGAGGACTGATTTTATAATCATATGTAATGTATTGTGCCCATTAAAGGATATTATTTATAACCAATCTAATCAGAATTTCTGGTCGCTCTAGCGATTTTTCGCTACAAATTGGACCGTTCGTGGCCACCTTTATACTTACCAGGGCTGTGGATTTGGTACAGGAATCATCCGACTGACTCCTCAGTTTATGAAACCACAAACTCCAACTCCAGGTACCCAAAATTGCTCCAACTCAGACTCCAACTCCTCAGCCCTGATTTCCCACAAGGCAACAAGGTTCACAGACAGGAAACGGTCAGGACAGACATCACACTGTGGGAGGGGCTTCACCACAATATCAACCATACAGAGCCCCCTTATGATCTATTTAAGATTTCTCATAGGAAAGGGGTATCAGCTACTGATTAGGATGAAATTCAATCCTTGGTTACAGTTCCTCTTTAAGGCCTCTTTCACAGTAGGACGTTAAAGTCGCACGTTATAAAATATTATAAAGCAGAGTAACGCACAGCAATACTAAGTCTGTGCGACATTCACAGTGCACACGTTGCGTTAATGTGTAACGTGTAGGGTTATTAAAGGCTACTACATGTTGTGGGTTTAGCAATGTATCTGCTGCGTTACTTGTGTTGCGCATGCTCAGTAATTTTTTCTCTCTTTTTCAAAATGTTCCGCATGCGCCGTTTTCGTTCCATCGTAAATACATTTTCTAACGTGCGACTTTAACGTTGCACTGTGAAAGTGTATATGCATTGGGTTAGGGCCGCGTTGTGCGACCTTAACGTCGCATCAAACACAACGTCCTGCTGCGAAAGTAGCCTAAACAGCAGGGCTGTGGAGTCGGTACAACAAATCTTCCGACTCCGACGCCTCAGTTTATGAAACCACGACACCGACTCCAACTCAGACTCCAGGTACCCAAAATGGCTCAGACTCCGACACCTCGACTCCGATTCCTTAGTCTAATACTTAACAGGGCTGTGAATTTTGTACAAAAATCATCCGACTCCCGACTCCTCAGTTTATGAAATCAACGACTCAGACTCCAACTCCGACTCCGGGTGCCCAAAATTGCCCCGGCTCCGACTCCACAGCCCTGCTAAACAGTGGCAGTCACATGAACACAGCCATTTTCTATGAAACCAAGGAAAAAGGTCAAGGTTAAAAAATGGAGGTGAACGGGAACTGAAGTGAGTGAGATATGGAGGCCGCTACATTTATTACCATTTATTATACAAGTTGCCTGGCTGTCCCGCTGATCCTCTGCGTCTTGTATTTTTAGCCATAGACCCTGAACAAGCATGCAGATCAGGTCTTTCTGACTTAATTGTGACTAGATTAGCTGCATGCTTGTATCAGGAGTGCGATTCAGGTACTACTGCAGCCAAAGATTATGTGGTGGTGTCATGTGTGTAATAAAATATGAGGCTGGACAGGGGCTTTAAGAATAATCATTAAGCTGCGTTTTGCTATGAGCACAACAGTGTAATCATGGCACGTTCACCAGCTTTCCTCACGAATGCACAGACGAGGCCTGCTGAAGTCCCAGAAGCCCCGTCATTGCATAAACAGCCGCCCCACTGGGGCCCTAACGCCGAAGAGGCGGAGAGACGAGCTACATTTCCAAACAGATGTTCTCGTCATCTTCCTCAGCCGCGCCACAGATGGCTCCGTTCCCCCTCACAACTCCACAGGCACTTCTGCCGAGTCACAGCTTTCCTACGACACGCTCAGCCAACCCGCACAGCTGCTGCTGGACTACAACTCTCAGCATGCCCTGCTGGACACCGCACTGAATGTCCACGTATCGCTCCGCTCACGTCACCGAGTGTCATGTGAGCACGGAAAGACCTGACCGAGACCCATACACTACTTAATACAATTTCACAGACAATCATAATGTAGATCAGGTTAGCACCTCACATAAATGCTGTTTTAAGGCCCTTTCACACCTAAGCGGGAATCGTGCGATTCCCGCTAATCGCTAATGCGCTAGCGTTTTTAAAAACGCTAGTGCTATATTAGTCTATGGCAGTGTTCACACTTCAGCGATTAGCGATAATCGTGGGTGGGGCTTGTTCACACTATGAGCTTTTGTGGTTTTTTTTTTAAGCCCTGGCGATTTAAGAAATAGCCCTAAAAGCGCTTGTGCAATATTTTCCTATGAGAGTTCACGTGTGAGCAGCTTGATTTCTTTGAAATCGCAAACGCGCTACATGTAACATTTTCTAAGCGCTTTGGCTCAATGGAAGGTATAGGGGAAACGCAAAGCGCTTTAAAAAGCGCTTTGTATAGAGATTTCCCCAGCGCTTTAATGAATAAATACATTGTATTTACTCATTTCCGGCTACAAGACTTCACTTCCTGACGTCAGGAAGTGAAAATCTTAATTGCTCAGCAAAAGCGCTTTGCTCTTAGAACCCTTTCACACTAGAGAGCTTTTTCGCGTTTTAACGCCACTGCCATAGTTGCCGTTTTCCAAGGTAAAATTAAAGTCCATAGACTTTCATTTTACCTTTCACACTTAACGCTGTGTTTTGGAGTGTTGCGTTTTGAAGCTCCCCGGAGCTTTTTTAGGGCTGACCGCGGCGTTTCTCATTACAATTGATAGTAATGTGTTGGCATTAAAACGTCTGCAGCCAAAACGCAGCGTTTTAGCTTTTTACTGCTGCCTGTAGTGTGAAAGAGCCCTTAGAAAAGCGCTTTTAAAAAAAGCTCAATAAATCGCTCAGCGCTTGCGATAGCATTGACAATTTATAATGTGAACAAAGCCTATAGAGGAACTGTAACCAAGGATTGAACTTCATTCCAATCAGTAGCCGATAACAAGCCCCTCCCCCCCCCCCCCCCCCCCTCCACGAGAAATCTTTTCCTTTTCTCAGATAGATCACCAGGGGGTGTGTATGGCTACAGATGGCAAACTGGTTTCACCACAATATCAAACAGCCAGTTTGCTGTCTGTAAACCTTATTGCATTGTGGGAAATGACAGCTTTTGCAAAGCAAGCACTATCTCCCTCTGTGAATAGAACTCTCAGTAACCATCACTCCGCACAGATCACCTGGCAGGTGTCACTTTGCTCAATTCTATACTTTTACCATGTATAGGCAAGCAATTAGAATGCACAGACTTCTAGCACTAGACCCCCGAAGTTTACATCAGGGCCAGTGCTATTTGCATGGAGTTTGTAAGGTCTTCCCATGTTTGTGCGAGTTTCCTCTGAGCACTATTTTCCTTCCACATCCCAAAAACATACAACCAGGTTAATTGGCTTTTTTCCCCAGTTGGACCTAGACTGTCATAAAAGATGTTAACATTACAGGATGACAATGCTGAGGTGTAGCCTGTACTCGTAGCGTGACCGCAGTACTCCAGTAGTGCGGCCGCTACTACCGTAATTACCATAGAAGCAGACTATGGTGCCATGATCATGCTACAAGCGCATTGTGCCTCAGTTACAAGAGTATGCTACACGGTAATATCACCCTGCGCTGTGTGTGCGCGGTTCATTTACCGCTCGTTCCTGCATCAAGCTGCATGCTTGTTTCAGGGGTATTATTCAGACACTACTGAGGCTGGGTTCACATTTGACATTTTTCACTTCAGATTCCCTTTAAAAGATAATACCGTATAAACTTCCATATAAGCTGACCCGCGTATAAGCCGAGGTACCCACTTACAAATCAGTAAACAATAAAGAGTGATTGACTCACAAATAAGCCCCCCCCCCCCCCCAGTATAGCACCCCTCGTCAGTAGCCAGAGGTGCCCCCAGTACAAGTCAGCCCCCCTCCTCATAGCCAGATGTGCCACAAGGATGATACAGTTATGTCTCAAGATGTCACTATGTGGCGTCAGATAGGAGACAGTGATTGCCACACAGGAAGAACACTCGATCATTGTACCGGTGCTGACACATTGCTTGCATGCTACATTCCACAAGCCGGGGGACACAGGTAGTTTTGACTAGCGCACTCTGCACACCATGTTGCAGGGGATGAGGGGCTCGGACACAGCAGGAAGTCAGTTGGCAAGAGCAGAATCACTAGTGCACGATCCTTGCACTCCTCTGCCAGTAACAAAACCTGCTCCACTATCCGTTCTGTTTCACTGACTCGCACATAAGGCGAGGGGGTAACTTTTTTGCACATTTTTGTACTGAAAAATTAGGCTTATATGCGAGTATATACAGTAGATATGGCAGCCTTAATATACCTCTCGCTTCAGATTCCCTTTAGTAATAAAAAAACCCAGTAAGGGCCGATGATGCTTTGGAAGCATTGAGATAGAGACGGGTGTCAGTAGGCTGTGAGGCACAGAGGACTTAGTGCTGGATAGTCCACATCAACAATGACACGCAGCTGAACCTTATTAATGGCGTGTTTAGCGCCGGCTGGATATGCCCAGTGAAGTCAGAGCGCATGTGATCGGTGATGAATGACCCCAGGAGGCAATCTCCAGCCCGGCACTCGGCAATACTGCCCCGGGAGGGGGGCCAATTAAAAACCTGCAGTCATCCTATACAAATCGATAATGCCACTGGACAGCTTTCCATCACTAATGGAGAAATCATTGGCTTCAGTCAGATAATAGATTTAACCTTCTATAAAAGCATTTAAAACAATCTTAAAGTGAACCTGTCACAAAATCATACCACATACCGCTCACTAAAAGTCTGCCAAATCCCATCGCTAGTCTAAGGGGAAAAATAACTAAATGAATACTTTTCTCAGAAGAAAGCATTAGAGAAATATATTTATACATATATATATTTATATATATATATATATTCAGTTAGAACATGTATTAAATGTTACTGTAGCAGGATTCGATTGGTTTATGTTTAACCTGCACAAATTTGCATACAATATTTGCATAATGCTGCATCAACTCAAAATTATTTGCCTCTCACTGACCATCTCTATAGATGATAGACTTTCATATGCAGTATAAAGGCACACAAACTGCCAAATCCATTCTCTCTCTGGATCACAGTCTAGCCAGGCCCTACACCTTACAATCACATGGTACAAGGTTTACTGCCTGATTATAAGATAATGGCATGAAACCCTGCAAGACTATTCTACTGAAAGCAGACCTGAACTCAGAACTCCAGCTCTGCCCTAAAAGATAAGCAACAGCACAATAACCTTTAAAGAAAAACATTTGTTACAGCTGATACAAATCCTGCAATTAATCTGAAGTGTGTCTACTTCCTGCTTTCATGAAAGCAGACATAGGGTTAACATCCTGTGTTTACAAATCCGCTGCTCTGCCGAGGCTGCTGAGGTTCCTGAGCTGATGCAGCTGAGAGCTCAAATTACACTTGTGATTAGTCACAGATGAGGGGAAATTAGACAAGCTAAACTCTAAATACATACAAGGTACATTTCTCTACGTTTTCCTTCTGTTCAGTGCAAGCGTTCAGGTCCACTTGACACTGTTCAATCTGCCAACCCTCATACAGTGACTGGGAAAATGGCACAAAGCTTGTACAATCACATTGCAAGATCTGTGGCTCACCCAAAGAACTGTGGAGTTATTAAATTTTGTTGCCTACTAAACATAGATGTAAAGAAGCTGATAATGCTATAAAGGTGGGACAGCACTGGCGTTTCCGGTAAGCAATCAGCTCAGGCGCAGCAGGCGGGGGGAGCGGTGGTATCGGAGCCCAGCGGCAGCGATCAGAATAATGAAGTGGTGCAGCGCGGCTCGGCCTAGACCCGTAAATCTGCGCCCGCCGGCCCCTGGTGTCAGGCAAACGCTCCATTTCCATGTGCTTGTAGCTGTTGATTATACTTGTAACGGCGGCTGCCACTCCTTACTGCACCCCAGGACATTCTATAAATGAGATGTACATCTACCCGCACCTTCCCCGGCAAAATATTCTAAATAAATGCTTGTTCTCATCAGCCATTCTCCCACTTCACAGCCGTCGCCAGCCAAGCGCGGCCGCGCACCGCCATACTTCAAGAGTGGATTACCCCGCCGGCAGCTCCGACCCCCTATAAAAATAACCAAGCTTGTTTCACAGCTTTCCTGCTAACCACACACATTCAGATATTAACACAATCTTCATAAAACTGCTGAGGTGAGAGGTATATGGAGGCGGACATGTTTATTTCCTTTTAAACAATGCACATTGCCTGGCTGATCCTATGCCTAGTGTGCTTTTGGCATCAATGACAATCGCAGGCGATTCCCAAAACGGATTTGAAAATGAAAGTGAGTCATAGGGAACCTACTAGTGCGATTGTGATTATGGGCAATTGCAATCGCAATCATCCTGCTACGAATTACTGAATCTGAGAGAGCCAAAGTGCTTTGAGTCCTATTGGAGAAAAGCGCTGTAGAAATGTTATTGTATTGTATATTGTATTATGTAGTATTTTGAAGGGAGGAAAAAAATAAATGTAAATCACTTTTGCAAAGCAAATTTGCAGCCGTTGGGGGGGGGGGGGGAGGGGGGAGGGGGATTGCAATTGGATTAAAATTTTTATTATACACACCAGGCGTTCGTATTTCCAGTAGTGATGGGTCGTTCGCGAACGAGCCGGCTCTAAGAGCTGGCTCTTTGCTGCGAACGACAAGAGCCGGCTCTCAGTTTTGAAAGAGCCGATGCCTCAGCCGCCCCACACAGCTATGGTTTGCTGTGTAATAAAGGGCGCTGAGGCATGCTGGGAGATGTAGTCCTCTTCCAGCTTGTAGGAGTGTATGGGGCAGAGCAGAGCAGTAGCAGGAGGGATTGCCCGAGCGAGAGAAGCAGTCTGGAGTGGTCATGGAGATGGGGGCCGGGCTTTTACTCTGATTCTGAGTGGTGTCTAGTGATATTTAATGAAGAGCCGATTGAGAGCCTTAAAGAGACTCCGCAACAAAAATTGCATCCTGTTTTTTATCATCCTACAAGTTCCAAAAGCTATTCTAATGTGTTCTGGCTTACTGCAGCACTTTGTACTATCACAGTCTCTGTAATAAATCAATGTATCTTTCCCTTGTCAGACTTGTCAGCCTGTGTCTGGAAGGCTGCCAAGTTCTTCAGTGTTGTGGTTCTGCTATGCACTCCCCCCTCAGGGGGGAAAGAAACACACAAATGATCTCTTGAGATTCAAAAGGAATGCTGTATACAGCCTGCTTGTGTATGGATGTATTTTCTATGTGTGGACATACTGTACATCAACCTACTTCCTGTTTTGGTGGCCATTTTGTTTGTTTATAAACAAACTTTTTAAAACTGTTTTTAACCACTTTTAATGCGGCGGGGAGCGGCGAAATTGTGACAGAGGGTAATAGGAGATGTCCCCTAACGCACTGGTATGTTTACTTTTGTGCGATTTTAACAATACTGATTCTCTTTAAGAGCCGGCTCTCTAATGGGAGCCGATTCAGAAGAGCAGATTCTCCAAGAAGAGCCGGAATTCCCATCACTAATTTCCAGCTTGTCTGTAGCCCCGCCCCCTATAGGAAGAGGTCGCAGGCGCTTCTCTGATTGGTCATGGAGAAGCACCTATGACCTCTTACTTTAGGGGCGGGGCTACGGACTGAAGTAGGACACCTGGTAAGAATAATAAAGGTTTGTTAAAAAAAAAAAGAAAAAAGTGGATCGCTAATCAGAAGCGCTGTACAGTTTACTGTACAGCGCTTCTAAGTGGCAGGAAATCGAAAGCACAATCGCACTAGGAATCGCAGCACACAGCACTGTAGCGATTCTTAGTGGGTTCCAGGCCTAATCCTTTTAGCCACAGACCCTGACTGAACCAGCATGCAGCAGATCAGGTGCTCTGACTGAAGTCTGACTGGATTAGCTGCATGCTTGTTTCAGTTGTGATGTATACTGCAGACAAAGATCAGCAGGATAGCCAGGCAACCGATATTGTTTAAAAGAAAATAAATATGGCAGCCTCCATATCCCTCTCACTTCAGGTTCCCTTGAAGGCTCCACCCAGAATGGAGAAATGTGATTTTTGTGTGGAGTAACCCTTAAAGATGTCCCCTTTGTTTGGGAGAGGCAGGCAGGGGGAGCAGTGTTACCAGTTTCTCCTCATAACATATCCTCCTCCATAACTACCCCTCACAGCTGAACCTCCATACATCAGCCTGACAGAACCCCTCAGTCAGCAGCGCATATCAGCTTGCAGCGCGGCTACAGCAAACAAATGAGGCGCAATCCCTGCCGCCTGCGACCCCGAAATATAGGGGGGTGCGCATTTCCCATCTAACGAGGGAATACCGGCGTTCTGCCACCACTCTGTAATGTGACAGGAAAAAAACACACAAATATATTCCAATGCGAAAGGGGGGGGGGGGTTTTCATTAAATCCTGCGGCACGGCGGCGAGAGGGAAACGAGCGGATTCTGTTTCTGGGTATTAAAATTATGATGACTGTACACAATACTGTTACTCACGCTTCACAGGGGAACGCCATCTCGCTGCTCACAAAAAGCCAATTTAAATGTTACGTTTGCTGAGGCGGCGAAAAGGATATATATATGTATGAACGAAAAAAACCGAAAACACATTTCGGAGGAAAAAAAACATCCCTTAAGAGGATTGTCTGGTATTTTTTAGAGATTTCATCTTCTGTGCTCAGTGAGAAGAAATATATCAAAAATAGGTTTGTCTTTTTATTGTCGAAACTAGATATGAAATATTGTCTTTGAATGCTTCGTATGAAATACCTGTCGCTGCAAAGTTGTCGACTGGGGATGGCCAATGAGGAGGGAATACATTGCAGAGTGAATGCAAGTTGTATGCAGCTAGGGGGGGAAAAAAGGCAATCAAAGGACAACATATGCAGGCTGCCATATTTATTTCCTTTTAAACAATACCAGTTGCCTTGCCTGGCTGTCCTGCTGATCCTCTGCCTCTAATACTTATTGCCATAGCCCCTGAACAAGCATGCAGATCATACATTTCTGACTGAAGTTTGACTAGATTGGCTACATGCTAGATTAGCTGTATGCTTATTTCAGATGTGTGATTCAGACACTACTGCAGCCAAATAGATCAGCAGGACTGCCAGGCAACTGGCATTGTTTACAAGGAAATAAATATGGCAACCTCCATATCCCTCTTACTTCAGGCGTCCTTTAAAAGGAAAGAAAAGAATAGAAATGTGTCATTTAATTTGCTTAAACACTGTAAAGTACTGACACCTGACTGTGGCGGTATTAAGCGATCTCGCAGGAAAACCCTACGGAATGTACAGGAAGTGGCCCTCATTACCAGAGAAGAGGCTGCCTGTTCGCCGTACAATCTTCCAGCAGCCCCCAGCACTAATGAGAAAATGCGTTCCTATTCCCATTGTTTTAATTTGTTTTTCCTTGTTTTGTGTAAAGCAGATATTAACAGTATTGATCCTCCTGGCTCAGCTGTCCCAGCAGAGCTTATATAGGAGACGCACGGTGCAAAATAAGTATTTATTTCCAGTGACATCCCCCCTGGGCTGCTGCAAAAGCCGACTTCACAGGGAGCAGTCCTGTTCAGTAAGGGCCCATTCACACTTGAAAAACGCAAAATGCTAGCGCTTTGCTCTGGCGATTTTTGGCGATTGCAAAAAAAAATCGCCAAGTGTGAATTGCGATTTTTCGTGTTAATCACGATTATCGCTTCTATAGCCTGAAACCGGTGCAGGATACAAATTTGCGTTTGGCGATCAACGCAAATCGCCCAAGTGAGAACGGGCCCATAGGGTATTATGGCACTAGCGCTTTAAAAAGCGCCAGCGTTTGAGTGTTTTGTGAAAATCACCGGCTAAACGTTCAGATGTGAACGGGGCCTGGATTGGAATCTACTCCCTGGCAGCCAGATAGCCATCAAAACAGGGCGTAGATTTTATTCATTCAGGTCCTTAACCTAGAGAATTCCCACAGATTCTACTGTTCACTGTAACCAAAGGAAGTTTACTGGTCCTTCTAAAATGCCACATTTGCCCAAAAAGCTAAAATATCAATGACAAAGGAATAAGAACACATTAAAAAGTCGAGTGCACACGCTTTACCATAGCGAAGCGCGTCTGATCTGCCGCAGCTATCAAATATACAGCAAGATTGCAAACTAGCGCAACGCAGGGAAAGGCGGGTTAAAAAAACGCGTCCTACTGGGCCAGCCGGCAGACTCTGGCAAGCGGAGGAGAACCTGCCGTATAATTTAACATGCAAGGCAAAATTGCTAGGTAGCTCCTAAATACCGAATTATAAACTTCGCACGCAGCTCAATGACGGAAGATTGCTACCGCAGCTGGGTAAAGCGGCAACGTTTTCTAGGGAAGAAGAAATAAAATAAAAACAAGACGTAAACTCGAGGCACGGGCAAAAAGACCCGCCGTAAAAGCATAAACTCGAGGCACGGGCAGAGAGACCCGTCGTCAAGGCCGCAGCCTCCATAAGTTCTGAACTCACTCGCTTATTACTAATTAGCCAATTACTGGCCTGAGACATCATACTTAAACACTGGAGGGTACCACAATCTCCTGTAAAATAGACTAATTCAAGGCAATGATGCGGAAAACATTTTTGCCACTTTGGCTCCAAGCAAAGAAATCTTTTCAAGTGGAGAATTAAGAGAAAGAATAGTTTTTTTTTATCTGACCACATGACATATCTAAGATACAAGAGCGTTTATTAAAGTGCTAATTAAGCCAATGGCCAGAGGAAATTAATCCATTTTTTTTAAAGAGATGTGGAGTCTTTTGAGCCTCTCAGACACCCACGGCTAAATTAACTGCATGAAATCACCAAAACAGCAAATATATCTATGCATTTGTGTTCCAGGAAGACCACATCAACAAGGATGGTCCTAGCGGGAGTGGGAGGAGTTAACCGTGGCATGCTGGGTAGTTCCCCAGGCCCAGAGTAAGGTGAGTATGCTGAACAAGGAAGAATTGTTCCCACAGTACTTTTCAAATACAGATATGGCACATTGAGACCTCTTTCACACTTTGTGGATAGGTCTGTATTGTCCCATGATGGGGAAATGCTTTAGAACTAACAGCCCTGGGCACTAGTGTAGGGGGCCTGGCAGGAAACCTCATAGGGAAATTCCGCTAACGTGATTGGGTGAACAGCACCCTCTTGAACTGCTAGGTTTCCAATAGGTTGTAGCAAACTCCACCCTCACATGATTTGCTCAATCACAGCGCTTTGGGATGTAGAGGGTGCTGTGATTGGAGAACTGTTCCCGATGAGGTTTCCTGCTGTGTCCCCTAAAGATGGCCACACATGATAAAATAAAATGATCAGATTTTACAGCAACTCGATAATGATTACTGCTTTTGATCTCAGTCGGCATATGTCGTTGTGCTGTAAATTCTTGGAATGCTTTAATCTCTCTCCCTACTAGCAGAAAATATAGAAACTAAAAGCAGAAGCCCTCTGTTATTGACTCACACTGCCACCTAGTGAAAAATGGCCATAAATATACATTACAGCAGTACTAATTAGAAGCAGGGAAATGTAACAAATAAGAAATAAAAAAAATGTGCTAAAAATAAAAAGGTGCTAAATAAATGAGCATGGAGCGCTTCCAAGCCTCTAAATAAATTGGCAGCTAAGGGGTTAAAGGGAACCAGAGACGAAGCACCCTTGTGTATTTTACCATACATATCAGTAAGAACATTAGAGAAAACACTTACCATGCTCTCTGTTTCATCCTCACTGCTAAAAGTGTCTTATCAGCTGTGATAAGAATCCCGAACTGAGCATTCAGTCTGGCTTTGCAGGGAATAATTATAGTCGAGTCATTATAGCAGAGCCACAAGGGGGCAGGCTTGGGCTTGAAAAGACACCAGAGAAGACAGACTCAGTCTAGCTTTGCTATGGAAAGATTATAGCTGAGTGCTCAGTGGGGGATTCTTATCAGAGGTGATAACAGTCAGATTAAACAGAGAACAATGAAACAAAGAGCAGATTAGGTGTTTACTGTCATGTTCCCACTGATTTATAAGGTAAAATACAAGAGGGTGCTTCATCTCTGGTTCTCTTTTAAGCATGAATGTCAATGGTCTCATGCTCGTCTGGGGCCCCACACACAAGGGTCGGTAAGTTTGCCATATGAAGGCAGCACACGGCAAGTTTACCAATACTAACGCCAGGGAACGCCAAGGAAGAACTGCCCATCACACCATTAGTGCCGCACAGGTTACTACAGCAACGCACATTATTCTGGTAAGGTGCATAATAGTACACCAGGTGGCGTTCACCTTAGCACAGCATGATAATGAGCAGCCAAACGGCAGCCACTCTACAATCCCTGGATGATTTTCATAGGAGCGTGTAACAGGGACGCCCGCTAGCTGATATTATACCAGCAAAGCCAGCACAAATAAGCCCTGCTGCCAAAGTTAATAAGAAAAATTATATGAGGTCAGCATGCGTTTTCTTTTTTCCAGAAAAGTTGGTAACTCTGATAGTCAAAGCGTCGTATGACATCACTTTCGTTACCATGGCGAAACGCATCACAAACAAATGACCTCACAGGAATCTCAGCTGACCGCTGATTTTATCTGTCCCAGCGCAGCAGCCCAGGAAAGGAGCTGATTCACATTTTCCAGGCCTGAAACTTCCAAATCTTCTGAGGGGAAGCTGGCAAAGCGTGATGACAGGGCAGGAAATGACGGGCGGCTGCAAATATGTACGAGAAATTCAAGAAGATTCTTCATATTCCCGGCTCTGACTGGGAAACACAGGATAGGAACCCAAAATGGGATGATTCTCCTCAGAGTGCGGCAAGACTGTGTGACATCATCTGCTCCAGGCCACAGAGCGCCACAGCCAGGATGCCACATATGTAGAGGAAGATGCGAGGAGAAAACAGGGATAGGTGCATTAATATCAATAACATCTTTACATAAAAGGGGAAGTCCACTTTTATTGGACAAAAAAAATACTATATCTTCAGTTATCCTACCTACGGTAATAAAAGGCACGTGTCCCTGCGTCCTGTCCCTGTGTCAGTGCTTTTGCACTACTGCGCATGCCCTGCACTGTCAGTTGTTGGGACAGGACGCGGGCGTACGGCAGGCTGGCGTGTGCATCGGTGACAGACCTAGAGCCCATTTTTAAACGGGGTTAGGTCAACTAGTTAGCAATAGATTGCAAGATGCAGGCAGCACGGCATTGTAGAGGTTAGCACTCTCGCCTTGCAGCACTGGGTCCTTAATTCAAATCCCAGCCAGGGCACCATCTACACAGAGTTTGTATGTTCTCCCCGTGTCTGTGTGGGTTTCCTCCGGGCACTCCGGTTTCCTCTCACATCCCAAAAACATACAGATAAGTTAATCGGCTTCCACCCTGAATTAGCCCTAGACTACAATACATACATATTACTATGGTAGGAATTAGATCGTCAGCTCCTCTGAGGGACAGTTAAGTGACAAGACAATATACTCTGTACAGTGCTGCGGAAGAGCTGCATAAATATTAAATAACAAAATGTAAATACAGCATCTTGTTTTTTTGAGCATGTGTTGAATTAGTGCGGGTGTTAAAAAGGCCTTACAAGGGCTAATGTCCCCTGCAGCTAATATCTCAAGCACCCAGGTGCGGGCTTCCTTTCTGGGCAGTGTGTGCTTAAAACTTTCCACACTTGCAATTTCAGCTCAGTGTCATGTTGGAAATGCATAGCTGGCTGGAAACTCAAAACATTACTTGATATAACACTAAAGGGGAACTGAAAATAATGTAATACACATTTACAATATTTATTTATAAATCATTTCGTGTTTCCTCGCCCCAATTTATATTCTGAAATTCATCACAAGTGGTAACATCTTTAGCCCTGCCAGGTGCAGTTCTGCGGAATGTCTGTGTACTGAGAATTTAAGCAGGAACGGCCCTGAGAAGGGACAGTGTGTTTCGACTTATGGGCAGATTCAGGTTTAGAATGAGCCTACAATCCCCATCTTGTTTGTTAACCGGAGACTACATGTACTTCTACCTTTAAATTGGCACCCTCACTGTAAAGGACCAGTCTAGCCAAAAAGATAAGCAGTTAAAATCTGACAGAACCAATAGGTTTTGGACTAGTTATCTCCTCATGGGGGATTCTCAAGGATTTCAAAAGCATTTTCTGAACAGCAGTTACTGAGTCTAAAGCTGGCCATACACTGGCCCGATTTGCCGCCATTTCGAGTACCCGACGACCGACGCAATAGAGCCATACATTACCTGCTCCGCCGGCACGACTACCCCCGGTCACCGCTGCTCCGTGTCCGCGCTGGTCTCCGGCATGCTTCAGTTCCTCCTGCCTGGCAGGAAGTTTAAACAGTAGAGGGCGCTCTACTGTTTAAACTTCCTGCCGGGCAGGAAGAAGTAAAGCATGCTGGACCTGGAGACCAGAGCGGAGAAGACAGCGGAGACCTGGGGACTGGAGTCGCGCCGGCGGAGCAGGTAATGTATGCGGGCGGGGGGAGCGGCGCCAGCACCACCACAACAGATTGTGAACGGTTTCAGGCTGAAATCTGTTCACAATCTGTTTGCAGTAAAGGTGGCCATACGATCCCTCTCTGATCAGATTCGATCAGAGAGGGATCTATCTGTTAGTCGAATCTGATGGCAAATCAACCAGTGTATGGCTACCTTAACTGCCAAAATAGTGTACAAGTAGGGAGACTGGCATCTTACTATTTTAGCAGTCAAACTGCCATTCAGGAAATGATTTTGAGGCTTCTTTTGCACTGCAAATCACTATCCTGATTTCAGATTTTCATTGGATGCTACCAACAAACAAGAAAAAAAAAACGCAGAAAAAAAAAGGCATAAAAAAAAAAATCAGAATCGCATGTAAAAATCGCATCAAAATCGGAAATTGTATGTAGTGTAAAAGCCCTGAAAACAAAGAAAACCCTGAAAATCCCCCATGAGCAGATGGGCTCGTCCAAAACCTGTTGCGTTGGTCCTTATAGGTTTCTATGGTCAGTTATCAAGTCACTTCAGCTCATGCAAAGTTTCACAGAACATTTCTACTGGGGAAGTTTTGCGAGAGGCGGGGAGAAAAACGCATTATCCGCAGGTGATGGCAAATGTCTGTCGGAGACGATGGCTGTCTGGTCGCCCGGCTCCTGTGCTTCAGGCAGACATAAAACTCTGTTTTTAAAACTAATTTTGGAACACGGGCGTGAGGAGTTTTCTCGCGGAGAGAGGGGGGTATCTCAGCGCTGAGGCGTAATGAAGATGGACGCCGAGGAGCGGGCGAAGCAGCCGCAATCAACGCTAACACGGTTACTAGAAGAGAAGCAAAACGCAGCCATCAATTCCAATTTCTACAAGTATACGTCTTCCCTGAACTCTGTGGCACCGAGATACTGAGGCAGCCTCCCCCCACCGCGCGGAGAGAAATGTATATTAGCCGCCGTCAGGCGATTGCGCGCCTTCTGCAGAACGTCAAATAAGTCTTGCTTAAGAGTCACCAGGCCGGCAAAAATGACTTTCCCCGGAGGGAACTTCTGGAGGGTTTGTCACTTCTTGCAGCGTCCTATAGGAGCTTATATCATGTAGTGATGGGTCGTGCTGCAAACAAGAGCCGGCGCCCACTTTGAGGAGAGCCGGTGCCTCAGCCACCCCACACAGCTCTGCTTTGCTCTGTAATAAAGGGCGCTGAGGCATGCTGGGGGATGTAGTCCTCCTCTTGCAGCTTGTAGGAGTGCATGGGGCGGAGCAGAGCAGTAGGGATTGCCCCAGTCAGAGAAGCAGACTGGAGTTGTCATGGAGACGGGGCGGGGCTTTTACTCCGATTCTGAGTGGTGTCTAGTGATATTTAATGAAGAGCAGATTTAGAGCCGTAAGAGCCGGCTCTTTAATGGGAGCCGATTCTCTGAGAAGAGCCGGAATTCCCATCACTAATATATGTTTGTAGGGGGTGCCCAAATGTTCTTGTAGACAAAATGGCTGCCACAGGGAAAAAAGTGCAACGTTAAAGGACAACTGAAGCACGAGGTATATGGAGGCTGCCATATTTATTTCCTTTTAAGATTATTAGGTTTTGTAAATCCAATAGGATTAAAGCAAGCCTAAAGCGGAAAAATTAAACTGATGATATAATAAGGTGAATGTGTAGTACGGATAATGAATAGAACATTAGTAGCAAAGTAAAGAGTCTCATATTTTCAGTAATCTAGCTTTTTATATAACATTGCATTAGTCTGTCACAGTTGTAGTTTTAAAACCCCAATTTGTCTTTTAATCTATAAAACAAAGCAGAAATAATGACCCTTTGAACTCTCCTGAAGTAAAACCTTATCTCAAGCTGTCGTTCATGGTTTCTTGGCTGTTTAAAGAGAAACTCTGACCAAAAATTGAACTTTATCCCAATCAGTAGCGGATACCCCCTTTTACATGATAAATCTTTTCCTTTTCACAAACAGACCATCAGGGGGCACTGTATGACTGATATTGTGGTGAAACCCCTCCCACAAGAAACCCCTCCCACAAGAAAGGTTCGAACTTTTGGCAGTTTCCTGTCTGTGAACCTTGTTGCATTGTGGGAAATAGCTGTTTCCAACTGCGAAAAACCATGCAGCAGCTACATCACCTGCCAGCAGTAAAATGTTCACTGGAGTTCCTCTTTAAGTGCTTCAGAAAACAGGACTGCATTAATCCAAGTTGGGTCAGAGAGCACAGAGAATCTCTTTTACATAGATAACAACTGACTTTTTCGTAACTCTTCCTGTACTGGAAAACAATATGATAATCTTTTCTTTGCTACTAATGTGCTATTTCTTAACTGTACTACACATACAATTCATTATCTTATATGTTTATTTTCTCTTTAGGTTTGCTTTCACAAAAGTAACAGATTGGCCTATAAGCTTGAGCAGGACTTGCTATATTAAAATTTCCACGTAATTCTATTCTAGGCAGAAGGCTGTAGCCGGCTAACGTGCCCAGAGAATTATGGTCCATGTCTGACATCGTTTGGTCATGTGATTTACACACGCTGTCCTGTGACTAGAGGCCTGGCAGTGGGACTCTGAGGTGTCCAGGCCTCCTCCATGTTCCATCTGCAGACTTCTGCCTTCGTCCTCAATCCGCCAAATCCCTCAAGTGTTTGCAGCAGCTAGCTATCCCATTAAAATGGCTGTTTTGTGGCATGGAGATGGATCGATAGCCTAACAAGATGGCTTATCAGCTGTTTCTGGAGATGTCATGAGGCAATTAAAAAAAATATCTCAGCGTTAAGCTCTGGGCAATGTATAGGGGCGCCCCTGCGCTCCTGGGTTACTTAGCAACGCCATTAGAGAGCCGCGCAAGAGACGGAGGACGAGAAATATTCTATTAGAGGCAGCAGGACTAAACAGGAAGGAATTGCTGACTGTCTTTACCTCAGGGCTGCCACAGCTGTGGCCATTTTGTACGGTGAACCAATATTCTCAAATAGGCGTCCTGTTGATTTGACAGGGAGGCAATCGCGTCTCAAAAAGATCCCAAGAAACCACTGATGTACAAGGAGGGAGGGAAAGCCACGCAGGCCTCAACATCTCTCTTCACTTGGTTTCATCATTTTACTAAACAGTTTTCCATACGGCTTTACCGCCACTTCTGCTCCCCACTACATGCATACCTCCCAACTTTTTGAGATGAGAAAAAGGGACACTTAAAACCACGCCCCTGTTACACCCCTGGCCACGCCCTCACCACAACCCCTAGTCACGCATACCATAAAGATTTCATAAGAATTCAAACCACACTGGTCCTTTCTATCCTGGTTAATTTTCCTTCATAGTAACATTTTAAAATTAGTAATAAATCAATTTAAAGGATGGGAATAAAGTTTAGAGTCAATCAAGCCCATTTTTAGTATAGAAATATATTTACATAGAAAGAGGGACAAAGTCCTGAAAGAGGGACAAATGAGGAGGAAAGAGGGACAGGGCTTCTGAAAGAGGGACAGTTGGGAGCTATGCTACATGAGGAAAAAAAATCTGGCACTCGAAATCACCATCTAATGATATGGTTTGTATGAAATGGTTTGCGATTCATACAGCTCTATTTACTGAGGTAAATTTACTGAGTTGTCCTAATTACCCCACGTTACATTAGTCCTTAACTCAGGCAGGATACAGAAGTATGTAGGCTATTAAAACCTCTGCTAAACTTTCAAATGTAAAAAAAGAGAGTAAAATGGAAGTTGTTTTTTAACAATGAGACCTTGTTGGCATGCATTTTTAATGTACTATTGATATGCCTTGGGTACTAAAAATGTTGTTCGGTTCACTTTAAGGCTTTGGAACGAAACTGTCTCCCCACCCTGAGAGGCAGATCCTCCCCCCACACCAGCGACAGACATTAGCGGACTCTATAAATGCATCAGCCGAGCCGGCCTTTTAAGAAATGCTCTGGAGAGACAGTACTGCACTAAAGAGATTAGACTGAAATAAATGGACACAAAATACAATAATCGCGCAGAGAACAGGACGCTCTTCCAGGGGATTTTGAACATGCGTGCCGAAAACGGGAGCGCAGCGGTTGGCCAATCCGGGGGCACCGCTGCATGTTCCTGCATCGATCTGGGTCACAGCGCTCCGGCCACATTTACAGCAGCTAATCCAGTCTGAATGCTGGCATCAGGAGGGAGAAGTGCATTTACAAATTGCAAATGATGCTGAGATGGCTTCAGCCTCTGCGCCATAGAGCCCACTATAGAAATAAAACCGCTTGCTGGGCTAAATAATTTTTCTGAAATACTCACCAGTCCTCCTCTCCCCCAAACAGCTCAACATTTCTGTAAAATTAAATTAAAGCGTACCATTACAAAAAAAAAAAAAAAAAAAAAACTGCAGGGATACTGTGTATCCTGGATTCAGCATCAGAAACGCTTCCTACATTCAATATATTGCTGTGTATTGATAATAACCCAGTGATATATTAGCGTTACACAGCTCAGGAGGTTTTGCCAGTTTGTTTCCCCTAGTATGATGAATGTGAGCCAATGGCTTTAAAACCTTTAGCTAGCACTAGGCTAGCTAGTACAAGTGTCCGGCACCCCCGATCCCGATCCCCCCCCCCCCCCCTTCCCCGTTTATAAATTACCCAGCCTGGATCCAGCCTCCCTGCACAGCTCTGGTCTCTCTATGGGGAGGATCGCACATGATGTCATGCGCAAACCCAATCCTCCCCATAGAGAGTACGGAGCTGTGCCGGGAGACTGCGCGATCGCTGGATCAAGTGGGGGAGGGGGTAATGTATAAATGGGGGGGGGGGGGGGGGAATCGCAGGCAATCAGGGGCTGCCGGATACCTTTACTAGCTAGCCTAGTGCTAGCTAAAGGTTTTAAAGCCATTGGATCACATTTATTATACTGGGGGAAACAAACTGGCAAAACCTCCTGAGCGGCGTAACGGAGATAAAGTAATTTATAGTACAATTTTCAATCTTGCTGTCACTTACAGTAAGTAGTAAGCTTGGACTATTCCATCTCCTCATGGGGGAATTCTCAGTTATTTCTTTATATACAAAAACTGTATTTACTAATCTGCAGTTGCTCAGTCCAACTGCCAAAATAGTGTGCAACTGCATAGGAAAGCTGGCTAACATCTGTATAGATCCTTTCCAGGCAGTGTTTTTGCAAAGAATAAAGGTAATTCTGAAAACTCCCATGAGGAGCCCTAACTTGTCAGATCTGTCAGTTTTTTACTACTTACTGTAAGTGACAGCAACATAGGAAAAAACTAATTTATGGCTCATTTTACTCAGAGAACTGTACATAATATATATATATATATATTTTTTGCAATAGTGGTCCTTTAAAGTGGACCTGAACCCTTGCACAGGACAGAAGGAAAACAGAGAAATGCACCTTGTATGTATAGAGTTTAGCCCGTCTAATCCCACCTCATCTGTGACTGATCACAAGTGTAATTTGATCTCTCAGCTGTGTCAGCTGGCTGCCTCGAAAGAGCAGCTAATTTGCAAACACAGGATGTTAACCCTATGTCTGCTTTCATGAAAAGGAGGAAGTAGACACACAGCAGATTTATTGCTGGATTTGTATCAGCTGCCACAAACAAATGTTTTTCTATAAAGGATATTGTGCTGTTGCTTATCTTTTCGCGCAGAGAGGACATTCAGGTCCGCTTAAAGCAGATTTTTCTTTAGATGACATTTTGGTAGATTGTTGGTGGTTTATTCGCTCTTTGCGTTACACTTGACAGAAGTCGGTAATATTGGCGGTAATACGCAGCGGCAGCAGATTCAGAAAGGCACGGCTGGACCTCTGCCAGATCTGGGCATACGTACGTCAGAACAGCACAGCCGCCTGGCACGCGGGCAGAACATATGTACAGCAACTGAGTCCGACGCACAACGACCTCAGATAAACTAATCATCGCCCAACACAACAGAGATCCCTGCTGATTGGATAGCAACAATGTCTCACTCAACATGAACACCATTTCTCACCAAATAATAAGTGTGTGTGAGTCTGTGGTGTGTGCGCACGTGTGTGTGTATTTGGTTATGACAGAGTCTCTTAAAAAATGAAAAGTCTAAACAGCAGAAAATGCTAGTAGATGGCAATAGAGGCGAGTCTGTTTGGAAATCATTGAGACCTCAGTGGAGGGGAACAAGTGGCCCGTCAGCAGGAGCAGCAGCTAAAGACAATCACCAAACACCAGTCTTGCATTTTTTTCATCTGCTGACCTAGAGCATCAAGATATTAACTAAGGATATGGGGGCTGGAAACAGAAGTATGGGATGGATGGAGAGAGAGAGAAGGGAGGAGCAAGTAAGGGAGGAAGAGATAGAAGGGGGGGGGGGGGGGGAGAGAAAAGGGGGGGGAGGGGAGAGAAAAGGGAGGGGGGGGGGGGGGTTTGAGAGAGAAGGAAGGGAGGGAGGGGGAGAGACTCTCCGCCTACATCCAGGATTTTACCTCCACAGATGAGGAGAGGAAACTCCACATCCTACTGGGGGAGGAGGAAACCCCAACCCCCTATATCCTTCCCCTATTCCCACAATCCCCCCTCCCCATGTTAATGTTTTGTTTTGCTTTGGCAATGCTAAATGTATTTGGTCCTGCCAATAAAGCTTTTTTGGATTTGGATTTGGGAGAGAGAGAAGGGAGGGGGGGGGGGGGGGGGGAGAATGGGGGGGGGGGGGCGAAGGGAAGGAGGGGGGGGGGGGGGCGAAGGGAAGGAAGGGGGGGGAAGAAGGGAAAGTGGGGGGGGGGGGAGAGAAGGGAGGGACACAGATGGAGAGCAGTGATCAGGTGACACAATTGCTGCCTGTGATTGGAGAGCCAGGCAGCGGCACACACGTGGCAGAAGAGCTGGACACAGATGGAGAGCAGCGATCAGGTGACACACAATTGCTGCCTGCGATTGGCGAGCCAGGCAGCGGCACACACATGGCAGAAGAGCTGGACACAGATGGAGAGCAGCGATCAGGTGACACAATTGCTGCCTGCGATTGGCGAGCCAGGCAGCGGCACACACGTGGCAGAAGAGCTGGACACAGATGGAGAGCAGCGATCAGGTGACACAATTGCTGCCTGCGATTGGCGAGCCAGGCAGCGGCACACACGTGGCAGAAGAGCTGGACACAGATGGAGAGCAGCGATCAGGTGACACACGATTGCCGTATGTGATCGGCGAGCCAGGCAGCAGCACACACGTGGCAGACGAGCTGGAAATAGATGGAGACTGGCGATTAGGTGACACACGATTGCTGCCTGTGATTGGCGAGCCAGGCAGCGGCACACACATGGCAGATGAGCTGGAAATAGATGGAGACTGGCGATTAGGTGACACGATTGCCGCCACACATTGGAGAGCCAGGCAGCGGCACACACGTGGCAGAAGAGCTGGACACAGATGGAGAGCAGCGATCAGGTGACACACAATTGCTGCCTGCGATTGGCGAGCCAGGCAGCGGCACACACATGGCAGAAGAGCTGGACACAGATGGAGAGCAGCGATCAGGTGACACAATTGCTGCCTGCGATTGGCGAGCCAGGCAGCGGCACACACGTGGCAGAAGAGCTGGACACAGATGGAGAGCAGCGATCAGGTGACACAATTGCTGCCTGCGATTGGCGAGCCAGGCAGCGGCACACACGTGGCAGAAGAGCTGGACACAGATGGAGAGCAGCGATCAGGTGACACACGATTGCCGTATGTGATCGGCGAGCCAGGCAGCAGCACACACGTGGCAGACGAGCTGGAAATCGATGGAGACTGGCGATTAGGTGACACACGATTGCTGCCTGTGATTGGCGAGCCAGGCAGCGGCACACACGTGGCAGATGAGCTGGAAATAGATGGAGACTGGCGATTAGGTGACACGATTGCCGCCACACATTGGAGAGCCAGGCAGCGACACACATGTGGCAGAGAAGCTGGACACAGATGGAGAGCAGTGATCAGGCAAGCATGAATCCTGATTACAGTTCTCAGGGTAATGACGGGCTTTACGTTACAATATGAAGCCTTCACAGAGAAGGTTGAACACAGTGAGGGGCGCGTGGCACAGAATTGCAGCAATCTGCCGCACTGTCGCTCGCTCCTGCGTCTCGCCGGCCCTAATTGACTAATAGGATAATGAGGACGCTGCTTACGGAACAGGGGAAGGCTGTCCGCCTTTGTTTCTGATGCCCTTGAGGAGGGAGGACTCTGAGGAGCAACACAAAGTGCGCCTGATTACAATCATCTCCCTTGATTGAAAGTATTTAAATTCTGCAAGTCGGCATCCTCTGGTGAATTACAGCGAGCCAAAGCCCCCGACGCGTCCCTCACAGGCATCAACGCGCAATTCACATGAATATTCAGCCGGCTTCTATAGACGCCACCAATCACCAGCCCTCAAACTACAGAGACAAGGAAACATCTGAATAATATGGAAACTTTACCTGAGCTGAGGGACAGGGACAGAGTTATAACCATTATGAAATTTCTACTTAAAGGATACCCGAAGTGTCATGAGATAGACATGGGTATGTATAGTGCCAAGCACACAAATAACTATGCTGTTTTTCTTTTTTTCTTTCTCTGCCTGAAAGAGTTAAATATCAGGTATGTAAGTGGCTGACTCAGTCCTGATTCGGACAGGAAGTGACTACAGTGTGACCCAGTGGCGGACACAGCCAGCAGTGGGCCCCTGTGCAAAATTGTAATTGTGGGCCCCCTATGACCTGCGGCGCACGTAGCGCGCCGCGGCAAAATATGGGCGTGGCTACAACCTGCGGCGCGCGGTTAGTGGACAGAACCTGCGGCGCATAGCGCCGCGGCAAAAAAATGGGCGTGGCAATGACCGGATGAGGGCGGAGCTAACTGTAACTTAAAGCGAACCCGGGGTGAGGGTTTATTTCCTTTTAAACAATACTAGTTGCCTGGCGGCCCTGCTGATCTATTTGGCTGCAGTAATAAACTGAATTACACCAGCAACAAGCATGCAGCTAATCTTCTCAGTTCTGACAATATTGTCAGAAACCCCTGACCTGCTGCATGCTTGTTCAGGGTCTATGGTTGAAAGAATAAGAGGCAGAGGACCAGCACGGCAGCCAGGCAACTGGTATTGCTTAAAAGGAGAGAAATATGGCAGCCTCAATATTATTCTCACCTCAGGTTCCCTTGAAAAGTGCAACGCAAAGACAGTGGGCCCAAGTTTTGGTGACCCTTTCCCCAGAAAATTCACATAATTGTGCAGGTTTTCTCAAGAAAATACACATATATGCCCAGAAAATACGTGCAATCATGTCGGCAGATATGCCCAGAAAATACGTGCAATCATGTCGGCAGATATGCCCAGAAAATATGTGCAATCAAGTCGGCAGATATGCCCAGAAAATACGTGCAATCAAGTCGGCAGATATGCCCAGAAAATACGTGCAATCAAGTCGGCAGATATGCCCAGAAAATACGTGCAAACAAGTCGGCAGATATGCCCAGAAAATACGTGCAAACAAGTCGGCAGATATGCCCAGAAAATACATGCAATCAAGTCGGCAGATATGCCCAGAAAATACGTGCAAACAAGTCGGCAGATATGCCCAGAAAATACGTGCAATCATGTCGGCAGATATGCCCAGAAAATACATGCAATCATGTCGGCAGATTTGCGAAGAAAATACATGCAATCATGTGGCAGACCTGCCCAGAACATACACCTGCTAATATAAATAAAACAAAAACATTTACTCACCTGCAGCAGCAGACCTCCTGTCCCAGCCTCCAGCCGGCGCGTGGTTGGGTGGATAGGTAGCCTAGTGGGTGGGTGAGTGGGTGGGTGGGTTGGTAGCCTGGTTGAGTGGGTGGGTTGGTAGCCTGGTGGGTGGGTGGGTAGGTAGCCTGGTGGGTGGGTGGGTAGGTAGCCTGGTGGGTGGGTGGGTAGGTAGCCGGGTGGGTAGGTAGCCTGGTGGGTGGGTGGGTAACTAGCCCGGTAGGTAGGTAGGTAGCCCGGTGGGTGGGTAGGTACGGAGCAGTGCTTTTCAGCGCTGCTAGATTTGGGCGCAGCCGGCGCCTTCATAGACTTCAATAGGAATCATTCCTATTTAAGCGCTCAGTGAGTAACGTCGGCTCCGTCAGAAGACAGAGCCGAAGTTGCTTAAAAACATAATAATTCGGCCTCCAGCAATCGCTGGAAGCCGAATTATTTCATTCCCCTACTATCCATGTCGGCCTGGAGGGGGAATAGTAATTTAATCGGCCCGGACTTGTGCAGAAGCAGGATCAGCCATATAGCGCTGTATCCTGCGCCCAAGTCTACCGGCGCCGACTTCAAATGTACGCGGGTAGGTAGGTAGCCTGGTGGGTGCGTGGGTAGCCGGGTGGGTGGGTAGGTAGCCTGGTGGGTGGGCTGGTAACTAGCCCGGTAGGTAGCCGGGTGGGTGGTTAGGTAGGTAGCCGGGTGGGTGGTTAGGTAGGAAGCCTGGTGGGTGGGTAGCCGGGTGGGTGGGTAGGTAGGTAGCCGGGTGGGTGGTTAGGTAGGTAGCCGGGTGGGTAGGTAGGAAGCCTGGTGGGTGGGTAGGTAGCCGGGTGGGTAGGTAGGTAGCCGGGTGGGTAGGTAGGAAGCCTGGTGGGTGGGTAGGTAGCCTGGTGGGTGGGTAGGTAGGTAGCCTGGTGGGTGGGTAGGTAGCCTGGTGGGTAGGTAGGTAGCCGGGTGGGTAGGTAGGAAGCCGGGTGGGTGGGTAGGTAGCCTGGTGGGTGGGTAGGTAGGTAGCCTGGTGGGTGGGTAGGTAACCTGGTGGGTGGGTTGGTAACTAGCCCGGTAGGTAGCCGGGTGGGTGGTTAGGTAGGTAGCCAGGTGGGTGGTTAGGTAGGTAGCCGGGTGGGTGGTTAGGTAGGTAGCCGGGTAGCCGGGTGGGTGGGTAGGTAGCCTGGTGGGTGGGTTGGTAACTAGCCCGGTAGGTAGCCGGGTGGGTGGTTAGGTAGGTAGCCGGGTGGGTGGTTAGGTAGGTAGCCGGGTAGGTAGGTAGCCGGGTGGGTAGGTAGCCGGGTGGGTAGGTAGCCGGGTGGGTGGTTAGGTAGTTGAGTGGGTGGTTAGGTAGGAAGCCTGGTGGGTGGGTAGGTAGCCGGGTGGGTAGGTAGCCGGGTGGGTGGTTAGGTAGTTGGGTGGGTGGTTAGGTAGGAAGCCTGGTGGGTGGGTAGGTAGCCGGGTGGGTAGGTAGGTAGGAAGCCTGGTGGGTGGTTAGGTAGTCGGGTGGGTAGGTAGGTAGCCGGGTGGGTAGGTAGCCGGGTGGGTAGCTATCCGGGTGGGGGGCCCGACTCCTATCCTCCCTCCCTCCCTTCCTTCCTCACCTCGGGGGGCCCCCTCCCGATATGCGCGGCGGGAGAGTGAGCGGCAAATGCAGGAAGTCTTCAGGGCTCTCCAGGCATCCGCTAGAGGCCCAGCCGCTGAGTCTCCAATATGTCTCCAACTGGAGACATATTGGAGACCAAGCGGCTGGGCCTCTAGCGGATGCCTGGAGAGCCCTTCCTGCATTTGCCGCTCGCTCGCTCTCCCGCCGCGCATATCGGGAGGGGGCCCCCGAGGTGAGGGAGGGAGGGAGGATAGGAGTCGGGGGGCCCCCGGGAATAAAATAATAAAAAAAAAAAAATATATAAAAAAAAAAAAAAAAAAGTACTTAATGCCATGGGCCCCTGAAGAAAACGGAACTTCAGGGGCCCTCGTGCGGCGGCACGGCCTGCACGGCCGTATGTCCGCCCCTGGTGTGACCCTCACTGATAAGAAATTCCCCTTTTTACCTCTTTCTTGCTCTCAGAAGCCATTTTCTGCTAGGAAAGTGTTTTATAGTTGGAATTTCTATCAGTGAGGGTCACACTGTAGTCACTTCCTGTCTGAGTCAGGACTGAGTCAGCCACTTACATACCTGATATTTAACTCCTTCAGGCAGAGAAAGAAAAAAAAAAGCAACACAGCATAGTTATTGGTGTGCTAGGCACTGTACATACACATGTCTATCTCATCATGTCACATGTCACTTCGGGTATCCTTTAAAGAGAACCAGGGGTGAGAGTTATACGAAGGCTGCTAGATTTATTTCCTTTTAAGCAATACCAGTTGCCTGGCTGTCCTGCCAATCCTCTTCCTCTAATACTTTTAGTAATCACCCCTGAACAAGCATGCAGCAGATCAGGTGTTTCAGACATTGTCAGGCCTGACAATATTAGCCGATTGCTTATTCCTGGTGTTTTTCAGACACTACTGCAGCAAAATAGATCAGCAGCGCTGCCAGGTAACTGGTATTGTTTAAAATGAAACAAATATGTCAACCTCCACATCACTCACCTCTTTAAAAGACACCTGAAGCTAGAAGGGTATGAACCCTGTCGTATGTAATTCCTTTTATACAGTCCAGGGTGCCTGGCTTTCCTGGGGATCATCTGCCTCTAATATTTTTAGCCATAGACCCTGAACAAGCATGCAGCAGATCAGGTGTTTCTAAGGCCCAGTGCACACCGAGCGGTTTTTGGAGCGATCCGCCGGCCACATCCGCCTATAAAAACGCTTGTCTAATGTATTGCAATGGGATGGTGCACACAGGCAGTTTGCGGTTTTTGCCAAGCCGCAAACGCGCCTCCTGCTGCGCGTTTGCGGATTTCGGAAGAGTTTCGTCCTCAATGTAAAGTATAGGAAAAATGCAAACCGCTCTGAAAAACGCTACTTCAGAGCGGTTTGCCGGGCATTTTTGTTACAGTAGCTGTTGAGTAACAGCTTTTACTGTAACAATATGTGTAATCTGCTGCACAAAAACGCACCCAAAACCGCTAGGTATGTTTAGAAAACCTCTCTAAACATACCTAGAATCGCTCTGAAATCAGCTCCCAAAACCGCTAGCGTATTGCGGATCTGCTAGCGGTTTTGGTGTGCACTGGGCCTAACATAGGTCAGACTGGATTAGCTGCATGCTTGTTTCTGGAATGATACAGACACTATTGCAGCCAAACGGATCAGCAGTACTGCCAGGCAGCTAGTATTGTTTAAAAGTTAATAAATATGGCAGCCTCCGTATACAGACAGAGAAATGGCACCTTGTTAAAGAAGAAAACAATCCGTTTAGGTTTATACAGTGCCATAATTTGGAGATTAAAGAGAAACTAATGAAAAAAACTAATAAAATAGCTTAAAAAAAAAATACAATATTTTATAAATGTACTCAGTGTTTGCCCATTGTAAATCTTTTCTTACCCCGATTTACATTTTAAAATGTATCGCAGGTGGCGCCCGCTTTAGTATGTTCTACACACAGAGAAAGAGCTGTTATTTCCCACAATGCAACAAGGTTCACAGACAGAAAACTGTCAGGAGCATGGTCATGACATCACACTGGGGGAGGGGTTTCACCGCAATATCAGCCATACAGACCCTCCTGATGATCTATTCGAGAAAAGGTAAAGAGTTCTCATGGGAAAGGGGGTATTAGATACTGATTGGGATGAAGTTCAATCCTTGGTTACAGTTCCTAGCTCTATTTCTGGAGCAAAGGAAGAACATTTGCTAAATCCTTGTAAGTAAACCAATAGGAACTATAGAGGATTATTTTTATTTTTTTCTACGGTTAACGAAAGTGGAAACAGAGTCATTCAGATTCAGTATACGTCCCCATTTAAATGTTTGCGGCGAAGGTTCCCCGCAGAGTGTAATGACAGACATATTGGACACATGAGCCACCAGCCTCCGTGAAGCCATTTTCTGTCATTTTCTGCTTCAGGATCCTAATCTGCAGAATGACTTCGCCGCTGCGGAGGTTAAATCCTCTCGGAGAGGAAGAGAGGCACATTTAGATAGCAGACACGGCTCTCCATTGGCAGTGAAATCCTCTCATTCTAAACCGCGGGGTTAGATCAGCAGATAGAGCCATATGGTGAGGAGAGATCGGCCGGCGCGGGCTTCCCGGGAGAACGTGTCGTGATTGTGCTGAGGAATGAAAAGGCACGCCTTGCTGCTTCTACTCCGGCAGAGGTTCAGCGCTACTGCCCAGTCCTGCGCCCCGCCGGGCGACACAGATCGCACGTTGTGCTGGCTGCGGCCCTGAATCATGGAAGGTCTAATGCTGGGCATACACGGCTCCATTCTGAGCTGATTAGATGGTTAGAAGATCATTTCCGACATGTCCGATCACCGTTTGAATGTTTTGCCGCTCGATTCGTCATTGAAGAGAATTGAAAAAAAAGATAAGAAAAACGTGCGGAAGAACGAAACGATCGGGCGCAGAATCAAGCGCCAGAATCGACCCGTGTATTCCCAGTATACATGGCTCGTTTTTTGAGCCATTAAGATGGCTCAATAGATAATTTCCGACATGCCCGATCGTTTCACTGCTCGATTCCAGATAGCAGTGAATGGAAAAAGATAAGAAAAATGAGCGGAAGATGAGAGAATTGACTGCGGAATCGAGCAGGAAAACAATCTAACGTGAGAATCGAGCGGCAAAAACGAGCCGTGTATTTCCCAGCATTAGAATCCTGGAAGGCCACAACAACGAGTTAAATTATTGTTCTATTCAGTACTTATTAAAAAATAAATACAGGTAGTCCACAACTAACAAACGCCCAACTTACCAACAACCCGCCATTATGAATGGCACGAAAATGGGAATCAGCTAAAAATAAATTCAAATAGACATAATTTTTGAGAAAAATAATAAAAAAATAAATAAAAATCAAAGAAAAATGGGTTTTAGGCCCTGTTCACAGTGGTTAGATGCGTTTCAGAATAATTCTGCATGTCAACTCACTGCCCATACAATCCTATGGGCCTGTTCCCAGTAATGGATCAGGTTATTCTAACTCACTGCATGCAGGTTTGGTATTAGTCTCTATTGCAGTTCATAGTCATAATGCGTGAGTTATGCAACTGACTGCTGTGAACCCAGCCTTAATCTCCCTGGCATTCAATTTCCCCAGGATTTCTGTGCAAAAATGGATCCAATTAATCATAACCTTTTTTTCCCCTGTAACTAGCTAAAATGTGTCCAGCAAGCGTCTAGTATACAGTGCAGGAGAGTATTGATGTGTATATCCGTCAATACCGCCAGGGAGGTTAAACTAAGTAAAACCACATTTTGCTGTGGTGCCCTCTACTATATAGAGAGTTCAAAGTTCTGCATAAACATTTTATAGCAAACCTGAGATCCAGCCCTGGATAAAGGGGGGCAGGGGGAGGCACAAAGGGGGACAGGGATCAGAGGTGGTAAAGAGGGATACAGTGGAGGTGGCACAGATGGGGACACTGAGGGAACAGGGACAGAGATGACACAGTGGGTGTGCAGAGGTGGCCCAGTGGGGAACACTGAAGGTATCGGGACAGAGGGGACACTGGAGGCACAGGTGGGCACACAGGAGGTACAGGGGACAGAGATAGCAGTGTTCCTACTTCAGAACAGATTCAGGTTAAGGTTAAGAATGAACCTACACTCCCCTACCTCATTCGTTAATCAGGGACAACCTGTACGTAAATAATATCTGAGCTGGGACGACGAGAACAGCTAATAAGAGGTGAATGACAAAGACGTCCACATTGTGGAATGAGCAGCAGGAGGGTTGACCTATCGAATAAGCAGACAGTATAGCACAGATAGGCAAACTTCTCTCTCCAGCTGTTAAAGAACTACAATTCCCAAAATGCATTGCAGGAGTCTGGCAGCATGATTTATAAAGGCAAATGCATTGTGGGACTTGTAGTTCCTTAACAGCTGGAGAGCCAAGTTTGCCTATCACTGGTATAGCGGCCGCTCCATCATCTCTGACTGGCGGGAAGCAGGACAGCGCCGCCGGCTCTACTAATTGTTATTGATTTTTATTCACTCTCTGGGAACATAAATCACAAACAACACTTTATTTCCAGTAGTAACCAGCGCCGGGGCTGCTCGACGTGTAGACAGAAGAGCTGACAACAGCACATCTGGCAGCCCCGCCTCGTGTGATGGGCGCCACCTACTGGCACCATGAGGTCAAATGGGAAGAGCGGCACGATAATACACTGAACTGCGCAATCATCATCCAAACAGCTGAGTGGCGCAAATATACTCCACATTACAGGAGAGCAGAGGTGACAAAGGGTATAAGGGAACGTCTATGGTAATTTTATACAAATGTATGCAGATTGGAACGGATTCCAATTCAATGGTTCATTAAAATTTGCATAAATTAGCATATCATCTACATCAACTCAAGAGTATTAGCATCTCAGTGACCCTCCCCACAGGAGGGATGTGCAAGGCAGGCAAACCCAAACTCATAGATGGATAAATGAATATGGCATTTAGGAGCCATGATGCCTCAAAAATTAAAGGACACCCGAGGCCCACAACTTAAAGTGGATCTGAGATAAACTTTTACTCATTGCATAATTGTGTTCCTTTCATATAGTTTATAGGGCATTCCTCAAGCCAAATACTTTTTTTTCCTTGTTTTAATACTTCAATTCCCTATAAACTAAACAAGCCACGCCCACAGCTTTTCAGAGAGCCTTGGCACTCTGAGCCTTAGTAGCAAGGGCTTATGGGAGCTCAGTCTGGGCAGGAGGAGGAGGAGGTTACTAGCCAGAGATTTCAGAGGCAGAGGGGAGGAGGAGAGGGGACTGAATTTACACACAGGCAAGCTGATAGCATTTCCAGCTGTCAGCCTGTGACAGTGTGACAAACAGAACATGGCTGCCCTCATTGTATCACAGGAATAAATAAGCATAAACCGTTGAAGCTGTTTGCAGCTAAATTTGTTGTGTAAACTATCTAAGCTTTAGAGAACATATATAGACAAGTTACTTTTTCATCTTGGATCCACTTTAAAGCGGACCTGAACTTATGACTCCCTCTTTGCTCTAAAAGATACGCAATAGCAGAATAACCTTTCAAGATAAACATTTCTTTGTTACAGCTGATAGAAATCCTGCAATAAATCTGCAGTGTGTCTACTTCCTGCTTTCATGGAAGCCGACAAAGGGTTAACATCCTGTGTTTACAAACTAGCTGCTCTGCTGAGGCAGCAGAGATTCCTGAGCTGACATAGCTGAAGAGATCAAATTACAATTGTGATAACTCACAGATGAGGGAATTAGGCTCAACACACACCATACAATCTTGGTTGTACAGATTTACCAAATCTATGTAGTATAAGGGCCAACAGATTGAAAATACCTTGTATAATTGATTGGATAAGCTCTTATACTACATGAAAGTGGTAAGATTGAACAACCAAGATTGTATGGTGTGTGTTGAGCCTATCTTACCACTTTCATGTAGTATAAGAGCTTATTCAATCAATTATACAAGGTATTTTCAATCTGTTGGCCCTTATACTACATAGATTTGGTAAATCTGTACAACCAAGATTGTATGGTGTGTGTTGAGCTTAAGACCGATTAAATTAAATAAAATACAGGGTGCATTTCTCTGTGTGTTCTGCCTGTCCTGTGCAAAAGTTCAGTGCAAAAAAAAAAGGGGGGGGGGCAACCCTATAAAAGTTTTTCATCCCCAAATAATAATCATAATAACTCCTACATGAATATAGGAGAAAGCCGACTCGGCGTACCAGAAGCAGCTACGACTTTTCAATTTGTGTATTTTCGAGGAGTATCTGCCGCTTAATTCCTCTGCGGCACACTAATCTTGCAGATGGGTTTTGTATTCCGGCACAGACCTTGCCGCATACGGCACTGAGCCATCCGGCAGATTAAAAGCTCCGTTTTACAAGAGGCCGGGGCGGCGGCGTGCACACAACATTTAGGAAGAGTGAAAAATTCAGCCGGGAAATCTGTACATTTTCTAGTTTGTGGAGTGAGGTACGGATGCGTCACGCAGGTGACAAGATGTACGGCCGCTTCAGCGGGACAAACACAGAAGTGCGCTGGAGAGCGTTCAAGAGAAGCTGCAGACTTCAGAACGATCCCAGGATCAAACAATAGAGAAAGACGACGGCCTGTGTAATGTCAGATATTGCAGCCCCGCACGTTGTGCAGCCCCGCATGCGCAGTAGGAGCCTGCGCCCCATTACATTGTGCAGCCACGTGTGAAACGTCCTAAATATCTCCGCTTCCGCACCACGTACACCCCCGAAATTTTCAGGGGAGGGAGGGGACCCCCACATCTAGCTCTGTGCCGAATTAAAGCCCCCGAGCCCGGCTGGTTCCCGAGACTGATTGCAGCAAACCTACCTCGGGAACTAGCGGGGCTAGGGGGCTGCAATTCGACACAGAGCTAGATCTGGGGGTCCCCTCCCTCCCCTGAAAATTTCGGGAGTGTACGTGGTGCGGAAGCGGAGATATTTCAGGTAAAAAATTGTCTAACTTCCCACTGAGCATGCGCAATACTCAGTGAGGAAGGCTGCTTCCGGGCTGCAATATCTGACATTACACCGGCTGAGAGACCAGAGATGAGGAATATGTTTATCTACCACACTTTCTGGGGGTGGCAAAAAAATACATACTTTATTTTCTATAGCGATAATGAACGATAACGTCACCATAACAAAATAGTACAATGCAGTCCATTATTCAGGACACCCACTTGTATGGTCATTTTTCTGGTTTCTGCCTCGGAAACACTTCCTATAGCTTTATAGTGCTGCGTATGTAGCCCCACCCCCCAGTGATACTTAGCCTAGGTTGTTTATTATGCATATTTCTTCTCCCAAGCATTCTGGGAGAGCAGGTATATTTTCTACTGGCTATAGAACTCCATGGAGATCACCTGTCAGTACTAAAGCCTGGTACATGCTTGCAATTGTGAATGGTTAATTACTGATAAACTTTACCACCTCCAGGTAGTTTGAGGGTCAACAGAATACGATGAGCAGATTGTGTAGGCGAGTTCTTCTACTGCACGGAGGTGGTAGAATTGGTCAATCATCATTTAAAGTGTGTAACCGGCTTAAGGCGCGTACACACGCCATATTGACGCTGGGGGGACGTTCTGCCGACAGTAGCACGTGTGTACGCGCTGTCGGCAGACGGATAAGGCTGCCGAAAAGATCCACTGAGCGGATCTGTCAGAAACAGTCTTATCAGTCCGCCGACAGCGCGTACACACGGCCTACTCTTATCAGTCTGCCGACAGCGCGTACACACGTCCTACTCTTATCAGTCTGCCAACAGCGCGTACACACGTCCTACTCTTATCAGTCTGCCGACAGCGCGTACACACGTCCTACTCTTATCAGTCTGCCGACAGCGCGTACACACGTCCTACTCTTATCAGTCTGCCGACAGCGCGTACACACGTCCTACTCTTATCAGTCTGCCGACAGCGCGTACACACGTCCTACTCTTAGCAGTCTGCCGACAGCGCGTACACACGTCCTACTCTTATCAGTCTGCCGACAGCGCGTACACACGTCCTACTCTTATCAGTCTGCCGACAGCGCGTACACACGTCCTACTCTTATCAGTCTGCCGACAGCGCGTACACACGTCCTACTCTTATCAGTCTGCCGACAGCGTGTACACACGTCCTACTCTTAGCAGTCTGCCGACAGCGCGTACACACGTCCTACTCTTAGCAGTCTGCCGACAGCGCGTACACACGTCCTACTGTCGGCAGAACGCCCGCCCAGCGGGAGGGTCTGACGGACCCGTCGTTTGTGGAAGTATGGCGTGTGTACGCACCTTTAAGCTTCTATCAATCCTGCTATGTTTTGATACAACACATCGTGACCAAGGATTGAACCTCATCCCAATCAGTAGCTGATACCCCCTTTCCCATGAGAAATCTATTCCTTTTCACAAACGGATCATCAGGGTGCGCTGTATGGCTGAGATTGTGGTTAAAGCCCCTCTTATAGTGTAATGATCATGGTACTGACATGACACTGCGGGAGCCTTGTTGCATTGTGGGAAATAACAGCTGTTTCCAACTGCCAAAAAGGCAAGCAGCATCTCCTTCCACTGACATCACCTGCCAGCAGTTAAAATGTCACCATGTGATGTCAGAATGTAAATCAGGGAGAGGAAAGATTTTAAAATGAGCAAACTGACTATATCACCAATGCATAATTATTGTAAAAATTAAGCACTTTTTATTGCATTATTTTCACTGGTGTTCTTTAAATACAGAAATACAAAAACAAAAATCCAACCCACATCTGTCAGATCACTTCTTGTTTCTAGCGGTGTCCAACCACAGTAAATTAGCCTCAATATCAGAAACGTGTGAAGGCAGAGGATGAACTCGATAGGAAAAAGAAAACCTGCCATTTTTATTGAAAACTCAATAATGGCTTCCACTGCCATCCAGCAATTTCAAATAAAAACCCACAGACACCGCCTCCAATTTCCAGCCTGTGTAGCAGCGTTCCAAGTGTCCCCCTCTGCGCCATACTGTCAGCCGCCCTCCCCTCCCCCGTAACGCTGGCTGCTCGGGGGCACAGGAGGACCTGTCACTACCTCCCGCTTTAACAAGCTGACATTGGCCTTATTAATAAGAGAAGTCCCTGCAGGGGCAGCAGATCAGGGCATAGGGCACCATCCGGGCAATCAGGCCGCCAGCCTGGCACAGTCCTGCCATGTCTCTTCCTCTCCCCGCACAGCCACCGCTGTGTAATGAAGACATTTGCATAACATTATTTCATTTTTCCCCCCAGTTCCTCACCCCCCTCCTTCCTGTAAGCGAGAATCTGTGGAAGCAGTCTCGCTCGTAAATACTGTAATAACAGCAACGGCTGCTAAACTTGGCACTCTGCGGATCAAAGGGGATGAGAGACGGGAGGGGAAAAAACGAAGACAAAAAAAAAGGCCTCTTCGTCCAACATTCGGCCGCTGCCAACCGGCACTTCAACTCGAAAAGTGAAGACGTATTCATCTACCTGTTAAAATACCGCGCCGTGACAGATGCTAAACAACAAGCTGGGTCGCCTGCCAAGCTTCTGGTGCGCGAGACAGGTATAAATAGAGCACAGCGAGGCCAGCCGGTCGGCCACTCACACGACCTCCGCGATGATGCACTCTGAGGTAGTACAGTTTTTAGATCGAATCATATTTTCCCCAAATTTCCTTAGAGCTCATTATTATGGACAGATGTGCCTTCCCACTTCATGAACACCACTGCTGAAGCCTCAATACACACACTCAATCTGTGTTGCCCACAAAGGGAACCTTAACATGAACAGAGCACCATTTTTACCCAGGGTATCTCAATAGCACATTAAAAATGCATGCTAACAATGTGACTCATTGCAAAAAAAAATTCCATTCTACCTCTTCCTTATACATTTAAATGTTTGTTAGAGGCTTTTATTGCTCTACTTCCACAGTCTGCTGTACACAGAAAGAGCAGGCAGATAAGGACTGCTGTAATTAGCAGTAGCAATGAGCAAACAAAAGCTTTCATCAGTAGGGGTGGGACTCTGTGCTTCAGATTAGAGAGTTACACTTTACTACAGTCACACCTTCCCCAGGATAAATAAGGGCGGGGTGGGGAGAGGGAGGTGGCAGCCATTAGAACAGGCATGGGCAAACTTGGCCCTCCAGCTGTTAAGGAACTACAAGTCCCACAATGCATTGCAGGAGTCTGACAGCCAGAGTCAGTACTCATAAAGGCAAATGCATTGTGGGACTTGTAGTTCCGTAACAGCTGGAGGGCCAAGTTTGCCCATGCCTGCATTAGAAACGAGGATGAACTGCAGAAAAAAAAAAAAAAAAAAAAAAAAGCTGCTTGGATACACACAGACATGTGTATGTACAGTGTCCAGCATACAAGTAACAAGGCTATGTTTTTTTTTCCTTTTCCTGTCTGAAAGAGTTAATATTCAGCTATGCAACTGACAGTTTCTACCCAGTCGGGACCTAATGAACTTTAGCATCCCTCACGGAATTACAGCCATTAAACACTTTCCTAGCAGAGAACTGAGCTTCTGAGAGCAGGAGATAGATAAAATATATATCTAGCTCTCTCAGACATGGTATGGACTGTGTCATTAAGCTGAGAAAACAACAAAACTACTTTTTCAGCCACTCCTGAAACTGTAAGTCAGGCATCTAACGACATTTATTTATGTTTGTAAAGGAAGGTTTCTCCTCCGAATGTCCAGTGTATGTAAGCTGTGTGTTTTAACATCTTGCCAATATACAGGAACTAAGTCTGAAGAAGGCTTATTAGCCAAAAAGCTTCATTTTTATTTACCACCAAGTTATATGAATAAAAATCTTCCCGATTCAAAACTTCTTGCTTTTACTTTCTTGGGACAGAAAAAAAACAAACTAAGTACCTTAGAAGCAACTACTAGGGATGATCAGTGAGATGCAAATATTTCGGAGTTTAAGCACATTTATGTAAATTTGTGTGCAAATATATGCAACTTGAAAATGAACCAATCCATTTAAACCTGGGTGGGACTTGATTGGTCCATTTTCAAGCTGTATATTTTTGCATATAAATTTACATAAAGTTGCATCAACTCAGAAATATTTGCAGCTCAATAACCATCCCTAGCAACTACTAGAGGCCTCTGTTGGCCGTGAGGCGTCGCAATCGAAAGGTTGCCATATAAGTGACGTCATATTGAATGCGGATAATGACCACCTGTATATATATATATAAAGCTGCACTTTCTCAGAGAAGAATACTCCACATCATTAGTGATCTGCGCCTCTGTATGAATTAGGCCTTACAGAGCTGCTAACAGACAATACAGCAGCTGTTTGCAGCCCTCATTGCTTTCCGTCGTTCCCTTTAGTGAGGGCATAAATGGGCCTCTTGTATGAAGCTGGTGGGCGAGATGCCCGTAGTGACCGCAAGGGATCGCTTCATCCACGCACATGAAGCCGTTTCTAATTCACATAAATAAGCTTACATTTCAGTCTATCGTTACTGAACAATATTATTTGCATTGCTTCCCCACCCCCTCTCCAGGTAAAACTTATTGGCTAAATTGTTTATATCATTATTATTTAGTATTTATATAGCGCCGACATCTTCCTCATCGCTGTACAGAGTATATGGTCTTGTTAGTTACCTGTCCTTCAGAGGGGCTCACAATCTAATCCCTACCATAGTCCTATGTCTATATCATGTAGTGTATGTATCTTAGGGTGCATACACACATCAGACCATAGTCTTTGGAAAATGAAAGATCACAGACCAATCTTACCACCCTTCATGTAGTATGAGAGCCATACCTACACAGTCTATTCTATGGAGCTGAACTCCACATCAGATAAAATCTTTGCAAGATGCTGCACACACACAAAAGATCAGTATCTGCAAAAGATCTGTTCCTGCAAAATGCATTCATAGTCTATGAGATCTGCAGATCATCATACACACCTTGTTTAACAGACATTCATCTGCAGATCAGATCCACCAGGATGGATCTTCAGATGATTGTCTGATCTGCAGATGAATGTCTGTTAAACAAGGTGTGTATGATGAGCTGCAGATCTCAGACTATGAATGCAATTTGCAGGAACGGATCTTTGGCAGATACTGATCTGTTGCATGTGTGCAGCATCTGTGTGTGCAGCATCTTGCAAAGATTTCTGTCTGATGGGGAGCTCAGCTCAATAGAATAGACTGTGTAGAGTATGACTCTCATACTACATGGAAGGGGGTAAAATTGGTCTGTGATCTTTCATTTTCCAAAGACTATGGTCTGATGTGTGTATGAGCCTTTAGTCTAGGGCCAATTTAGAGGGAAGCCAATTAGACACATAAGAAAAAGGGAAAACCTATCCGGTCAAATTTCAGTGCCGGGTGTGCCATTTAGCCAAGCATAGAGAGCCTCTATGAACGTTGGCCTGATGAAGTGAGATGTATGAACTCACAAAACGCATTGCCTAGTGTAAATAACATGTTCCCTTGTACCTTATCTGTTGTCATTGGGGTAAGCCCTCTCTATTATCATTCTTTTTAAGATTTAAAGCATTATTTTGTTAAGAATCTGGGCGCCACTTTTTTCCTTGTTGTGTACCTGTAGAATGAGAACCCCTTGTTGCTTAGGTTTTCGATTATTGAGGTAGAGTGCTTTAAATGTAGGCCACAAACGCCCGAATGTTTTCAGATATCCAGCTACATTCAATTGCCGCAATCGATAGAAATATGGCATCATAATGGGTAAAACGTGATGTGGTACGGCAGTGAAATACGGTTTGCGCTGCTGCAGGACTTATATAAAGCCCTCCCCCCCTCCTCCTCTGCATACAGTTACTCTCTCGTCCGGAACCCGGTTTGTCAAACAAATCCAAGTGTCATTTGCAGGCTGCTCCGACTCCTTCGCCTCATTAATGAGTCTGTTATGGAGCCAGATTGAACACGTGTCTCACCTGCAGGGGGCGTCCCGCCACACAGGTGTGAGCTGCAACCTCGCAAACACACGTCGCTGCGCAAGCCGAAAACAAATGACAACAGGTTTCACATACAGCACCCTCCACATGAAGACAAGGCCGGCGTCTGCTTTCCAGACACTGGCTCAGCGGCAGCGCAAACAACTCTATTCCTCACTCTGGAAGCTGAGAGAATTCACTGGTGTGCTTATAGAGAGCATACGCCACCATTTTAGGAATTAAAGTGAACCTGAGGTGAGAGTGATATGGGGGCTGCCATATTTATTGCCATTTAAACAATACCAGTTGCCCGGCAGCTCTGCTGATCTATTTGTTTTGGCTGCAGTAGTGTCTGAATAACACCAGAAACAAGCATGCAGCTAATCTTGTCAGATCTGACAATAATGAAACGTTAGATCTGTTGCATGCTTGTTCAGGGTCTATGGCTACAAGTATTAAGGTAGCCATACACCTAGCGATTCTGATTCAATCAACAATGCGATCGACTTCAGTGTGGTTGATCGATAAAGTCGATTGACTAGTGGCCCACACACTACACGCGATATACCTTCACTAATCAATCTGACCAATGTGTCTCCATGCTCCAAATGCAAAAATCAATTCAGAATCAATCTAATGACATGTAAACAGTAGCCGCTTCCTGTGTGATCGACTGATATCTTGCATCCTGCTCGATCAACTAAGCTGGTCGGTTCAGCATATCAGCCACTTTTCATCGATTGGGCCTGCTGGAACACAATCTATTCTCTCTCGATTCTATAAAATGATTGAATCGAATGGTCGAACGTACAGCCAAATCGCTAGCTGTATGGCCACCTTTAGAGGCAGAGGATCAGCAGGATAGCCAGGTAACAGGTATTGCTTAAAGCGGGATTGTCACCATAAAAATCAAATTTCAACAGCAACTGGTCTGAGTATATTAACCATTTCCGCCGCCCGGACATGAAGCTCACGTCCGGGCGGCAGCTCTGCAGCGCTCCCGCGCTTGGGCGCGCTCCCGCCCGCGATCACGGGCGCGCCCCCGCATCCCCGCTGTGCCGCCCGGTAGCCCTGGGATCAGTGAAAGGGAACATGGTTCCCGATCACCGATCCCTTTCCCCCGCAGAAAAACCGAAGCGCTCACCTGTGAGGCTCCGGCTCTTCTGCCCGGAGAGATTTCCGCATCCCCCTTGTACTTCCACTTAGAGAGAAGTACAAGGAGGGAAACAAAAAACGAAGGTGGCCATCTTGTGGCCAAATAGTAAAACTACAGCTACACATTTTTTACATTACTATTTACACAGCTAACAACATTAAAAATTAACAGTTTATGTCCCACACCAAAATATTACCCAAATAAAAGTTTTAATAGTAAAAAAAAAAAAAATTACAATTAGAAAAAAAAAAAAAGACAAAAATAGTTACCTAAGGGTCTGAACTTTTAAAATATGCATTTGAAGGGGGTATACTACAAACATTTTCAAAATTATAAGCTTGTAAATAGTGATGGACGCAAAACGGAAACGATGCACCTTTATTTACAAAAAATATTGGCGCCATACATTGTGATAGGGACAAAATTTAAATGGGATAATAATCGAGACATACGGGCAAATAAAATACATAGGTTTTAATTATGGTAGCGTGGATTATTTTAAAGCTATAATGGCCGAAAACTGAGAAATAATGAATTTTTTCCATTTTTTTCTTATTAATCTTGTTAAAATGCATTTACGGTAAAGTGGCTCTTAGCAAAATGTACCACCCACAGAAAGCCTAATTAGTGGCGGAAAAAACAAGATATAGATCAATAAATTGTGATAAGTAGTGATAAAGTTATTAGCGAATGAATGGGAGGTGAAAATTGCTCTGATGCATAAGGCGAAAAATCCCCGCGGGCAGAAATGGATAAGTGATAAAGATGCTAATTATGCATTCTAAACTTTTTCTGCTGTTATGGTTTGGAGTTATCACATACTTTAGGAGCACTGGCCCTTTAAATGCACGTACACACGACATATTTTTTTTTATAAACGACGGGTCCGTCAGACCTTCCCGTCGTGCGGATCAGTCAGAAACCATCTTATCAGTCTGCCCACAGCTTGTACACACGTGATACTGTTGGCAGAACGACTGCCCCGCGAGTGGGTATGACGAACCTGTCGTTCGTAAAAATACAGCGTGTGTACGCACCTTAAAGAGAACCCGAGCTGGGTTTGAAGAATGTGATCTGAATACAGAGGCTGTGTCTGCCTATACAGCCCAGCCTCTGTTGGTATTCCAAACCCCCTAATGTCCCCCTGCACTCTGAAATCAGACATAGATCACAGCCGTGCTGTGTGGCTGTGTTTACATCTGTAGTGTCAGTCTCGGCTGCTCCTCCGCCTCCTGTAGAGCTCCGGTCCCTGCCCCTTCCCTCCAATCAGCGAGGAGGGAAGGGAGGCAGGCGGGACCGGAGTTCTGCAAGAGGTGGGGAGAGCAGCAGACTGACACTGTAGAGAAAAACACAGCCGCTGAGACATGCTGTGTGTCGACAGCACGGCTGTGATTTATCAGGAATTGCAGAGTGCAGGGGAACCTTAGGGGGGGTTGGAATACCAACAGAGGCTGGGCTGTATAGGCAGATCCAGCCTCACTATGCAGATCACATTGTTCAAACCAGGCTTGGGTTCTCTTTAATAGCCATTGCCATTCAGTTGCATGCTGGGGGTTCTTTTTATCTATAATATATTCCTCCTCTTCCCATTATTTCACTGCCTAGCTGAAACATGATCCTCTGCTCACTTGTGTTTACAAGTAAAGCAGACGTGAGTGAGCAATTGTAGGAGAAAAGCAAAAAAGGTAAGGGAAGAAATGACATCATGATTTAGCCTCAAACTGTGGGCAAAAGACATGGTTCCCACCAGGAACAGAATTCTCATTTACTATATAACATTCACTGAAATCAAAACATGGACAGTACAATATGTGTGTTATGTAAGTAGATAAAGTATTTATCTACTTATACAGTATATGTGTTTTTTCCCTGGCACAGTATGGCTGATCCTCCTGCTTAAAAGGAAATACCGGTAAATATGGCAGCCTCCATATTACTTTCACCTCGGGTTGACTTTAATGTGAGAAAAAAAATTAACCAGAATTGTATCCTGAAGACAAACGCCAGTTAGAGCAGAATTTAGGAAATGAAAAATACGTGGTACATTCCCAGGGGGCAGCAGAGGGGGGGGGGGGGGGAGAGAGAGAGAAAGGAACGAGCTGGGCACAGCACGGAACGTACTTTCCAAACTTCGCTCTTCCCAAAGAACGCATTCCATTTCCTTTCTGCCGGGCCTGGAATCAATTTGAATATTGATTAGCCGATGATCGCACTACTAATTTCCCCTGCGAAAAATGGAGCGCGTGATTAGCCGATACAGTTGTACTGTTTTTAATCTTTAGGAGCTGAACTAATGAAACAAGTATTGATACCGCTCTTAGGAACGGTCGGTAAGCAATACGTCTCGCCGCCAACAAAGGGCCCGCCTGACGGACGAGTCTGTGAAAAGAGCAACGTCGTGAGCTGAAAGGGAACCTGTCCTGCTGTGAACCGGATCCTCAGAGGGGAGCCATAAAGAGGTCCTGTCGCCAGCCCCACTAAACTGATTTAAAAAAACAACACTGCATCTCCTCAGACTAAAGATACACACAGATGTGAGACAGGTGAATTGATCATTCACAATTATATTTTTCAGCAAAATCAGTTAACCCTTTGCACACTCGCATGCAAATACTTTAATCTAAAACCAATCAAGGCACCACTGTTATTCCTACAGCTAAGTTAAAAGCTGGGGTCTTTGTCATATAAGAATACATCTTGCGTAGTCACATATGCAGCGTCAAGGTACCCCAGTATTTGTAAATGTCCTAACTCTGCCCCAGTAACAGGCATAGTGCAAACATTCATTGCATCGAACCTATCTACAGATTAGGCGCACATACTGATGTCCTTTCTTAGGACCGAAAGTACCGATAGTGTGTGCCTATGCAAGACAATGTATCATTTTGTTACGAAGACATGAAAGCATTGTTAACTGACTTTTCTGTTTTATTGGACACAACCCCTTTAGCACCAGGGCTGTAGAGTGAGTCAGAGCCATTTTGGGTACCCAGAGTCGGTGGTTTCATAAACTGAGGAGTGGGAGTAGGAAGATTTTTGTACCGACTCCACAGCCCTGTTTAGCACCTCCCTTACAACTTATTTAACCACTTAAGAACCATAGGCTTACACCCCCTAGTGACTAGGCTAATTTTTTTTCAGGTCACTGCAGCTTTAAGGGCTCTCTGCAGGGCTGTACAAGTGAGCACAAGTGATTCCCCCCCCCCTTTCTGCCCACCAACAGAGCTTTCTGTTGGTGGGCTCTGATCGCTGCAGGCATGTTTAGTTATTTATTTTTTTATATCCCCCCCCCTCCAGCTAATCACAGTGATCGGCTCTGATAGACATCAGCCTATGAGAGCAGATTGCTCTTTGGGCCTTCCAAGGGGACAGCCGAGTGACACGGCTGTCCCCAGTACAGCGTTGCCGTAGATCGCAACGCTGTACAATATTAACCTCCCTGGCGTTCTATTAAGATCGCCAGGGCGGCTGCGGGAGGGTTTTTTTTAAATTAAAAAAAAACTATTTCATGCAGCCAACTGAAAGTTGGCTGCATGAAAGCCCACCAGAGGGCGCTCCGGAGGCGTTCTTCTGATCGCCTCCGGCGGCCAAAAGTAACACGGAAGGCCGCAATGAGCGGCCTTCCGTGTTTTGTTTACTTCGTCGCCATGGCGACGAGCGGAGTGACGTCATGGACGTCAGCCGCCGTCAGCCGCCTCCGATCCAGCCCTTAGCGTTGGCCGGAACTATTTGTTCCGGCTGCGCAGGGCTCAGGCGGCTGGGGGGACCTTCTTTCGCCGCTGCTTGCGGCGGATCGCCGCAGAGCGGCGGCGATCAGGCAGCACACGCGGCTGGCAAAGTGCCGGCTGCGTGTGCTGCACTTTATTTCATTAAAATCGGCCCAGCAGGGCCTGAGCGGCACCCTCTGGCGGTAATGGACGAGCTGAGCTCATCCATACCGCTAAGGTGGTTAATTAATAGGCAGCGGTTTCGCCGTCTTACAGTCTCCTAGTGGCGATCGCCGCTGGGAGACTGAAGGCAGAGCTGAGCTCAGTCATCCAAGAGAGGATGCGTGCGCATTGGCGTGCATGATCCCTAGCAAAACAGTGCACCAGGCCTATACGCTAATGGGCGTTAGGCAATCCTGGGGCTGCCCCTGTGTTCACGCCAATTGGTGTGAGGTGGTCTTTAGGCAGTTAAATGTGCAAACTCGAGGTTATGTGCCTATCTATTTTTTTTCCCAGTCTGACATCAGCAATTCTAACGCCAGTCAAAGATTAAGGCCATGTTCCCAGTAGGAATGATCAATGCAGATTTATGTAGATTTTTACACAAATATATGCAGTTTGAAAGTGGACCAATCAATTTAAACCCGGGCGGGATTTTGCATATACTGTATTTGCATAACAATGTACATAAATACTGCATGAACTAGTAAACATTTGCATTTCATTCATCATCTCTACTTCACAGTGACTGTTCAGTTTCCTGTCAGGAACACAATGGATAGGGAAATTCGACACTATGTTTCATACGGTGAAACATACAGTCAAATGAAGATTATGCTTCACTTTGAACATGGCTTAGTTGGTGCATTACAGTGTGACGAGTCGTGTTACAGAGCAGCGCAACGTACCACTGTGAACGTTGCCTAATTCTGTTACTCCAGAGTCCCCCTTTAAACTTCGCTCGATAACCAAAGTCATTTGTTTCCGGAGTTTTTATTTATTTATTTTTGACCGGCTAAAATCCGCCCACATCCTGACAGGTAGAGAGTCAATGGCCATAAATTACAGCACCTTGGCCCATACTAACGATACTGTCAGCGGACGCATGATTTACCGCTATGCTGTAATGGAAAAGCTTTATTTTCACCGACACCTGAACATTAACAAGCCTGATAATCCCAGTCCTGCAAATGTTTCCTCTTCTCGTTTTTTAAAAGGTATTTTAAAGAGATGAGGGCATTCGCAGGTCAAAGGCGTGCGGATGGCGGTCTCCGGGGGCTGGAATCAGAACGCCGAGACAGACACGATCTCATAAATTGCAGTAGCTGCCCTCATTTACTCCAAACTGCTTGAAAAAAGGTAAAAGCAGATATGCTGGGCTAGTTACTCAGCGCAAGCGATGATGGCTGCAATGGGGGACATGGTGTCTTCCTATCACACACACTGCGTTACGCTAATAAGATGACAAATACTTTACCAACACATTAACAGTCATAACGCTGCACCTCGATATAAAGCATTTCCACCATCAATATTTGCCAACAGAGACTGCAGTTTGTCCCTTGTGTGCTTTCCCTGCTCCTGCTAAACACTCCCATCTCCACCTTCATACAGTAGGTCTTCTCAGCCACTTCCTGTTCTGCTACTGCTGCCCTGCTCCTGCTAAACACTCCCAACTCCACCTTCATACAGTAGGTCTTCTCAGCCACTTCCTGTTCTGCTACTGCTGCCCTGCTCCTGCTAAACACTCCCATCTCCACCTTCATACAGTAGGTCTTCTCAGCCACTTCCTGTTCTGCTACTGCTGCCCTGCTCCTGCTAAACACTCCCATCTCCACCTTCATACAGTAGGTCTTCTCAACCACTTCCTGTTCTGCTACTGCTGCCCTGCTCCTGCTAAACACTCCCAACTCCACCTTCATACAGTAGGTCTTCTCAGCCACTTCTTGTTCTGCTCCTGCTGCCCTGCTACTGCTGCCCTGCTCCTGCTAAACACTCCCAACTCCACCTTCATATAGTAGGCCTTCTCAGCCACTTCCTGTTCTGCTACTGCTGCCCTGCTCCTGCTAAACACTCCCAACTCCACCTTCATATAGTAGGCCTTCTCAGCCACTTCCTGTTCTGCTACTGCTGCCCTGCTCCTGCTAAACACTCCAACTCCACCTTAAGGGGAACCTGAACTGAGTAAAATGATTAAAAATAAACGCTTGATGTAGCGGCAAATGAATATTACATACTTACCTCGCTGTCAGTTCCTCTCAGAAGCTCACCATATTCTTCTTACAGTGATCCCTTCCAGTTCTGACAATATTTTGTCAGAACTGAAATATACCAGTTGCTGTCAGTTATATATCAGCAGCTGTCAGTTACAACTGAATGTGCACGTTAATGTCCATGTTTCCCTATGGCTCAAGTGGGTGATATTACAGTTTAGCAGTGTGCTGACCAGGAAGCTGTTATGGGGTAATGGCCATTTTCAAAATGGAGGACAGAGAATTCCATCGATCACAGTGGACAAACACACGGTAGAAGAGAAAGATTGATTAGTTGACTACACAGGAGGTAAGTGTGACTTGTTTATGTTTATTTTTACTTTTCATTTTCAGTTCAGGTTCTCTTTAAAGTGGAGCTGTCAGCCATACTATCTCAGAAAAAAGAACATATATACAAGTAGATAAGTACTTGCTCTACTTACATAACATATGTATTGCACTGTCCTCATTTTGATTTTAGTGATTTTTCTATAATAATAAAAAAAAAAAAAAAAAAAAAAACCTTAGGATTTTCCATTTTGTCAGTGTCTATCTTGAAGCCAATCCTGACATCATTTCCTCCCTTTTTCTGTGCATCATTGCCTGCCCTCCTCCCAGTCTTCAGACACTCCCACCCAGCTCTGCAGTAGAAAGTGCATTGAGAAATATTGGCCAATCAGAGAGCAACAGAGGTGTGGGAGGGGAAAACAGGAGGGAAAGAGGCTTCCGTCAATCAGGCTGCATTAGTTAAAAAAAAGAAATGCCCTGCAACTTCCTTTGTGCGGCAGATCCATGTGTGTACCAAATAACCATGGAAACTGAGGAATTATGTTTTTTGAAGAAGGGTGATTTTTAACTTTTGGATTGCCTGGTTAGCATTCTTATTACTTGTTTACCAGATAAAAATAAAGAATTGGATTTTTTTATTTTATGCCCGACAGTTACACTTTAATATGTCTTCCGAGTTACTTCCTGCCCTGCTGCTGCTTCTCCACCTAAAGAGAAACCGTGATCAAGAATTGAACTTCATCCCAATCAGTAGCTGATACGCCCTTTCCCATGAGAAATCTATTCCTTTTCACTAACAGACCATCAGGGGGGCTCTGTATGACTGATATTGTGGTGAAACCCCTCCCACAAGAAGCTCTGAGGACCATGGTACTCCTGGCAGTTTCCTGTCTGTGAACCTTGTTGCATTGTGGGAAATAGCGGTTTACAGCTGTTTCCAACTGCCAAAACATCAAGCCGCAGCTACATCACTTGCCAGCAGTAAAAATGTCACCATGTGATAAATGTCCGAATGTAAATCAGGGATTTAAAAGATTTTACAATGGGCAAACTGACTAAATCATTAGTACATAATTATTGTAAAAATGAAGCACTTTTTTACTCTTTAACTCTGCTCCTGGTAAGCATTGTAACTCCATCCTCATGTCTTCCCCGCCACTTCCTGGTCCCTTGTTGCTTCCTTGCTACTCCTAAACATTCCAACTCCACCTTCATATGTCTTCCCAGCCACTTCCTGTTCTACTCCTGCTTCCCTGCTCCACTCTGCTCCTGCTAAACACTCCAACTCCACCCTCACATGTTTTTCCCACCTCTATCCAGTTGACAGTAACCTCCCTCCCATTCTATAAAATGAACACAGAAGTTTTGGATATCAGACACAGTTGCCACCAGTGACAGAGACACAGCCAGACGTCAGCGGGGGAACAGACCGCTCTCAGCAGAACACATTCCCACATCGATGGAATTAGAAATATGACAAAGATCTAATTTGAAATTAATTGCCGCTCGTGATAAACTGACCAGACAAATGCGAAGCGACAAGTGACACGACCGTAACAAGAGCGAACGTCGATGAGTGACAAGGGCAAGCAAGTCAATTACCGCTTCACTCCCTTATTGTTCTGCTTTTGTATGCAAATGATACGACACGGAACGCGACACGCACACAAAATAAATAAATATAATCAGAAATCAGCTAGAGACCAAAACAGCATTTTCTAAGGGGATATACCAACAATAAACATTCCCAAAAGATCCATACATCTCTTATGTTCGCCACACACACACTTTTTAGTTGTTTGTACATTTAATTTCACAAAGCAATCAGACAATCAAGTAAAACCGAAATGAATTGTTTTTAAAGTGGACCTGAACTGAAAACTTCCTCCCCGCTCTAAAAGATGAGCAACAGCATAACATAAAAAAAAAAGGGATAGAAATCCTGCAATAAATGGATCCTGCAATAGATGGATTAGTCCAAAACCTGTCGGTTCTGTCAGATTTCTACTACTTACTGTAAGTGACAGCAACATAGGAGGGATGTCATTTATGGCTCATTTCACTCTGGAAGAAATGTACTTCTTATTTGTACGTGTACACATGTATTTTACAATTTACAATTTTCGCGATAGTGGTCCTTTAAGTGTAAAAGGGCCCTTACTGCATTCTCCCCTGTGGCCGCTTCCCACAAATTCCCACCCCATTGTCCGCCAACACAGTCCTCTCTCAGGGGTTTCCACAGACATTTAGTGGGCGTGGCTTTCTATGCCTGCTATCCTGACAGTTTAGCCTAAGCAGTGATCAGCAGTTTCTCCCATACACTGCAGTCCCCATAAGCCAGGCATGTGTGATCAGCAGTTTCACCCATACACTGCAGTCCCCATAAGCCAGGCATGTGTGATCAGCAGTTTCTCCCATACACTGCAGTCCCCATAAGCCAGGCATGTGTGATCAGCAGTTTCTCCCATACACTGCAGTCCCCATAAGCCAGGCATGTGTGATCAGCAGTTTCACCCATACACTGCAGTCCCCATAAGCCAGGCATGCGTGATCAGCAGTTTCTCCCATACACTGCAGTCCCCATAAGCCAGGCATGCGTGATCAGCAGTTTCTCCCATACACTGCAGTCCCCATAAGCCAGGCATGTGTGATCAGCAGTTTCTCCCATACACTGCAGTCCCCATAAGCCAGGCACGTGTGATCAGCAGTTTCTCCCATACACTGCAGTCCCCATAAGCCAGGCACGTGTGATCAGCAGTTTCTCCCATACACTGCAGTCCCCATAAGCCAGGCATGTGTGATCAGCAGTTCCTCCCATACACTGCAGTCCCCATAAGCCAGGCATGTGTGATCAGCAGTTTCTCCCATACACTGCAGTCCCCATAAGCCAGGCATGTGTGATCAGCAGTTTCTCCCATACACTGCAGTCCCCATAAGCCAGGCACGTGTGATCAGCAGTTTCTCCCATACACTGCAGTCCCCATAAGCCAGGCACGTGTGATCAGCAGTTTCTCCCATACACTGCAGTCCCCATAAGCCAGGCATGCGTGATCAGCAGTTTCTCCCATACACTGCAGTCCCCATAAGCCAGGCATGCGTGATCAGCAGTTTCACCCATACACTGCAGTCCCCATAAGCCAGGCATGCGTGATCAGCAGTTTCTCCCATACACTGCAGTCCCCATAAGCCAGGCATGCGTGATCAGCAGTTCCTCCCATACACTGCAGTCCCCATAAGCCAGGCATGTGTGATCAGCAGTTTCTCCCATACACTGCAGTCCCCATAAGCCAGGCATGTGTGATCAGCAGTTTCTCCCATACACTGCAGTCCCCATAAGCCAGGCATGTGTGATCAGCAGTTTCTCCCATACACTGCAGTCCCCATAAGCCAGGCATGTGTGATCAGCAGTTTCTCCCATACACTGCAGTCCCCATAAGCCAGGCACGTGTGATCAGCAGTTTCTCCCATACACTGCAGTCCCCATAAGCCAGGCATGTGTGATCAGCAGTTTCTCCCATACACTGCAGTCCCCATAAGCCAGGCATGCGTGATCAGCAGTTTCTCCCATACACTGCAGTCCCCATAAGCCAGGCATGTGTGATCAGCAGTTTCACCCATACACTGCAGTCCCCATAAGCCATGTATGTGGTCAACAGTTTCACCCATACACTGCAGTCCCCATAAGCCATGTATGTGGTCAACAGTTTCACCCATACACTGCAGTCCCCATAAGCCAGGCATGTGTGATCAGCAGTTTCTCCCATACACTGCAGTCCCCATAAGCCAGGCATGTGTGATCAGCAGTTTCTCCCATACACTGCAGTCCTTATAAGCCAGGCATGTGTGATCAGCAGTTTCTCCCATACACTGCAGTCCCCATAAGCCAGGCATGTGTGATCAGCAGTTTCTCCCATACACTGCAGTCCCCATAAGCCAGGCATGTGTGATCAGCAGTTTCACCCATACACTGCAGTCCCCATAAGCCAGGCATGTGTGATCAGCAGTTTCACCCATACACTGCAGTCCCCATAAGCCAGGCATGTGTGATCAGCAGTTTCTCCCATACACTGCAGTCCCCATAAGCCAGGCATGTGTGATCAGCAGTTTCTCCCATACACTGCAGTCCCCATAAGCCAGGCATGTGTGATCAGCAGTTTCTCCCATACACTGCAGTCCCCATAAGCCAGGCATGTGTGATCAGCAGTTTCTCCCATACACTGCAGTCCCCATAAGCCAGGCATGTGTGATCAGCAGTTTCTCCCATACACTGCAGTCCCCATAAGCCAGGCATGTGTGCTGGCGGCTGTGTTTGGGGATTTTCAGGGGATTACGTCTTGTGATCTCTTGTTGGCAGCGCTGCTGTAATAAGGTGTAAATCACACAGTGAGCATTAAGTTTACACAGGGTGGAGCTCTGCTTCTGGCAAAATGCTTTCTAGAGTTCAGCGAAGCAACAATAAAGAACCGGACTGTGGAATGTACAAAACGCAGACGGAACAGAAACTGAACTAAATATAAAAATCATAATGTCCCCAATTCAATAAACTTGCAATAAATACCAGAACGTGAGAACGTTATATATGTACAAAGGCTGGAACATTCCATGCAATGTTTGCAGATCTGGGTGAAATCACCTCTAAGCACTCACACTTGGCGTAACAAAGTAATGTTGCTCAGTGTGCGGCTGACAGATTAGGGCCTAGGGCACATATTGCCTTGATAAAGGAACCCTATGGGGTTCCGAAATGTTGGCTTTAAAAAAAAAAAAACGTAACAAAAGTATTGCATGGAATATGTCTTACATAGCCTTTGTACTTATATGGTCCAGTGTTCTCCCCAGGCTCTTTTAGCCAGGCGCTCCACCCGGCTAGTTTTGGTGAGCACCCGGCTGTCATCGGTTCCCCTCCTCCTATGCTGTAAGCAGAGTTGTGCAGAGAAGCACCAGCCCTGCAGTCTCTCATCTCGCCCCACCCGGCTACTTTTTCATGCCACCCAGCTAAAAAAAAAATTTCTGGGGAGAACTCTGGTTCAGACCAGGTCTGTAGGGGCGCCATCCCCTTTCTCCTGCTGCAGCACTCCAAAGGACACTAAGTGGTCTAATCCCATAGTAAGTGGGGCTTCTATCGGCCCACTGCAGCGGTCATGTCTCGCGCCGTCCTACGATGCTCCGTGTCCCACCCCAATTATTGGTCTAACTAGACGAATAGTGCTCGCTTGCGTCTCCGGGAGCGAACTGCGCAGTTACCGGTGGCGGGGAACGGAGGATCGGAGGAGGACGGCGCAGGACATGACAGCTGCAGGGGGCCGATAAAAGCCCCAGGTAAGTGTCAGGTTTTTGTTTTTTTAAAGATCCACAGAACCCCTTTAAAGGAGAACTGTAGTGAGAGCTATATGGCGGCTGCCATATTTATATTCTTTTAAGCAATACCAGTTGCCTGGCAGCCCTGCTCATCTATTTGGCTGAAGTAGTGGCTGAATCACAGACCTGAAACAAGCATGAAGCTAATCTTGTCATATCTGTCAAAATTTTCAGAAAAACCTGATCTGCTGCATGCTTGTTCAGGGTCTATGGCTGAAAGTATTAGAGGCAGAGGATCAGCAGGGCTGCAAGGTAACTGGTATTGCTTAAATTGAAATAAATATGGCAGCCTCCATGCACCTTTCTCTAGAGTTCTCCTTTAAGAGGCCGCAGATCAGCAGGACAGCCAGGCATTGGGCTTTGTTTGAAAAGTAGATAAATATGACCGCCTCCATGTTTTCTCTTACCTCAGGTTCCCTTTAAAGAATTAGGCCGAAACTAAACTACCCCCTACCCCGCCCACTCTTTCCTTATGCAGCCTGCATGAAATATACATGCCAATTGTCAAGGATTGCTTGCAGCCTATTTACATATCATGTATACAGTGTGTGGATATTACACAGCGGATTCCCCGGGCCAGCGGCCCCCCTGCTGTCACCACATCTCCATACTCCTTCCTAATACAAAGCCGTGCTGATAGGAACACAACTCATTTAGGATGATCTACAGCGCGATTCTATAGACAGAACAACAGCCAGTAAATGCGGCCCTCGCCGCGCATGTAAATCACAGCTCTCTCTGGTATTTAAATTTCTAGTAAATTATAATGTAGGACAAGCCTGGGCTGCAGAGCCCCCTGCGGAGCCCATAAATTACACTATGGCAGGCCAACCTTGCGATTGTAACCATAAATTGTCTTATGCTGTATTGTGTGCCACACGAGGCTGAAATAAGCAACTACAGTCCAAAAATAACACTAGGTTAGTCGGTTTCTACAGAGAAGTGCTCCTAAACCAGGCCTGGGCAAACTCGGCCCTTCAGCTGTCAAGGAACTACAAGTCCCACAATGCATTGCAGGAGTCTGACAGCCACAGTCATGACTCAAAGGCAAATGCATTGTGGGACTTGTAGTTCCGTAACAGCTGGAGGGCCAAGTTTACCCATGCCTGTCCTAAACAGTTCACTGGCTTCAGATGTGGAAAATTGCAAAATGTAAAATACATGTGAACACATTCAACTAAGAAGTATGTTTCTTTCAGAGTGAAACGCGTCAAATTACTTTTCTCTTATGTTGCTGTCACTTACAGTAGGTAGTAGAAATCTGACAGAACTGACAGGTTTTTGACTAATCCATATGTTCATGGGGGATTCTCAGTATTTTATTATTTACTGAGTGCGCTCTAGTGGCTGCCTCGCAAGCGCTTTGAGTCCGTCAGGAGAAAGGCGCTATACAAATACTGAAATTATTATTATTATTATTATTTACCAAAGCATTCTCTGAAAAGGATATAGACAAAGATGCAGGCTGAACCTACCCAAACCTTCCCCGTCCCACCCGTTTTCACATTATTCTGGCAGATGGACTGAGAAACCGCCATTCACAAACTACTTTCGAAAATAAAGAAAACCCTTAGAATCCCCCATGAGGAAATGGGCTAGTCCAAAACCTGTCTGTTTTTGTCAGATTTCTAAAGCTTACTGTAAGTGACAGCAACACAAGAGAAAAATAATTTATAACCCATTTTACTCTGGGAGAAATGTACTTTTTACGTATTTTCATGTATTTTAAATTTTACTATTTTTCACAATAGTGGTCCTTTAAAGGACAACTGAAGTGAGAAGGATATGGAGGCTGCCATATCTCTGTTTAAGCCAGGGTTGTCAAGCCGGTGTTGTGTCTGATTACGCTGCCTTTGGATTTGCGCTGCCCCGCATGCGCAGTAGGAGACTGTGCAGCCACAGTTCCTATTTAATTATGCTGCTGATGGTAAAATACTAAATATCTCTGCTTCTTCACATCCTACACTCCCCAAATTTTCAGGGTAAGGAGGGGACCCCCCGAACTACCTCTATGCCAAATTGCAGCCCCCGAGACCCACTGGTTCCCGAGATAGGTTTCTCTAATCTATCTCCTGAACCAGAGGGGCTCGGGGGCTGCAATTTGGCATAGAGGTCGTTCGGGGGATCCTCTCCCTATCCTGAAAATTTGGTGAGTGTATGATGTGTGGAAGCGGAGATATTTAGTATTTTACCATAAGCAGCATAATTAACTTCACACTGAGCATGCGTGCTACTCTGTGTGGAAGGGAGCTTCCGGGCAGCGCAATCAGACATTACACCGATCCTTGGAGGGCCGAGATCCTCACACAGTTTTGACACAGCTCAAATTACTTGATGGGTCTGAATCAAAGGCGCGGTCCATCAGGTAGAACACATTGCCCTCTTTCTCAGTCCATCCTAAACACTGGCATTGATCTGGCCCTCCAGGCCTGGAGTTCCACACGTGTGGTTTAAACAATACCAGTTCCCTGGCAGTCCTACTGATCTTTCATGTATCAACAGTATCAGAGTCAAACACCTGAAACAAGCATGCAGCAAATCCAGTCAAGCTTCAAAAACTCAATTAAAAACTAAAACAAAAAAAAAACCCGTTAACCAGTGGCTGCATTGGGACTTAAAATGCATTGGTACATGTACAAAAAGGGGTCCTTTAATGTTCTGCCACTCGGGTACAGGCACAGACATGAGGAATGAGGCCGGAAATGGCTCATGTAGACTTCCAGCCCATATATCTTCCCATATCCTGCAGAGACAGGAACACCTGGCCTGCATTATGGAGAGGATGGAGGATTCCCCCCAAAGCTTTCACAAGGTTAACACCGCCGCCTCAGATCTTCTGAAGTTCTACCTCCAACAGAAAGTTCCACTTTGTTGCATATTTTACGCCCGCTTGTCAGGAGTCAGAGGTCACCCAGCGCTGCACACCGACCCGCTGACTCACGTCTGCTCCCAGGCATGTTCAGACCTATGTCTGGCGGAATGAACTCGCTCTGGCCTCCAAGCCTCATGTGGATGAGGAGATCTTCACACAGAATGCCTGGGGAAAGCCAAAGATCCTGAGTGCTTCATGCTAGAGCTGATAACCAGCAAGATAAACTGCACAAAGCATAAAGAGGAAACGTCTTGACCAACCTTTGATGAGGTTCTTCTTTAAAGGGGCACTAGAGCGAAAAATTTAAAAATGTAAAATATGTGCAAACATAATCAAATAAGGAGTAGGTTGTTTCCAGAGTAAAATGAGCCATAAATTACTTTTCTCCTATGTTGCTGTCACTTACAGTAAGAGCCAGTCCACACTAGGTCCGGAAACGTATCCGTGGCTGCGTTTTTCAAACCTGATGAAAAACGGAGTCCCGGATACTAATGTTGAAAATAGCAGCCAGCCTCACCCAAGTAAAAAACGGATCCGTCTGCGTTTGCGGGGATCCGTTTTCAAAACCTGAACGAAAGGTCCGGATCTGCTGCATTTTCACGCAACGGATCAGGACCACGGATACACGCAGGGGTAGTGAAAGTAATGAGAAAACGCATCTCCAGCTCCACAGGCAAAAAACGGATGTGAAAACGGATAGCCTGAGCTTTATGATTGGCCCAAAAAAATCCTCCCACTCCTTCCTAATGATGGAGACGTTTTCTGTCAGGGAAAAACCTGAACGGAAACTGATGCAAAACTGATGCACTTTCATCAGTTTGCAGTACGGTGGGTACTTCCCCTGATCCGGACTGCAGTGTCCGTCCTGCAACCGGGTCTAGTGTGGACCCACTCTAAGTAGTAGAAATCTGACAGAAGCAACAGGTTTTGGACTAATCCATCTCTTCATGGGGGATTCTCAGGGATTTATTTATTTTCAAAAGCACTTAGTGAATGGCAGTTGCTCTGTCCAACTGCCAAAAAAAACTGTAGTAAGCAGGGAAGCTGGCCAGCAGTGCTGCTCAAATGCGGATCCGGGAGACATCCTGATAGTTCTATCCGGATATCTCCCAGTAAACCCGTGCGGGCGGGGGTGAATCTTACCTGTCTGATATCATCTTCGGTCGTCCCTCGGCACCTCCCACGATGAGCTTCAAGCGGCGGTCATATGATTACTAACACTTCCTCCTTCCTGGTTGAAGGAGGAAGGGTTTGTAATCACGTGACGCGTGTGGAGCGCATCGTGGGAGGCGCTGAGGGACGACCGAAGAAGACGGAAGATTCACCACCCTCCCCCCCATTTTACTGGGAACATTTTACAATTCTTCGCCATAGTGCCCCTTTAAAAGCCAGCCACATTATTCCTTTTTTATTGTCTATGTCAAGAAGTTCATAAGAACTGGGCAAAAGAGAATCGTCAATGAGATGTAAATAATTCAGTCTTCCAAATACGCGCTTCACTAGACGCATGCACACACGTCTGACTTTATGCCAGATTGTCGTTCAAACCGGATGTTTGAACGACTTGTCATTCAAACAAAAACTTGTTCAGACTCCTTGTACACACAGGCGACAAAATGTTTGAAATGCTAATTACAGCCAATTTAAATGTTGTTTGACTGGTCAATGGACTGGATAGAACAACGATCTAGATCAAATGACTGATTTCAAACGACTTCTTGTTTGAATGTCTATTAGCGTCAGTCGTTTGTACACATGTGCGGACCTGACTGTCGTTCGAACGACAATTAGTCCACGGATCCCCCGAGCGCATCAGTCAAAACTGCTGCTATCAGTCTGAACGACAGTTGGAACGACCGGTTTGAACAACAAGTCGTTCAGAAATATCAGACGTGTGTATGTACCTTTAGAATTAGCTAATCAAAGTCAGTCCTGACAATTTTGATAGGCCCAAAACCAAGCTCAATGCAATCTGCAAGCAACCCAGAATTATTTGCATTTTACAGACCATCTATACTGAGCAGTCGAGCCTTGTACAAGGCACATAACAGGGCCTAATTATCAGTCACCAAGTCTAGGGACTTGGCTCCTGCGCTGGCAAAGACTTCCTCACTGCAACTATAACCCCTCTTCAGCAAATGGGATTTTTTTTTTTTGTAAAAGCTTTACGGCAAACCTGTATAGTACAGGAAATATTAAAACTACTTTTCATTTAGAATGCTTTCTAATGGAAATCTTTGACAACTTTAAACAAGAAAACACGTTTGCCTTCTTAAAACACAAGGTATTTGCGGTTGGAGTGAGCATATGATGCCTCCCACAATGCATCACTGCTGAATATGCAAATCATCCCTTGTTGCCCCGTAAGCTGGCCACACCTCCAGAACCGCTGGAATGCAATGATGTGTCAGCTTGGTAATAGTACAGAGCCACAATAATTCAAAATGCACACAGACTGTTTCGGATTGGTTGATCCTCATCAGTGCATGGCATGGATTAATGCGGCTCTATGGGATAGGACTTCAAACTCCCAGGGTTAGTGTACCCAGCAAGCTCGTGTTGAACCAGAACTCCCAGGGGCTACAAAGGACCCAAAAGCCCACTTGCTAAAATGGTATGCAAAACAAAAAAGTCTCTCTTCTGAAAACAGAAGGTATTTGTGATTATTCCCTTACACACTCTAATGAGTTCTGGTTCACGAGCTTGCTGGGTAGTTTTTAACAAAAAGGTATTGAAGGACTACAAGCAAAATACCTTACAGTACAAGGACAGCATGTCCATCACTAGAGGGATTTTCCTTCAACCCTAATTAAACAAAAACGGTTAACCTAGCGCCCGGTAATGAAATACGTGTAAAAGGGGGGGGGGGGGGGGGGATATTCTATGGAAACTCTTTCCTCCCCTTAAAAAAATATAAAAGGTCTTTCTTGCTGCTTTGTGTGAATCTCTCTGAGAGATTTCCACATCTAGTATGAGAGAAGTCCTAGAGGTGCCTATTATCAATCCAAATTTCCCAAACGCTTGACTGTCTGGTCCGTCCGTTTCAATTGGATGTTTTAATGTTTTCAATTGCAAAAAATTATTGTTATAGTTTTAAATGTACTTTTTTTTTTACCGTGTGAGACCACCTCAGGGATTTCACCTTTGAAGTTTTCCTAATTTAACTGAAGTCGCGGTTAGAGGGAATTATGGGTAAGCTGCTAACACCTTATTTATAATCACTTGGTGTAGCAGGCAGGGTCCTAAAGAAACTCATTCAGTTATGACTGGAGCGCACGTGAAAATGCTTAATATTCCATAAGCCATTTTAACCTGTGCGGCACGTCGCCGCTCCTCCGGCAATCGCGGCGTAGTATATCACGCCGCAGCCGCCCGCACGAGTCCCCCCCGCTGTCGGAGGATCACCTGAGCTGACCTTAACTCACTGCTTGCAAGAAATTGTCTCCACAGTAAAATTTAAATCTGCGCACTGAAATCATACTCCATATATTCCGGCTGGCCGGGGGGGAGCGGTATATCACCCCGGTGTGTTTTTATCGCGCCGGCCCAAAGCCGTAATTCAGCCTGGAGGGGGAGGGACACCTCCGCGCACTTTATGGCCTTGTATTTTTGTTCAAAGCAGGTCTATTGGGTTTCGGAGCTTAGAAAAAAAATACAACAAGCGTGCCGGGAGGAGCGGCAATAAAAGAAATGAGCAGCTTTCGCCAAGATGGCGGAGTCCACAACAACGGGCTCAGGATTTTATGACAATCGTATGCATGGCTGATAACGCTAACCGTAGAAGCAGGCCTCGTATACGTGAAACCGAATCACCGCAGCGAGGTCTTCTCTTCCTGGTACGCCAATCTCTCCCGTTATTATTGTACCGTCTTTGCGGACAAACCTCTGAGGAGGCAGGTGACAGATTCTCTCCTCCATTTAGAGTCTGTGTATAAATAGTCTGGACCTTTGATTCTAATAGAGCTGACCCGGCTTTTGATACATTATAAATCTGGGCTACCTCTTTGCAAAGGCTCCTTGTTTCATTGATGTCATTTAAATCATTTTTAAAGTACTTGGTCAGTAGCCACTTCCTGCAGGAGACTACCAGGGCTAAACACTACAATTTCCTGAGAGAGCTCGGTCCGTGCCCCGCCCCTTCCACCCTGAACAGCGTGCATTAGCAAACCCTTCCTTCCGCTTTCGGCCATTTAGCCATATATTACAAGACCACGATTGTGAAAATTTGTCAAATGTAAAATGCATGTGTATATTAAAACGTGTTTGTTTCTAAATAAGTTACTTTTTCAAAATATTTTTTCCGTAACTATTACTTTAGTAAGCAGTAAAAATCTGACAGATCTGACTAGTTTTAGGCTAGTCCATCTCCTTGTGGGGGATCCTCAAGGTTCTCTTTATTTTTAAAAAGCACGTACTAAATTGCAGCTGTTCAGTCCAACTGCAAGAGAGTAGGGAGGCTGGCCGGCAGCGTACGAGAGGAATCGGCGCAGGAGACTTGGGCGCAGGATACAGCCTGTATGGCTTATCCTGCTCCTGCACAAATTCCCACAGATGTTCAATACTATTCCCCCTTCAGGCCGCCATGGATGATGGGGAATGAAATAATTTGGCTTCCACTAATTGCTAAGGCCAAATTAGAGTGTTTTATACGTAACTTCAGCTCTGTCCTCTGACGGCGCTGAAGTTACTCACTGCTGCGCCCAAGTCTCTTGCGCTGGAATTAAAGTGTTCGTGGCTGGCATCCTTCTATAGATCTTTTCCTTACAGTTCCTTACTAAAGAATAAAGGAAATACAGAAAATCCACCATGAGGAGAAGGACTAGTCCAAAACCTGTCAGTTCTGTCAGATTTTTACTGCTTACTGTAAGTGACAGCAGCCTAGGAGAAAAGTAATTTATTGTAGCAGGAAAGGAAAGTTTCTCTACACCAATGACTGGGTGAAAAAACATCTCCATTTATTGTCACATCAGTTAGTACAAAAAGTTAAAAAAGCTCACGCGTATCGGAGCTCATGGCCCCTTAAATCATAGCTTGATAGCTAATTTATGGTACATTTTATTCTGGGAGAAATGTGCTTCTTATAAATATGTATTTTAAATGTAACCATTTTTTCACTATCCTGGTCCTTTCATCTACAGTAGCCTCATTCAACACTAAGCCCAGTAACTTATCAGGGGGTATATTTAGACCTGTTACACGCAGGGAGTGGGGTATAGAATTTTTAGTAGTAGTATGATTTACAGTACATGACATAGCAGTGTATTAGTCATCCCATGTGCATTTATATATAAACAGGCATATACATAATAACATATGCATAAACCTCTACCCAGCTGCATTCATAAATTAAACATATTCTGCCACTACTTAAAAATGCACAGATTAAAAATAAACTTATACTTCTAAGCTGGTAGCAAAAAAAAAACAAAAAAAAAACAAACAACAATCTCCTCATTTTCTATCTAGGATAAAAGACAAAAAAAAGTGAATAAGCGCAGTGTGATTTGCCTTTTTAAAACAGAAGGTATTTGCAATAATTCAGTGTTCAGTGTGTAACTGCTTACCCACAATGCACTACTGCTGAATATGCAAATTATCTCTTTATGCCCCAAAAGCCTGGCTCACATCCAGAACCGCTTGTGTATAGCAAACCTATAGATTATAAATGTTACAGAGCCACATCAACCCAACACATGCCGACAGCCTGTTTCTGAGTGATGGTCCTCATCAGTGCATGGCAGGGATTGATATGGCTGTATGGGGTAGGGCTTGGACCAGTACAACAGAATAGCAAGCAGCTCGGGGTGGCCCAAAATCACTAGGAAAGTATAGGGGACTGAAAGGGACCGAAAAGCCCTCCTACTAAAAAGCCAACGCTCAGTGTAGTTTGTAGAAGGTATTTGGAATAATTCAGCTTTAAAGCAGAACTGTAGTGAGAGGTATATGGAGGCTGCCATATGTATTTCCTTTTAAGCAATACTAGTTGCCTGGCAGCCCTGCTGATCTATTTGGCTGAAGTAGTGGCTGAATCACACCAGAAACAAGCATGCAGCTAATCTTGTGTTATTTGTCTAAATTGTCAGAAAAACCTGATCTGCTGCATGCTTGTTCAGGGGCTATGGCTGAAAGTATTAGAGGCAGATGATCATCAGGATAGCCAGGTAACTGGTATTGCTTAAATGGAAATATGGCAGCCTCCATACACCTCTCTCTACAGTGCTCCTTTAAAGAGGCTCAGAGACGAGTTAAAGTACAGCTCTGATATTTACCCGGGGCTTCCTCTCGCCCTATAAACACGTCTAAGTCCGACGCTGTCTTCCCGGGGTCTGCCGTTTAGCCGCGGTGATCTCCATAACCAGCCTCAGTCGATACCAGTCAGGGTCTACTGCGCATGCTCAGACCCCCCACGCATGCGCATCAGACCCGAATTGACGTCTCTGAGGCTGGTTACGGAGATCACCGCAGCTAAACGGCAGACCACGAGAGGATGGCTTGGGACTTAGACGTGTTTATGGGGCGAGAGGGAGCCCCGGGTAAGTATCAGAGCTATACTTAAACTCGTCTCTGAGCCTCTTTAAGTGAACAACTGTAGTTACCCACAATGCAGATGAGGCGTATTCCTCGCCGTTCACATGACCATTCCCACGGCCGCCCGGCCACTGCAGTCAAACAGGCGGGAGACTAATAAATACCAAATAAGAGAAGTAATATCATTAAAATTCTTTCTGGGAGTGGACTGACATAGCTGACATAGCTGCTGCTGACAGGCCTTGCAGAGCTTCATCAGTCACGCTGATTAATATGGGGATTAAACCTCTGTGTGAGGAAGCTATGCGGACATGAGATACACATCAAGGCAGAGAGCGATTAGTGCTCCAGAGAAACAAGATAAGATGAGCAATCCACCCCCCCCCCCCCACCGGGGTCGGAGGTCACAGGGGGACAGGCTGTCCATCACACATGAGGAATTATGAAAGAAGCACTTTGTATCTCATCCCTGGATATTTTCTGCAGACAAATTCGACACATGTGACCTCTCTGCGCTCAGTGTTACCTCTGACTAATTTACAAGGAATACCCAGAGAGCTCAGGGAGACCCAGAACCACCTGCAATGTATAAAGGGTTAATGCTGGGAACACACATTTCGTTTTTGTGGTAGAATCGTTACGATAGAGGACTTCGATTGATAAATTCCGTCATGTCCGTTTCCCGCTCGATTTCTCACAGAGGTGAATGGAAAAAAAAAAAAAAGATTAAAAAACGAGCGGAAAATAAAAGCAGAGAATCGAATGGTAAATCGATCGCGCGAAGAATCGATCTCAAAAAACATATATTGGGTGTTCCTAGCATAAGAGACCAAAAAGCCCCCACTAAAAAGCAATTATAAATGTAATGTTGCCTTCTTCAAACAGAAGGTATTGGAAATAATTCAGCTTTAAGTGAGCAAGTGTGGTTTTCCCATGATGCCTCATTCCCGCATATGCAAATCCTCTCTGTATGTCCCTCCTCCAGGAAAACCACAGTAGCTCATAAAGGGCTGAGTGACACTGCTGAGCGTTTTGCGATGCATCTGCATTCTGAAAAACGCAAACCCACTGACTTTAACGAGTAATTGTATTTTATGAATAAAGTTTTTACCGACATGCCGGGACCCGGACCACGTGCAAGCTTCTGTGCAATGGGTCAGGGCTACGCACCGGAATCCATCACACGCAGACCAGGCAAATATTGAAACCTTTATTCAAACTGAATTGCGGAGCAAAAAATTGCTTTTGAATAGGGATACAAAAACAATTTTGCAGCGCTGAAAGCGCTCTAAGGGCTAAGGAGAGGGAGGGCTCTGAGTCCTAATGAGCCTTCCCTCTCCTCTCCCGGTGCCCTCAGGATCCTCCGTTCAAATCCCCCTGCCGCGGGGGACTTCGGAAGTCTTTGGGAGCCGAGTCCTCCCAAAGACAGACGGCTCCATACTGCGCACGCGCGAGTGCGTCATAGAGGACGCTCGCGCATGCGCAGTATGGAGCAGCCAGTCTTTGGGAGCCCGAGTGCTCCCGAAGACTTCCGAAACCTCCCTTCGGCGGCAACAGTATTTGACCGAACTGGTCGAATACTGCTACGGGGGATCCTGAGCAGGACCGGGCACCGGGAGAGGAGGGAAATCTCATGAGGACCGAGCCTTCCCTCTCCTTAGGCGAGTATCTGACTTATTTCTAAATCGGTTCCCATTAGCTTTAAAGCTGAAATATCGCAAATACTTTGTTATAAGAAGGCAAAATTACACTCAGCACTAATTTAAGGGCTTATTCACAGTTGGACATTGCGTTGCAATGGGACATTAAAGTCACAACGCAGCATTACAACGCAAACAAAAGGTGGTTATGCACTTTAATGCTGCGTTACTGTTGAATACAGTAGGTACAGTAAAGCCTACAGGCAATGTAAAGTATGCTTCCCTGTACCTGGTAACAGTGTTTAGAGGTAACGCATTGTAACGTGCGTTACCATAACCCTACACATTACAATGCAATGCTAACGTTGCACTGTAAACAGCCCACAGGCTGATCTTTGCAGTGCTTAAAGTTGCGTTATAAGACTTTACAACACAGCTCGGCAACATTGCTGTGAATGCGGCCTGAAACAAAGGCTTAATCCATTCTTAAAAGGTTGCCCTCAAACAACAGAAGCAAATGACGGCCATCTTGTGAAGCCTAGCAGTCCTTGCGCACTTGCCAATGAGCTACTACTGAAGGGCTTTTAACTAGGCAAAAAGACAAACACAAAAAACAAAGCGTATGCTAGTCTCCAGGCTCCCAATTACATCTGAACCCCATGTACCACAGCATTCAGTAAACCCTTATTAGCTCATCAGGTGCAGATATGCTGTCCTTTTCAGGCGATGTGCTGTGACAGGCAAGTCACATGATCGATTTCTGGCTGCTTATTAGGAGTTGACCGCCCGGCTCACAAGGAAGGGCAGCTTATGTGACAATTCATTTTGCCTCATCAGTGGCTGAGAGGGGGGAATTCACAGGCACAATGGTTTGGTAGAACGTCAAAAAAAGGAGAATCGTTGCCTTGTTACATTAAGACAGGCCTGAAAAAAAGGCGAACTTTGGCACCAAGCAACCAGATTCTTCTTCCCTGTTGCACAGATCACACAGAAAGCTGGCAATTTCAAGTCAGAATTCAAGGAGAACATTATTGTAGTGTTAGACAGTGTGGAAACTGATTAGAATCTCTTGAAATTTTATTTGAGGTCCAGGTCTCCTCTGAGCTTATTTGTAATGTGCCTATCTTGTTGGACCTGGGCCAAAATACATTGGCCCTCATGGTACATGGAAGTGATAAAATTGGCCAATATGAATTAGGCCCAGTGCACACCAAAAACCTCTAGCAGATCTGCAAAACGCTAGAGCAGACCTGGGCAAACTTGGCCCTCCAGCTGTTAAGGAACTACAAGTCCCACAATGCATTTGCCTTTATGAATCATGACTGTGGCCGTCAGACTCCCGCAATGCATTGAGGGACTTGTAGTTCCTTAACAGCTGGAGGGCCAAGTTTGCCCAGGCCTGCGCTAGAGGTTTTTGAAGCAGATTTTCAGAGCGATTCTAGGCATGTTTAGAGACGTTTTCTAAACATGCCTAGCGGTTTTTGGAGCTTTTTGGTGTAGCAGATATCATATATTGTTGCAGTAAAGCTGTTACTGAACAGCTTCTGTAACAAAAACGCCTGGCAAACCGCTCTGATCTAGCGTTTTTCAGAGCCGTTTGAGTTTTTCCTATACTTTACATTGAGGCAGAAACCCATCTGCAATCCGCAAAAATGCTACAGGAGCCACATTTGCGGTTTGCTAAAAACCTCACACCACTGGTGTGCACCATCCCATTGAGATACATTAGCCAAGCGTCTTCACGGGCGGCAGCGGTTTTGAAAACGCTACCAAAAACTCTTGGTGTGCACCAGCCCTCAGATGTATTTATGCACTGTTTCTCTACTCCAGAAGAAGATAGGAGTGTCCCCTACCTGTGATTTAAAAAAATGCTTTAATATAAAGGCTACTTGAAGTGAATAGAGGGGTACCTCTATGTTTATCAAAGCTCTTAAAGCTCTGCCTCTGGGGTCACTCAGTTGCCAGTATTGTTGCCTTATAATATTTGACTGCCTGGGCCGTAAAATTCTCACATCTGGATGAGCTTAGCAGAACCTATAAGGGCACCCTGTTTGATATAATTTTTGACTTTTAACTCACTTCAGGATTGTTTTAAGCAGGACTGTGGAGTAATTTTGGGTACCTGGAGTCGGAGCTGGTAGTTTCATAAACTGATTAATTTTGTACCTCTCCACAGCCATTCGGCACAATATGATCTCGGAAGGCCAAGAATGGCGTCTACAGGAAATAAACACAGAAGAGCTCCGCCTCCTGTCGCCGTACGGACTTCAGTGCAACCAGCGGGCATGACTTCCCACGTGAATTAAATATTGAAACTAAATGATTAAATATTAAACTGGATATAAAGCACGCACTCGCCAAGCTTCTGCAGTACTTCATTCCTGCATCCGCCACATCTACATCATAGCGAGATTTACAGGCTTCGGATCAGTGGCTGGAAACGCAATTATCTCAAAAAACAAAAACCTCTCCATGACCTCAAACTGTTTTTCCCTAAGAAACCAATGATCTCTTAAAGTGGGACGAAACTCCATATTAACTGAAAAAAAAAATACAATAAAATCATCCAATGAGCAATGACTAATTTAGCCTACTTATCCTGTTTTTAGCGTTCTCTGTCAAGTTTAGGAGAAAGCCGATATGAAAAAAAAAAAAAAAAAAAAAAGGAAAAGCATATTTCTGCTGGTTTCCATCTTTGTTTCTCTGTGATGCTAAAAGTGACATCACTTCTGCCCTTTTTTGTAACCCCGCCCAGTGTTCCATTTTCCTCCCTACTGCTCAGCTTCCTGCCTCTTCCACAGCAAGCATAAGACAAAAGGTTTACATCACTGTGCCGAATCTGCAGCTTTTCCCCGCAGGGGAGTTGGGTGGGGAAACAGCCTTATTCGGCTTCTGGAAGGAACGCTGCAGTTCCCCACATCACAGACCTGAATCTCTGTAGCCTGCATGGCAAGGCTAAGCTATTCGGATGCGAACTTGCATTGCTACAAGTGCTGGCATGCGTCCTGCAAAGTTAGGCAAAGGCACCCAGACCAGGTAAAAAGAAAAAAAAAATTGAGGGACATACAGGGACCTATTTTAGAAGAAAAAAAAATAGGTACACGTTTGTGGGGCACTAACTAAATTTTAGCAATTTGTTTCATTTTTGGATGATAAAACCCAGTTTAAGTCTAATAACCTAACCAGCTGCAATAAAAGCAAAGATCTGATTGGCTACAAAGAACTAACTTTTTTCCTCCACCTTCAGCTCTGGTTCTTCTAAACCCGTCTGTCCGCTTTTCATCGTTAAATCAAAACGTTACAAAGGCCGAGCCTCATTTTTATTGCAGACGCATGCAACCAACTCCCAAAGTCACACAAACTTCTCTTGTAAGGGAACAAAAACCAGCAGAGCTTGCACAAAAGGGCCGGTACTGCCATTGTGCGTCCCCCACTAGTTATTATCCTGCTTGGAGCCGGGGCCTCGGTGGCTGAGCTGTTCTGCCATTCGCCAACTTATCTCGGAGGGTGAATAACCAGTCGAGGCAAATCTATGAGGCAGGAAACAAGCTCCTTCAGTGCCCGGCTTAATTCAGGGCAGGTACAATAACCGTATTCTTCTTAAACCAATCAAACTATTAAAACTACAGCAGACTATTAAAACGTCAGCCAGAGCCCGGATAAATGATGTATGGCGGATCGCTGGCATGGACTCAACCCCTCTGGAACGTCCCTGGACCTCCTATTTATTCATTCTAACCGAATTTGTTTCCTCGTTACCCCGAGCCTTTTTCTATGCACCCCCCACCCTTTAGCTGGCTCGCCAAACGTACTATGGCCTGGAGACAAGCGGGACGGTATAAAGCCCAATCTTGTCAAGTTACGCACCCATTAGCAAGCAACAATCAAAAGCAAAGATTAGGATTCCCACCTTGTTCGGAGGACCCTGGCCCTCTACAGAGCTTCCTAACACCAACAGAACACCACCAGCGTGGACAAAGGGAATTTACTGAAGTTTTGTTAATAACAGTTTTACGTACAGGTAGTCCCTGGCTAACAAACGAGATAGGGACTGTAAGATTGTTCTTAACCTGTAATATGTTCTCAAATTGGAACACTGTGCCATCTCTGTCCTCTGTACCTCCAATGCCCCCTTCTGTGTCACCTCTGCCTTCATTGTCCCCCTCTGTACCACATCTGCCCCTGTGTCACCTCTGTCCCTGCTCCCTCAGTGTCCATCTGTGCCACCTCCCCTCTGTCCCTCTGATCCCGGTCCCCCTTTTGTGCATCCTTCTGTCCCCCTTTATCCAGGGCTGGATCATAGGTTTACGTTAAAATGTGAAAATGTTTATGGAGAACGCTGAACTCTCCGTCTAGTATAGTCTACCACAGAAAAATGTCATTTTACGGTGTTTAAAAAGCATTTTCTTTGATTTTTTTTAAATTTGATTTTCTCAAAAACATTAAGGCCTATACGAAATTTTTCTTTGACTTGTTTTCATTTTTATGCCGTTCGTAACGCCAGGTTCTTCGTAAGTCGGGGACTACCTGAATTATTCTTCCTATCAATCAAATCTGATTTTTTTTCATATTTTTATAAATATTAGGAGCAAGCAAAATTTATCCAACTACTTTTGGTGCCATACGGCACATTTTTTTTCCTTAGCTACAGCCGGTAAAGTCCTCCATTCGCTGCAGAGCGGGATACGACTTTGCCGCAGCCATCCACGTTTACACTAAAGACAATTTGAGCTAATCAAATTATCTGGAATTGCAGCTGTAGAGGAACTGGAGGTCCAGGGAAGATCATCAAGCTCCCTATAATGAAAGTGTCTGATTTAATCCCACCGCCATTTGCATTACGGTAATGGGCCCGAGTAACAGATTCCTTCTTGCACCACAATTCTGCATTATGGCTTCATTAAACCTAATAGACGTCATAAAGCCTAAAACTGTCTTCAAGTCATTCCCCTCCATGTGCTGATTGCAGCATCAACAAACAGGGCGATGGGATCCCCGGGGCCACTCCCCTCAGGCCACATCATGTAGGGGACGGAACTACATTACCCAGGAGGCCTTAGTGTCTGACAAGGTGGTGCTGCATAGCTGTGAGGAAGATCACAACACCAGGCCCTAACAGGGAATCTGAAGTGAAAATAAACTTATGATATAATGATTTGTATGTGTAGTATTGCTAAGAAATAGAACATTAGCAGCAGAGATATGAGTCTCATATTGTTTCCAGTACAGGAAGAGTTAAAAAAAAAACTTCAGTTATCTATGCAAAAGAGCTTCTCTGAGCTCTCTGACCAAGCTTCCTCGGCTACAGTGCTGTTTTCTGAAGCACTTATCTCAACCTGTCTCACTGTTTGTTCTTTAAGGTTTTTTTCCTGCAGGAAAAGTCAGTTATTAGCTCTGCTCTGTTTCATAGATTAAAATGCAAAGTGTATTGTGTAAACTTCAAATAAGAGAATGTTGCAATGTTAAAAAAAAAAAAAAAAAAAAAAAGCTATATAACTGAAAATAAAAATATGAGACTTTTCTTTACTATTAATGTTCTATGAATTATCCATACTACACTTACAATTCATCATAAGTTTTTTTTTTCGCTTCAGTGTCACTTTAAAGCAGACCTGAACTCAGGACTTCCCCTCTGCTGTAAAATATATGCAACAGAATAATAACCTTTAAAAAAAACATTTGTTACATCTGATACAAATCCTGCAATAAATCTGCAGTGTTTCCACTTCCTGCTTTCATGGAAGCAGACATATTGTTAACATCCTGTGTTTACCAACTACCAGTACCTCTCTACCGTGGCAGTCAGCTGACACAGCTGAGGGATCAAATTACAACGTGTGCTTAGTCACAGATGAGGGGAATACATACAAGGGTGCATTTCTACATATTTTCCTTCTGTCCTGTGCAAGAGTTCAGGTCCACTTCAACAAATTAAAGCTAAATGCCCCCCCCAAAATTCTGATTTTAATTTTGCATGGCATGGAAGGGAATTCTATTTAGTAACTGTTTTTATTGTACTTCTCTGGGAGAAATTGTCTAACAGGGTACATCTCAACGGAGAGGGAAGAATTCAGATCGCTCACAGTTCTTTACTTCCTGTCGAAGGGATTACCAGGGCCCATGTCAAAGCCAAAGAGGTCCACAAGACAGGAAGTGAAGATAAAATGTACAAAATGGTTGCCCCGACAACAGTAAATTCATCCTAAATAGGTCCTGTCCCCTTTCTGCTGTATCTGAAACCAGAATGTTTTTATTCCTGAAACTGGACTGGACATACCTCTCAGGCTCACACCTCTAGGCGTAGATATCGCGCAGGCATTTTCACACACCTATTTTGGACGTTTGTTTGTATGGGAAAATATGTTCACAATTATCCACAGCAGCACATAAAAAATGATTTAAAAGAAAAAAAAAAAGCCAAGAGAACCTGTCACTGCAAGTGTCCAAACAAGGCAATAGGAAAGTGACCCGAGCGAAGAGGCTAGTAGCCGCCACAAGCCCTCCCCCCGCTCATCAGCCGGGTCAGGCGGCTCTGTGCGCTCAGCAGCCATACTACCCAGTCAATTAGCAGGGATTAAGATGTTCACTTCCTCCATGCAATTCCCACTCCAGAGGACGGAACGGATAAGAGCATTTCCCTGACCTTATAAATGCTAGTTAAAAATTTATCATTCATCATTTCCCCCCAGTAATCATGTTCATTGCAAATTCATTAACAGGCCGCATGGGCCAGACTAGCTGTGTGAGGAAAAAAAATAAAACTGTTCAGGTATGGACCGAAATCATACTGAATGTGAGGATCTTAAAACAAACTAGGGCTGAATGATTTATCTTTCTCTGTTTATATCCGAAATCGTAATTTGAGGCAAGTCGATCACGTGATTGTCAAAGCTGCGGTTATCCTGGCACCACCGCTGGTACCCGATCTGCCCCCAGCCCCCTCCTCCAGAAAGTCCCGATCCTCCCTCACTGCATAGCCCTGCGGTAAGCCGCTGTGAAGTGGCAGCGAGAGTTGCTTAGTAATGTTGGCCGCCAGGAAGTGATGTCATTTCCGGTTACAGGCCCCGCAGTTACTGAGCAATACTTGTTGCCTCTTCATAACAGCTCACCGCATGGGGACTTTCTGGAGGAGGGGGCGGGGCAGAGCAGGTAGCAGCAGCGGCGAGTGAGACTAGAGGGAGGGGGGGGGATCTTCTTATATACACTAAAGGGGGGGATTTTCCTATATAAAGGGGGTATCCGCCTATATACACTAAAGAGGATCTGGATCAACCACAACTAAAAGCTTTCCTGTGAGTCCATATCTGCCGTGTGCTATGTACACAAGACATACTTGTGTCACCTCACCTAGCTAGCCACAGCATCTGCTGTTGCACGAAGGCAATCGGGTAACCACAATTCATGGGGCCCCCAGCAAAACTTTGATGGGGCCACCAATGGTCACACTCCTTCCCTTGCCTCCCCTTTTTGTCCTTCATGGCCTGGGGGCCCATCTTACAAGGATCAAAAAACAAGTGTGGCCATCATGGTCTTCCCACCCATAACAAGTGTAGACACAAAACCACCTGATCTTCAGTATAGTCCCCTGTATCGGAGGATGGGAAGATTAGCAGTTGGGGCCCGCACAGCTCTGGGTCCCCCCCAGGATCACTGGGACTCCTCCCCTCCAGTTACGTCCCTGCATGGAGGCTGCCATATTGGTTTTTGAAGCTCTGAGAAGTACCATTACATGCAGAGCTGAGGTTCATGGGTAAGTCTTGGCAGTCGCTGCAGCTGCTTAAGGGTTATCTCTCACTCTCCTGCTAGAAAATGGCGTACATTAGAGGGGCGCGAGAGGGTCATACACTCCGCTAGTGCTGTATCAACTTTATGGAGACTTCTAGAGAGGCTTGGCAAAGAGATGAGTAGTGGAAAAAGCTAAACAAACATGTAGAACATGGACACCTGATACACCCACGAGACCGGCGTCCAAGACAAACCAGGAATGACTTGTTAATCAGATATCATTGGAAAAAAAATAGGCATATCATTGTGAAAAGACAAGGATCACTAGAGGGAACAGTGCTGGGGGTGGCAAGGCAACGTCACTAGGCAGATTTCCGAAAGAATTCATGCTGAAACCGATTGGACATCGGCCTGCTGTTTATGGCGGCCAACAGATCTCTCTCCGTTCAGAGAGATATCTGTCTCTCGGTCAATCGGCCAACAAAATCGCTAGATGTATGGGCACCTTTATAGGCAGAGAATCAATAAGACAGCCAGGCAACAGGGTATTGTTGAAAAGGAAATAAATATGGCAGCCTCCATATCCCTCTCACTTTAGGGGTCCTTTAAAAAAAAAAGGATTCAGCAACTAGCTCCTAAAACGATTTGTTTGGCTCATAAAACGTCCCGATCGTCTCCCGAATTCCCCCTTCATTTTTCCATCTTGGCCCTAACACTTTGGGATATTCCCAAGCATGGCCGACTCCTCGCCTCCGGGAGGAAGGCTGCATTGACTTCTCGTCAATCTCCAACGCACAGCAAGTGGATATAATTAATGTATGTCTCCTGAGTTCCCATAAACGAAAGCCCAACGCCTGCCAGCTCAGCTTCTACTGATGGAAACCATTCCTGGGGAACGTGACGCATAAACACCTTCCTCGATACCGCCGCCTGATCTCGCTTCATCTCTGACAAGATGGGAGGGCTACTTCCTGTGACACCAGCTGCATAACGTACAGCACTCCACACCAAACAGGACAAAGGATGGAGAGATCACGCCTTCATACAGATAATATACATAATATACTGAGAGGGGAATCAATATGCGGGGCGTCGGTCTGCCGGGACGTCGCTGGATCTGGAAATTCTTACAAGTCCCCAGTTGGCTCATAAACGCTGCATCTGAGGAACGGGCAGAAGACCAAAGCTCAATCATCAACACCAATGAGAATTAACTGCAGAGCTGCTGATGGAGAATCTGATGACACAAACTCTGACGCAAAGACACAGGCCCATGTAAAGGGGGACTCCAACCACAATTTTTCTTTCTAGCTTTGGGGAAACTGGAATAAAATCAAATTCCATTCACCCACGGGTCTGTGTTTATTATGTAGTCTACATCCTGGCCCTGCATTGCAAGCATTCCAATATAATCATAAATGTGTCTGCTGTAATGAATCTTACCTCAGTCAGCCTGCCTCTATTCTGGTACATTGCTGGGGAGAGGGAAGCTTGTTATCTCCCTTCCCGCACTCCTGCTCCTCAAGGATTGCAGAAGCTTCTGAAATTTGATCCATGCTGTGCCCACAAGCGTTTACAAAGCAAGCTAGATAGGACAGTGCAATTTTAATACAGATCTCAGTGGAGAGCTGGCAATGCATACACCATTTCAGGCAACAGGAAAAAAAAAAGACTAAGGAAGGAAATTACATCTGGATTGGCTTCAGTCAGAGGCAGTAAAGATGAAAATGCCTGGAGTTTTCTCTTTATTTACTATATAGAACTGACTGAAATCGCGTGTGTGTGTGTGCGTGCGCGTGTTGCCCCTGCAACAAATACAAATTTAGTTACAGGTAGTCCCCGGTTAACAAACGAGGGACTGTAGGTTCGTTCTTTACCTGAATCCGTTCTCAAGTCAGAAGCCTGTGCCATCTCTGTCCCCTTTACCTCCTCTATGCCCCCCTGTGCCTCCAGTGTCCCCCCCTCTGTATCACCTCCGCCCCCTGTACCTGATTATACAAGTTCAATAGCCATTTTTTCTTTGAATGTTTTAAAATTGATTTTCTCAAAAACTACAATTCCGATTTGAAGATTTTTTATTTTTGACGTGTTCCCACAGAATCCATGTTTGCATCATCGAGTCGTTCGCAGTCGGGGACTACCTGTACTTTCAATCAATGAAACGGCGTACACCACTACCAGTAAAAGATCGCTTACTGAACGGCTTTGTCAAAAGTGGCCAAACAATTTTTGGAACAAAGAACTGCTCGCCACGCTATCTGGACCAATCAAAATAAAAAAGAAGAAATTGAAAGGCCCCATCAGCTGAAATCGATCGGAAGGAATGATCTGCCTGTTTGTGGCCATTCAAAGGAAGGTCACAAGTTCTACACAAAAAAGAAAAAAAACCATAAAGCCCCCTTTAGACCAGAATAATTCCCATCTCTGCCGTTTTAATCCTGTTTATGTCGCCAGACTGAAGGAGAAGGAGCTTATTTATTTCCAAATGAGATTTGTGCCGTCTTAAACCGCAAAATGGATTACAAAATGGGGAGAGTCATTTTAATCTCCTCACATTAAAGTAATTGGATCGGCGCTATTTTACACAGAAATGGTTAATTGTAACGCTCCTTATCCTTAAAAGATTACTCCGATGCTGTAACAGAAGGCTTATAATCACCATCTATGGCAAATGGAGTCTATTGATGATACAGGGAAGGTTTATCTGTCCCTCGACTTGCCAACTCCATGGCAAAACTGAATCAAAGTCTCCTCCAAGTTCAATTACTTCTTGTAAGTCATTCCTCTAATACCCTTTTTCTTCTGCTGCTTGTAATCGGATACGTCAATAAGAACAGCCTGTTCTGCTCATGTCATGGCGCTGGAGGGAAGCAAGAGTTTGGAAAATCCTTTACCGGGTTACATTCCCCTCCTGAAGCTGCAGCAGTGAGGACAAGCAATCACACCTGAACTAGCATGCAGCCAGCGGAGTCACACCTGGACTAGCATGCAGCCAGCAGAGTCACACCTGGACTAGCATGCAGCCAGCGGAGTCACACCTGGACTAGCATGCAACCAGCAGAGTCACACCGGAACTAGCATGCAGCCAGCGGAGTCACACCGGAACTAGCATGCAGCCAGCGGAGTCACACCTGGACTAGCATGCAGCCAGCAGAGTCACACCTGGACTAGCATGCAACCAGCAGAGTCACACCGGAACTAGCATGCAGCCAGCGGAGTCACACCTGGACTAGCATGCAACCAGCAGAGTCACACCGGAACTAGCATGCAGCCAGCGGAGTCACACCTGGACTAGCATGCAGCCAGCGGAGTGAGTCACACCTGGACTAGCATGCAGCCAGCGGAGTCACACCTGGACTAGCATGCAGCCAGCGGAGTCACACCTGGACTAGCATGCAGCCAGCGGAGTCACACCTGGACTAGCATGCAGCCAGCGGAGTCACACCTGGACTAGCATGCAGCCTGCGGAGTCACACCTGGACTAGCATGCAGCCTGCGGAGTCACACCTGGACTAGCATGCAGCCAGCGGAGTCACACCTGGACTAGCATGCAGCCAGCGGAGTCACACCCGGACTAGCATGCAGCCAGCGGAGTCACACCTGGACTAGCATGCAGCCAGCGGAGTCACACCTGGACTAGCATGCAGCCAGCAGTGTCACACCTGGACTAGCATGCAGCCAGCAGTGTCACACCTGGACTAACCTGAAGCTAGCAGAGTCACCTGAACTAGCATGCAGCCAGCGCAGTCACACCTGTACTAGCATGCAGCTAGTTGAATCACACCTGAACTAGTATGCAGCCAGTAGAATCACACCTGAACTAGCATGCAGCCATCAGAGTTGCACCTGGAATGAGAATGCAGCCAGTGGAGTCACAACTGGAACAAGTATGCCATTAGATCAGTCACACCTGGAGCTACCAACCGCACTACGTGTCAACTGCTAACACGCTTGTGGTTATTAATGCTCCCGTTTGGTTGCATTTTTTTGGGGGGGGGGGGCTTGACCCTGGGCACCCCATTAACACCACATACATGGATGTTGTTGGTGACAAAACTCCTGCATTTCACCCACCAGAGCATACACCTTCAACCATTTCTGTGGAATTACCTGGCGTATTTGCTGAGCCAACCACTAAGCAGTGAGTCACCACCGAGGAGCGAGGCCTTGTGGAGGCTTGTCTGTTCCGAGAATCCTGCCAAACACAATGCTATGGAGGGGGCACGCTGGAAGTGCCGACGTGACTGGCAGGATTTAACTGCATTCTTGCCTCGGGGATAAGACCTTTTTCTCCCCTGTTCTTTTATTTATTCAAAACATCTACATGTCAAATTGGTATGAGTACCAGTGACGCCGGAGCCGTTCCCTATCAAAAAACTAACACCGTGTGACTGGTTCACAAGGGCTCTTGTGTTCCAACTGCCTATCACGATCTCGCCTCTCTCGGACATGACTCGGCAAAGACTCTGGGCCTGTTCCTCCCTGTCATGGCATTAAGAAGGCTGCATCGCGTATTTCAGAAAGTATTTCAAGGAAGAAAAAAAAAAACCCACGTTGTCCATTATAATGAGATGTTCACCGCCCATTTTTGTGCTCCAGAAGAAAGAAATTTTAAGGAACCCCACCCAGCGCCAAATGATGTCATGGGTGGAGGAGCTTAGCGTTGGGTGTAATTTCTGAAGGTACATCGGGCTGCTTGGCTCCAGGGATTTTCCCAACCCTTCCATAAAACATATAACGCTTATCCACCAAACACTTCACTGGATTATCCTACCAATATTAGACCAGGTGCGAGGAGGTGAAGGTGGGTGTGATGGTCATACCCAACAAAAGGAGGACAAAGATGGATTTCCAAGTGGTCATCAAGATGTTATGGTGCTTCTACTGTGCTGCAAACTTGACTCTGTGTGAAAAGCCTGCTGGTACAGATTTTGGTTCACAGACAGGAAACGGTCAGGACCATGGTCATGACATCACACACTGGGAGGGGTTTCACCACAATATTAGCCATATAGATGTCCCTGATGATTTAATGGAGAAAAGGTAAAGATTTCTCGTGGGAAAGAAGGCATCAGCTGCTAACTGGGATGAAGTGCAATCCTTGGTTACAGTTCCCGTACAGCTGCAGAAGAGCACGGTTACACAATGGGGTTTTTCAGTTTGAAAATGATCAGTTCCTAAGGCAATTCTTATAAATGACAATAATCAGCCTATCCTTGAGAACTTGCTGCATTTTGGGGGTAGCTGAGCTTTTAGTTACATAAATGCAGTTTAGCGGAACTCCTGGGCATAGATGAACTGTGGCGCACCACTTCATACGCCTCCTGCTTCAGTGTGCTGCTCCTTCACAGCAAAGTTTACAAGCTTTAACAAAACTCATTTGCATGTTTTCGCATGCAACAAAAGGGGCAGAAATTTGGATTAGGCGCACTACAGGGCGTTCGCGGAAAGCGACGGTTACAGCTGTAAATTGCTGTAAATAGCAGCTGTTAAATAATGACACAGCCTTGCCTATAGCGCTGAGCACACACATTATTTACCTTTGTATTGTTATTAAACAATTTACATCAAAATTGTGGAGGGAGGAGGTGGGGCGAAGCAATGCGGAATTGCAACACTCCATGCTGGCGGCAATTTCGCCAAGTGCCCTCTCTTCTAACAGGCGGACCATTATTCCAGGGACCGTGGAGGTAATTTGCCAGAGAAAATATTATCAGCACAGGGGCCGGAGCAGTGAAAATGGACAAGTTCACGTATCATTTTAGGGAATTACAGCATTCAGCATAGATGGGATTTAAGGAGGGACTTTAATTCAGGATTGAACTTTATCCATATCAGTAGCCAATACCCCCTTTAAAGCATCTGGGAGTCTGTGAGACTAATATTGTGGTGAAACCCCTCCCACAGTGTGATGTCATGACCAAGGTCCTGACAGTTTGCAAGCAAGCATTATCTCCCTCTGTGTATACAGGTGAAACTCAAAAAATTTGAAGATTGTGCAAAAGTCCATTTACTTCAGTAATTCAACTTAAAAGGTGAAACTAATGTATGAAATAGACTCCTTACATGCAAAGCGAAGCCCTTAAAAACTGAAAATTAAAATATGTGACTGTTCTGTCTCACTAATGTTCTATTTACCATTAGTACTACACACACACTCATTTCATAGGTTCATTTTCATTTCAGGTTTGCTTTAAGTTTCCGGGTTGAATTACTGTCCAGGACCTTATCTGCATAGAGTTGATCTATTCTCCCTATGTCTGTGTGGGTTTTCTCTGGCCACTCTGGTTTCCTCACACATCCCCAAATCCTACTGGCAGATGACCTGATCTTAGACTCATGGCATGGATATTAAAAAGGAACTGTAGTGAAAATGGCAGTGAATAGTTTATTTTTTACAATATTACTTTATAGATTATTTTGTCAGTGTTGCCCATTGTAAATCTTTCCTCTCCCTGATTCACATTCTGAAATGCATCACTGGGGGCGACATCTTTAGTCCTGTCAGGCGATCTCTATGGAAAGTTCTATGCACAAACTGCTGGCTTGGCAGTTGGAGAAAGGCGTTATTTCCCACAATGCACTAATAGGTTCACAGACAGGAAACTGTCAGGACCATGGTCATGACATAACACTGTGGGAGGGGTTTCACCACAATATCAGCCATACAGACCCCCCTGATGATCTATCCAAGAAAAGGTGAAGATTTCTGATGGGAAAGGGGGTATCATCTTCTGATTGAAATTAAGTTCAGTCCTTGGTTAAAGTTCCTCTTTACGTTACAATTGCAGTAGGTTTCCCTTGAGGGACACTTGGCGACAGGAACCATTCACTGTACTCGTGCTGAGGAAACTATATATATAAATGCCTAAATAATAATAAGAATGATAAGCGTACAATCAGCGATCCGCCGCTCGGCAGCAAATGAATAAAATATACCTTGCCATTGTAGGTCAGCAAGAAACAGGATCTCCCTATAGATATACACCGTGCGCGCGTCTCTCGAGCCCCCGCCAAGAACACGATACAACATCCAGCAGACATCTATAATGGATGAAGATCTTCCTGGGAGGATTGGAGCGCAGCACACACAAAGCCATGAAAGGCGGGAAGGGGGTGGCTCTCTCAAGACTGCGGCCGTTGCCTCAACCAGCACCGCCAGCGCACACACACCGATTCAATACGGAATTATTTTTATCTCCCAGCACACCTGTTCCACCTACACAATGCTCTGTGAGGAGGGTCGTCATTTCCAGCAGTGACGCCAAACACAGCTACGTATATGGAAGCTGGATTAAAGTGGACCTCCGCTGTAAATTCCAAAGTGAATGGCAACTATGACTGGTCCTCTCTTTTTTTAAAGTGGACCTGAACTCTTGCACAGGACAGAAAGAAAACAGAGAAATTCTCCCTGTATGTATTTAGAGTTTAGCCTGCCTAATTCCCCCTCATCTGTGACCAAGCACAAGTTGTAAATTGATCCCTTAGCAGTGTCAGCTGACTGCCATGACAGAGCAGCTAATTTGTAAACATAGGAGGTTAACAATAGGTCTGCTTCCATGAAAGCAGGAAGTAGACACTACATACATACATTTTTTTCCGCTTCAGTTTCTCTTTAATGGCACAAGTTGTCAGTTTTTAGACATTTTTTTTTCCCTGCTACTCTGTTCTGCTGCCTGTGGGGATAGTGGGGTGTCTTACTTGTACACAGGAAGTCCGCTGTACCACTTCTGTGCCAGGGGGTGGTTTTGCTGATCGGTGCTGTGTGGGCTCTCCAGCCTGCAGCACAGATCAGGATTATGCCAGGCCGATCAGACTTCCCCCCCTTTTTTCCCCACTAGGGGGATGACCTGCTGGGGGGGTCTGTTCGCCGCCGGCTGCTTGCGCTTGCGGGGGGGGGGGGCTCTTCAAAGCCCCCCTCCGCAGCGCTTCCTGGCCTCCTTCCCTCCCTCTCCCTCCCCCGTCCTGCGCCTGATGGGATAGGCTTCAGCCTATCAGGTGCCGGCGATCCCCGGCCAATCAGAGGCCGGGGATCGCCGATCTCCGCTACGGCGCTGCTGCGCAGCAGCGCCGTATACATGTAAACACCGGGGAAGATCTTCCCCGTGTGTTTACATTTACCCTGGGAGCCGCCGATCGGCTCGCAGGGTGTTCACGGAGACACCCTCCGTGAACTGACATGGAACGGCCGCTCGAACGAGCGACCGTTTCCATGGAAACCACTTCAGGATTCAGGGGCGTAGTTAAGCGTACGCCGAATCCTGAAGTGGTTAAAGGACAATTAAAGTGCGAGTGATATGGAGGCTGCCATATTTGTTTCCTTTTAAACAATATCAGTTGCCTGGCAGCCCAGCTGATCTTCCCTGGCATCAGTAGTGAGTGAATCACACACCTGAAAACAAGCATGACCATAGGATTGACTTTAGAGCCAATCAAAAATGTTATTAAAGGGGAACTTCAGCCTAAACAAACATACTGTAATTAAGTTACATTAGCTATATTCATTAAAATAGATAATATAATCTCTTACCCACCCGGTTTTAAAAGAACAGGCAAATGTTTGAGATTTCATGGGGGCAGCCATCTAGTTCATGGGGGCAGCCATCTTTGTAGTTGAAAGGAGGTGACAAGGAGCAGGAGACACAGTTCCAACTGTCCTGTGTCCTGATCACCCCTCCCAGCTGCACATGCTAGGCTTCAAATCTCAAATTCAAAAACAAAAAAACTGCACCAAAACAGCAGAACGAGAATATCAGAAATCCCATCATGCTTTGTACAGCATCAGGGGAAAATGCCCGGGCAGTTTTCTTCTGTGCAGCTAAAAATGCGTTTTGGATAAGAAAAACAAAGTTCTGATGCTGTGAAACTGTTAAAGAAACACCAGGCCTTTGCAGTGCTGCTGAGTAGATTTTTAGTCTGGAGGTTCACTTTAAGGCACTGGCATACCTGTCCTTTGTATTTACAATTTGCCAGTAAAATGTACCTATTAGAGATAAATCATCAGAACACAATAGCTGCATCACACGGGTTAGCACCTGCAATGAGACGTCCTGCATACCTTCCTCCTCTACCAATCCCAGGAGCAGAGCAGCCAAGTCTCAAACATTACAGCTGGCGCCTCATTTTAAGTCTTTTCTCCCTGGTTGTCAGTGAAGCTGGCTCCTTAAAGTGGACCTGAACTCTTGCACAGGACAGAAGGAAACAGATGCACCCTGTATGTATTTAGATAGTTTAGCCCGTTTCCTTCCCCCTCATTTGTGTCTAATCACAAATTGTAATCTGATCTCTACCCTGTGTCACATGACTGCCAACGGCAGAAGATGGCAGATAATCTCATTTGAAAGCACAGCCTGTTAAAGAGGACCTGTCAGCTATACTATCTAAAAAACAAAACAAAAAAAACACACGCAGAAGTAGATAAATACTTGCTCTACTTAACAGTCCACGTTTTAATTTTAGTGATTTTTCTACAGTAAGAGAGAAAAGCCTTCTTAGCATTTCCCATTTGTGTGGCTATTTTGAAGCCAATCCTGATGCAACTTCCTCCCTTACTCTCCTCTGCCTGATTTGCCCGCCCATCACTATAGAAAGTGCTTTGTCTCAGCACGATAAATATTAGTCAATCAGAGAGGAACAGAGGTGTGGGAGGGGAAAACGGGAGGGAAAGGGGCTTCAGCCAATCAGGCTGCAGTAGTTAAGTCTGAAGGGAAGTAGAGTAGCAAAAAAGGACGACCCAGCATGCCCTGCAACTTCCTTTTTGTGTACCAAATTGTGTGTGTACCAAATAAGAGTCGGGTAAACTGGGAAATGATTATTTATCAACAAGAAAAGTAATAGTGATTTGATCTTTTGGATTGCCTGGTTAGCATCCTTATTACTTGTTTACCAGATAAAAATAAAGAATTGATTTTTGATTTTATGCCCGACAGTTACACTTTAACAATATGTCTGCTTCCATGAATCAGAAAGTAGAAACAGTGCGGATTTATTGCAGGATTTGTATCAGCTGTAACAAAGAAATGTTTTTTTTGTTTAAAGGTTTTTATGCTGTTGTGTATCTTTTACAGCAGAAAGGACGTTCGGAGTTCAGGTCCGCTTTAAAGAGTCCAGGGCTGAGCAGGCCGGCCCCCAAATCCCAGATGAATCTGTCCGCCCCCTGCCTAGCTGCCCATGAGAAATATTAGCCAATCAGAGAGGAACAGAGGTGTGGGAGGGGAAACCAGGAGGGAAAGGGCTTCAGCCAATCAGGCTGCATTAGTTAAGTCTGAGGGGAAGTAGAGAAGCAAAAAAAGGACAACCCAGAATGCCCTGCAACTTCCTTTTTGTGTACCAAATCTTGTGCATACCAAATAAGAGTCAGGTAAACTGGGAAATGTTCATTTATCAACAAGAAAAGTAATAGTGATTTCATTGTTTATGACAAATCCACAGATCCACTCTGAGTATACAGCTCTGCACTGGGGTGCTAGGAGGAGTTTCTCGTGCCAAACACAACGAGGTATAAACGGCCATCTTCTGATTTACTGGCGGGTGTTGAAGCCAAGCAGGTGCATTATTTACTGTCTATCCAGCAAAGGGGAATTAATTCCAAATCAAAGGAAGCCATCAGCAGCTATAAAACAGCTCATCTTAATGGTCTCTGCTGGTGCCAAGCTGGAGGGATCACCTATAACAGCATAATATATTCTATCTGTTCCTCTGCCAAAGGCAACTCCACTCTGCATAGGTAAATAAACACAGAGATTGTGGACAACCCATTATGCTGGCAGGGGCGTAACAATAGACCCTGCAAGGGATGCAGCTGCAGGGGGGGCCCAGAAGCCACAGGGGGCCCAGTCCTGAGAGATTGACAACTAAGGGCAAGGAGAAGAAAAACTTTTTGCTCTCTGCACATTCGTTCTAATGACTGGATCTGCTTAGCCCCTTTTAAGGAATCATACAAAGTGTTGCAGACAAAGATTCGCAGACAGTCCCTATTCAGCATGGACTCCAGTGTTCAGCATGGTCTACAGTGCTGTTCTACCCCAAGCCTCTTGGGGTTGGCATGGGGGGGGGGGGAGTCACATTCAAAGTTTCGCAGGGGGGGCCCGGTGCTTTCTAGTTACGCCCCTGTATGCTGGTACCCACCATACGTTTTTCCGCTTGAGAGATGGGTTTGATCGATAATTTTCGACATGTTCGATATGCCTTCTGATTGTTTTTTTGGGTGGATTTTGCATAAAACTGAATGAAAAAAGATAAGAAAAATGAATGGAAGATAAGAGAATACAGCGGAGAATCGACCGGAAAAAACGATCAGACGGAAAATCAAGTGTAGAAACGTATGGTGTGTACCCAGCATTAGAGGAAGGTGAATAGAGCCACTCCTAGCTGTGACACCTATTAAATGTTCTTCACAGATCAGGGAAGTATAGCATTCAAGCAAGAATTCGATCTGTAGTCTGCACAGCACAGAAGACCAATTTTGTAAACACAATATTGCGGCCCGTTCAATACTCCAATATGATAATTTTATAGAATCTGCTGTGGCTGGAAAGTGTACTGGTTAAGGGCTCTGCCTCTGACACAGGAGACCTGGGTTCAAATCTATACCTGTTTAGTAAGCCAGTACCTATTCAGTGAAGAGACCTTGGGCAAGATTCCCTAATGCTGCTACGGCCTACTGAGCGCGCCCTAGTGGCTGCAGCTCTGGTGCTTTGAGTCCACTGCCCCCAACCCCCCTCCCCATATAAGTTTTGCCCTCCCCACCCGTATGCAGTGTAAAAGTCTCACCTGGCCTCCTCCTGACTGTAGCATGTGGCACCAGGGCACGTGTGACATCACTACACCTACGGTTGACATTGAACACCTGAGAAGACTAGGAGTTGCTTTCGAGGACAGGCGAGACTTTACCAAGCACAGACGGGGAAGGGCGGGGGGGGGGGGGGGGTGAGGGGTACTAAGTATCGACCAGGCTTTTGATCACAGAGGGATCCATCTCATGGTCGATCTTCTCATAAATCGAGTGATGTTTGGCTACCTTTACACCTGATCTTCACATTTAATGGTGGGAGTGTGTCCTGGGGGAAGGGGGTGGGGGAGGCGCCTCAACTAGGCGGCACTAGGCAGATTTCGGAAATCGCTTTGCGGTGTATGAGCAGGCAACAGATCCCTGTCTGATTAGATCACAAAGGGATGCACCTTAAGGCTCCAACGCAAGAGTTTTGCGCACGGTTTTTTCCCTCTTAGCACCCCACTGCGCGCTGCATTTTTGTAAAAAGCGGTTTTCTAAGCGCTTTTTCAGAGCGGTTTTGTAATTTACTCCCTGACGCAAGCCGGGAAGTGAACTCTTTGACCCGGAAAAAAACGTAAATGCAATCGCTGCACAAAGCGATTCTGTGAGCGTTTTGCGGTTTTCCTATACCTTCCATTGAGGCGAAAACGCCTCAAAAATGGTACAGGCACCTCTTTGCTGAGCGGAAACGAACCGCTCAGCTGTGAACTTTCTCATAGGGAATCATTGCCCAAGCGCTTGAAAAAAAGAAGGCGGGAAACGCCCCTAGTGTGAACGGGCCCTTCCACCGGATCTTCAGCGTAAATAGTGATTATGTGTGGCGGGGAATACGGCGAAGGAGGACTCCAGACGGATCGGGCTAGTAATGTTCTATAAATAGACCCCAAAACCCGCGTACAGTAGCAGACGCAAGTGTTTCTATTTTGATCCTGGGAATGTAAATCCTTTTGTCCCGCGTGGTAAATTATAACGTTATACGATCCCAGGGGCAGGTCCCTGTAAGTCGCTCTTCCGCCAGGCAGAGCTGTGGAATTTCACGACGGCTGAACTAAAGTAACCAGAAGATACTGTAATAATTTAATTATCGAGCGTCCTTTTGAGAATGTCCTGGCTGTGTGTTTAACGTGATAACGGCGTTATAATCTATTTACACTTCGGTCAGCGGCTGGTTTATGCTGCGTGAATGTCACAGCGATATCACCTTCATTGTCGCTTCACTTTTATGGGCGTCACGTGGGTGAAATTCGCCATTACGCATAAACAGTAGAATACCAAGTGAAGCAGGGCTCTGCTTAAAGGAAAAAGCATAGATTTATAACTGTAAGGGCCAGTGCACACTAAAAAGTGCTAGCAGAATCGCAAACGCTCAGCACTTTTTGAAGTGATTTTTCTAGGCGATCCTAGGCATGTGCCTAGCAATTTTAGGATGGTTTTGGTGTAGCGTTTATTTTTTGTTACAGTAGAGCTGTAAATGAACAGCTTCTGTAACAAACACGCTGGGACATCGCGCTGATCTAGCGCTTTTCAGAGCGATTTTCCACTTTCCTATACTTAACATTGAAGCTGAATTGCCTCAGAAATCAGCAAAAATGCTGCAGGACCGATAGTTGCGTTTGGTAAAAAAAACAAAAAAACTCATCGCTCTGATGTGCTCCATCCCATTCAAATATATTAGCCAAGCGCTTTTAAAGAGACACTGAAGCGAAAAAAAAATGATGATATTATGATTTGTATGTGTAGCACAGCTAAGAAATAAAACATTAAGATCAGATACATCAGTGTAATTGTTTCCAGTACAGGAAGAGTTAAGAAACTCCAGTTGTTATCTCTATGCAAAAAAGCCATTAAGCTCTCCGACTAAGTTAGTCGTGGAGAGGGCTGTTATCTGACTTTTATTATCTCAACTGTTCCTGGACTATTTACTTTTCCTCTGCCAGAGGAGAGGTCATTACTTCACAGACTGCTCTGAAAGACTCATTTTGAATGCTGAGTGTTGTGTAATCTGCACATATTACAGAATGATGCAATGTTAGAAAAAACACCATATACCTGAAAATAAAAGTATGAGAATATTTTCTTTGCTGCTAATCTTCTAGTAATTATTCATAGTACACAACCAATTCACTATATCATATTTTTTTTTTCGCTTCAGTGTCTCTTTAATACAATAGCCAATGGTATTTTTAAAAGTGCTCAGAAGCAGGGAAAGGTGGGGGTGGGGGACGGCTTTATTTCACCAATATCTGTGTACCCTCCTAATGTATTTCCTTTTAAACAATGCAGATTGAGATTGTCTGGCAGTCCTGCTGATCCTCTGCTTCTAATACATGTATCCGTAGACCCAGAACAAGCATGCGGGTCAGGTGCTCTTCTGACTGGATTAGTTTCAGGTTCGTGATTCAGACACTACTGTAACCAAAGAGCAGGAGGAATGCCGGACAACTGATATTAGGAAATAAACAGGACAGCTTCCAGTTCAGGTGTCCTTAAAGTGAACCAGAGATGTAGCACCCTCATGTATTTTACCATATATATATCAGTGGGAACATTAGAGAAAACACCTACCCTGCTCTCTGTTTCATCCTTCACTGTTCAGCCTGCTTGTTAACAGCCCTGATAAAATCCCCGACTGAGTATTCAGTCTGGCTTTGCTCAGGAATCATCATAGATGAGTCTGTCTTCTCTGTTTTTCCAAGACCAAGCCTGCCCCCTTTTGGCTCTGCTCGGAAATCATTATAGCTGAGTCATTATAGCAAAGCCAGACTGAATGCTCAGTCGGGGATTTTATCAGAGCTGTTAAGAAGCAGGCTGAACAGTGAAGAATTAAACAGAGCAGGGTAGGGGGTTTCTCTAATGTTCCCACTGATATATATGGTAAAATACATGAGGGTGCTTCGTCTCTGGTTCACTTTAAAGGGAGGAGATTAACAGCAGGTGTCAAAGGGGAGTTGATATGTAAGGTTTAGGTTAGGCATGGTGTTTTTAAAGGACAACTGTAGTGAGAAGAATATGGAGGCTGCCATATTTATTTCCTTTTAAACAATACCGGTTGCCTGGCAGTCCTGCAGGTCTATTTGGCTGCAGCAGTGTCTGAATCCCACCAGAAAAAAAGCATGCAGCGAATCCTGTCAGATCGGACAATAATGTTAGAAACACCTGATCTGCTGTATGCTTGTTCAGGGGCTATGGCTAAAACAGGCATTAGGTACAGAGGATCAGCAGGATAGCCATGTAACTGGTATAGCCTAAAAGGAAAATAAATATGGCAGTCTCCATAGCCTTCTCACTTCAGTTGTCCTTTAATAAAATGGCAATCAAACAAGGAGATGCACCAACAAATACATAAATCCCAAATACCGGAGAGTATTGTTGATCATTTTGCAGATACCTGGGCACACTCATACTCCATCCACTCGCACCCTATGCTGAGACTTGTAGTTCATCAGCAGCAGATGGGCTGCATGCTGCTCATTCCACAGCGATGTCCCAGCTTGCTGAAGCAGACGTTGGCTCGGTGGAAAGGCTGCCACCGCACAATTAGGGCCTTTGTGGCCGGGCCAAGTCTTCCCCCCTCTCCTCGCCGCGCACTCGGAACAAACAGACCTTCTTACAGATAAACTTAGGAAATGAAACTCGATCAAACACTTGCAATCCAAGCCTAAGTCCCGGGATCCCAGGTGGATGAGATTTCCTCCCCGACACGTTGGGCTATTTAGTTCCCAAGACAGAGACTCTGAGAACACCTGTGCAAATTCCTGTGACTCTTCCCCCCCTCCCCACCGCAACATTCCACCCAAAGCTACGACAAGACGAGGCTCCGCAATGCACTTATCCCTCTATGAAACTCCTGAAGAGAAATCTCCCAGAAGCCTCAACTGCTTACAGAGCAACTCCAACCACAAACTTCCTGTTCATTGGTAGATCATGTGAGGAGGTACCATGTCTTTACTGCGGTCTGTGTTCCTCTTTCAAAGACTGCCCCACTCCTTTTCTGTAGTCCAGACGCCATTTGTAGTATTTTTTTTTTTTTAGGTGCCAGGTAAGGCCACCACGTGTCAAACGATTACACTGCCATTGGACTGCATCTTAATTGCAGCCAAAAGGCGCTCATTGCTGGCAAGTGGGAGGTGCAGTCCCTAGTGTGAAAGAGGCCTAAGCATTGTTCATTAGTCAGTGTGGGAAGTCTCTTCACAATACTCTCACCCACTCTAGAACACCTGCACTCTCTCCAAAACGCTTGCATTCCCTTCACAATACCCGCACTCTCCCTTCACAATACCCCGCGCTCTCTTCACAATACCCCGCGCTCCCTTCACAATACCCCGCGCTCCCTTCACAATACCCCGCGCTCCCTTCACAATACCCACGCGCTCCCTTCACAATACCCCGCGCTCCCTTCACAATACCCCGCGCTCCCTTCACAATACCCCGCGCTCCCTTCACAATACCCACGCTCTCTTTTCATATGATGTTATCCCTGGAGATTCTCACACATTTAGCTCGAGCACTTTGTGAGAAGTAAGATTTTATACAGATTCTTTGAAACCCCTCAGTCACTAACCGCTGCACAGGACGAGAAAGACATTTATTTCAGAAGCGAGATATTAAAATGAAAGCTGCATAGAGTCCCCCATTATCATCCTGGTATCCCCCCACATGTGAAGGTGACCCCTCTCTGCACACAGACACAGCAGTAGAGGAAGCCGGTCCTCAGGCTGGAGAGGCCTGTTCAGTTATTTATGATTATTGTCAGGCCTAAAAATAACCAGACCACAACAGGAACCAAAAAGCGGAATGTGGATGTCATGCCGGTAAATAAACCGCGAATTAGGGGCCGCAGCCAGCCCAGCGAGAGATAAAATAATGATGGAGTAAAGCATTTCTGGTAATAATTATTACATGCGGTAATAGACGTCTATCTTCATCCAGGAGAGGCAGGCGGAGGAGGTGGGGGAGCAGCCACTATTCTGCTCATTCTACGTTGCCGTATCGAATGCGCCACCAGCCGATGGCGAACCAGAATTATCCCCAGCAGGCCAGCAAATGATCACGTCTCCAGGTAACGGGAGGGGTCAGAGGGCATCACTGGAGAAGTGTTACAATGGCCACATGCACACATTATACTGCTATCTGCAGCAGGAAAAAAAATGCCTTTTTTTCTAATATTTAACAGATTGCTTTCTAAAATAGCTATGGAGTTACGCTCCAGCACTAGATCAAATGGAAATATTAATTTTCAGACTTATTTACAGGCAGTCCACAGTTAACGAACGAGATAGGGACTGTAGGTTCATTCCTAAAGCGGATCCGAGATGAAAAACTAACTATAACAAGTAACTTGTCTAAAGATCTTATCTAAAGTTTAGATAGTTTACACAGTAAATGTAGCTGCAAACATCTTCAATAGAATATGATTATTTCTTCCTGTGATATAATGACAGCAGCCATGTTTGTAAACATTACACACAGGCAAGCTTATCTGCATCTTCTGTGAAAAAAACTAACCCCCCTCCTCCTCCCTCTGAAATCTCTGGCTAATAATACCTCCCCCTCCTGCCCAGACTGAGCTCCCATGAGCCCTTGCTACTGCCAAGGCTCTCTGAAAAAACGTGGGCGATGCTTGTTTAGTTTATAGGGAATTAGAGTATTAAAACAAAAAAAGTATTTGGCTTGAGGAAGGCCCTATAAGCAATAGGAAAGGAACACATATATGCAATGAGTAAAAGTTCATCTCGGATCCACTTTAACCTGAATCTGTCCGTAAATCGAAACACTGTGCTATCTCTGCCCCCTGAACCTCCTCTATACCACCGTGCATCCAGTGTCCCCCTCTGACAACTCTGTATCCTCTGTGCCACCTGTTGCTCCCATGAAGAGACTGGAGCTCCGCAGAGGAGGGGCCACTTTTACACCTCGCAGAGGAGGAGCCATTACCACACCATGATCCCACCCAAGAGTAAGCACCGCAACAGCAGCACCCAACCAACTGTATATGATAAGAACCCCACACTGAGAAGTAGGAGGAGCTAGAGTGACCCCACCGACCTTAGCAGGGTTGCCAATTAAAAATAGAAAAAGGTTGGTTGTGCACAGTTCAGCAGAGCTGAGTCACTTTACTGGTGGAAATACACTTATTATGAGATGTTGCTAGGCTGAAAAGTAATTAAGATCCAATTACCCACGGTTCACGTCAGATTGTACACTTCCATTCTGCGGCATTTGCCAGGGGAGGGCTGCTTTCGCACACGCAGCGTCAGACGAGGGCCTTTTCTTTACTAAATTCATCAAAGCCGATAAACACACATCTGAAACTAATTAAATCTGAAGCTTTGTAGCATTTGGGGAATTCCTCTTATTATTAAAAGTTCAGTGTTAACCGCTAAACATTCCTACTGTGATCTATACTGTTTTTGAAAAAACCCAATCGGTTGAGCATCTGCGGCTCTAAAGACCGGTTTATGAAAAGACAAGTTCAAAACTGATCTGGGCAACTGGTGACCTTAGGCTTAGGTAGAAGGATAGCGTTCCTGGTGTTTCAACATAGCCATTGTATACCCCCCAAAAAAATATTAATTTTGGTGGCGATCTATAAGTGTATGGCGAAGCTTAATTGAAGCTGAACCAATCATATTTAGTCTATCACTGCCTCAGTGCAGACTGCCACAATCCATGTGTCCATACCTGGCTTAAACAGAACCAGAGGTGAGAGTGATATGGAGGCTGACATGTTTGTTTCCATAATGCACATTGCCTGGCTGTCCTGCTGATCCTCTGCCTCCAATACGTTAAAGAGTAACTGTCAGGCTGCAAAAGCTAATTTAAACCTCTATTCTCCTGTGTTAAACAGTTTAGAAGGAAGCCAAAAAGGCAATACTGAAGTTAAAAATCTCTCTTACTTTTGATGTTTGCTGAACAGCAAGGCTGTTATTTCCAAGCTCTGTAAGGGCTCTTTTCCACTATTAAATGCGATCGCGATTCCAATCGCGATCGCAATCGCGTTTCAATTTCCACCATGCGATTGCGCTACTATACTCATAGTCCAGCTCAATTGCATACAAAACGCGGCAGGACGACGATTGCGCTTTGACCAAAATCGCATCGCAATCGGATCGCACTAATGGAAATTGCTGCTGCAGTTTCCATTAGTTTAATGTATCTTGCGATTTGCGATCAGAAGCAAATCGCAAATCGCAGGCTAGTGGAAAAAGGCCCTAAGTAGGACGACAGGCCACATAACATACTGCAAAGCATTCTGGGGCTGCTTATCCCCACCTTGGGTCCTCCCCTCGGCTGCTAGTGAGAAGTTACAGGTTCATGTTACAGCAGCTTGTAATGCAGCCCAGCTGAAAAATCACAGGGCAGAGTATACTGCTATTGTTCCTAGCCACATGGCTAATTAATATTCACTGCACAGTAGTGTTGTCCGGATTATGAACCATTAGGATCTTTTTTGCGAGTCGAATCATCAGGAAGCAGGGAGGATATGACATCACAATTGGCTTCATAGGAGACAGACAAACATGGAACCTGCCATGAGCTGTCAGGAGCATCATTCTCTGCAAATACTATATAAAAATTATGTGAAATCCAAACGTGGACAGTGAAATGCATATGTAATGTAAGTACAGCCAATCTTTAGCTACTGATATATGTGTTTTTTTTTATCTCTGAGACCTTATACCTAACAGCTCCTCTTTAAGGCATAGACCCTGAACAAACATGCAGATCAGAAGTCTATGACAAATCTGACAAGATTAGCAGCATGCTTGTTTCAGGTGTGTGATTCAGACACTGCTTACGCATGAAAGATCAGCAGAACAGCCAGGAAACTGGTATTGTTTAAAAGGAAATAATTATGGCAGCCTCCATAACCCCTCTCACAATAAGCTCCTTTTAACTTTTGTGCTTTTCCAATCACTGAGATCAGCAGAAATGAGAACATAATCTTTAAAAATAATAAAACTATTTTAAAAAAGTTTGGTTTGCTGGATCAGCCAGTAGTCTGCCCTCCCCAGGCTCAGATGCAGCCCTCGCTTCCCGATGAAGTGCAGATGACAGGTACACTTGAGCATCCTTTAGTAGCAGGAGAAGAATGGACTCTCAGTGCTGTTGAAGTGGTAGCGGACAGTGACCAGAGAAGTGATAGATCGCGGCTCTGCAGCCTCTGACAGGCTGTTATCTCCGGCCATGTGCACCGCGGCAGATACACCGCTCATTGTGACACGCGCAATCTGATCAGGATGAAGGTCGGGGCGCTATTCACGAGGAAAGCAAGGTGTTGTGGAATGCAAACTATGCGGAAAATGCAATATAATCTATACGTTACAGTCCAGGAGCAGCCGGGGAGCGGCGCATGAGAAGTGTGTGCAAATGGAAACACAAATACTGCTTATGCTGACTAATTAAACATTCCCGATAGAACTGGAGTTCAGCTGGAAGCAGACTGGCTGGTGTGGGTGACAAAAATGGGTCCTTTTTGCACACGTCTTATAAAAAAACACATGTCCTTTAAAAGGTAACTTTAAACATTATGTTAAAGGACAACTGTAAGAAGAGGTTTATGGAGGCTGCCATATTTATTTCCTTTTAAAGAGACACTGAAGCAAGAAAAAAAAATGATATAACGATTTGTATGTGTAGTACAGCTAGGAAATAAAACATTAGGAGCAGAGACTTAAGTCTAATATTGTTTCCAGTACAGGAAGAGTTAAAGTCCAGTTATCTATGCAAAAGAGCCATTGAGCTCCACGGCTTTCAAAGTCGCAGAGAGCTCTGTCTTCTGAAGCTTACTGTCTCAAGTGTCTGGCACTTTTTTTTTTCTGCAGAGAACAATTCAAAAGTTCACTAGCCTGCTCTGTAAAATCATTTAGAATGCTGAGTAGTGTGTAAACTGCAAATATTAGAGAATAATGAAAGATTAAAAAAAAAAAAAAAAAAAAAAAAAAAAAAAAAGAGAATATTTTCTTTGCTACTAATGTTCTAGTAATTAATTTTTTTCGCTTCAGTGTCTCTAAGCAATACAAGTTGCCTGGCTATCCTGCTTATCCTCTGTCTCCAATTTATCCATAGCCCCTGAACAAGCATGCAGCAGATCAGGCGTTTCTGACATTATTGTCAGACCTGACAAGATTAGCTGCATGCTTGTTTCTGGTGTTATTCAGACACTACTGCAGCTGAATAGATCAGCAGGGCTGCCAGGCAACTGGTATTGTTTAAAAGGAAATAAATATGGCAGCCTCCATATCCCTTTTACTTTAATACGGTCGTCCCCTGTGCCGGATCTCTGTAAAGACTACATAAGCCTTGGCTTAGGCAGCTGGTGTAGCGCAGTCCCCATTCCATGTTTGGACCACCCAAGTTTGGGCATTAGTTTTTGTAGACCGGGGCTTATGCTGTCTTTACAGAAATAGGGGTCCTACACAGTGGTCTGGTGGTTAGCACACTCGCCTTGCAGCGCTGGGTCCCCGGTTTAAATCCAGCCAGGGCACTATATGCATGGAGTTTGTATGTTCTATCCGTGTCTGTGTGGGTTTCCTCCAGTTTCCTCCCACACGTAAAAAAAATACAGATAAGTTAATTGGCTTCCCCCTAAATTGGCCCTAGACTACGATACATACACAACACGATACATACATAGACATAGGACTATGGTAGGGACTAGATTGGGAGCTTCTGAGGGACAGTTACGCGACAAGACATCATACTCATAAATAAAAATAACTTACCCAGAAGGAGGGAGGGGGTATCTGGCTGATTTATAACAGACTAAATCTGCTTGGAAATCAGTGCTGCAAACAATTCTCAAGCAATCATTTTCAGGCTGAAATCAACCAATTCAGTTGGTCACAGCGGACAGTGGATTTCACTCGATCAGTGGCAGTTCAGGTTAGTGGTGTTCGATTTCAGCTCGACTGACAGCAGCAGAGCTACTCTCACCTGTCCGCCGGGGATTCCGCTCGCGTCTTCTCTCCATCAGGGCTTCTGCCTGTCTCTCCACTCCAGGGGAGCTGTGTGTCACGTGACTAAACAGTGGTCAGACAATCGACTGAAACGATCAGGGAAAAAATGACTGCAATGCACAAGCTCACCAATACCTAAACCACAAAATGGAGAACACAAACTAACGGGAAAGCTGGTGTTTGTGGTTCCTCAGCAGCCGGGCATGCTGGTGTTTGTGGTACCTCAGCGGCCGGGCATGCTGGTGTTTGTGGTACCTCAGCGGCCGGGCATGCTGGTGTTTGTGGTACCTCAGCGGCCGGGCATGCTGGTGTTTGTGGTACCTCAGCGGCCGGGCATGCTGGTGTTTGTGGTACCTCAGCGGCCGGGCATGCTGGCGTTTATGGTACCTCAGCAGCCGGGCATGCTGGTATTTGTGGTTCCTCAGCAGCCCCGCCTCCCAGTCACCCTTTATGGCATCTCCGCTCCTGACCGCACATCACGTTACATTTCGGGCTGCGGTCCAACACATGGTGAATTTCCATCACGCGCGGCCATTGTTTAAGGCCGGAAAATAATTTTGCGCGGATCCTTTTACCTCGGCCCCGCTATATGCCTAAAACCAATTTACTCCATGCCAGAGATATTAAATTCGCTGGAAATAATCCTACATAAGAGCCGGGCAGCATTTAGAGAATATCCAGCGGATCTGCAGGCTCTCTCCTCCTGGCTCAGCGGGAATTAATGCGCTGGAAACAACGCCAGGCCACGTGTGTATGGCGGGGGGGGGGGCTAGCAACTGGTATTTGTTTTTTTGTTTTATTATTATTATAAAAATAAATAAGCATTTTCAATTGTAACTTGCCATAGATCGGGCTGTATCACATCAAATATAGCTTTATTGGATATTTGTCAGAACTGAAATATACCAGTTGATGTCAGTTATATATCAGCAGCTGGCAGTTAAAACTGAATGTGCAAGGTAATGTCCATGTTTCCCTATGGCTCAAGTGGGTGATATTACAGTTTAACAGTGTGCTGACCTGGAAGCTGTTATGGGGTAATGGACATTTTTTAAATGGAGGACAGAGAATTCCATTGATCACAGTGGATAAATGAGATGCAGGAGAGGAGAAAGATTGAGGAGTAGACTACACAGGAGGTAAGTATGACCTGTGTATGGTTATTTTGACTTTGTATTTTTCAGTTCAGGTCCTCTTTAAACATATACAGTAAGCACTATACACTTTTTTTCCCAGTTTTGCTGGCGTTTCACTTTAACATGAATACAGGACTCTGTAGCAGCTATGTAGTACGATAACACCCTGAGGTCATAAGTCTATCAGTTTGGCTAGCGAGGCATGCTGGGACTTGTGTTTTCCCATCAGCGAGGCGGCCACAGGTAGTTCATTAGCGATACAGGCGAGGGGTCCGACATGCCGAGGCAGCGACTTCAGCCACGCCGGGGTCTCCCAGGACAACAACCTTATTTCCTGCCAAGGTTATAAAAATAAACTCACCTAAAGTCTATAATATTCGGCGTTTGGGGAGCTGCAGAACAGCTTCTGGGCCTCGGTTTATGGAGGTATTAAACCGAGGTGAAGAAAAAAGAGAAAGAAAAAAAATAATACAAAAGCAACAATATGAGCAGGCCTGAGGCAAAGCAACCCGATGTACACACTCTATAAATACTGATAAAGGGAAGGTCAGAGCCACAGCGCAGCTCAATGCTTCTACCAGAACAACAGAGGCTTCCAGTGTATACGCCGCAACGACGGACATCAGGTATAACGCCATGTACCGCAGTCACCCGATCTGATCATTCATGGAGAAAACTGGGTAATAATGGTCTTGAACAAGCACTGTCCATTGTTAAAGCACACCTGAACAGAGGGATTAGGAGCCCGACATTCTTACTGCTGCTTAGACTCTCCTGCTGATTTGTCTCTTAATACTTTTAGCCATAGACACTGAACAAGCATGCAGGTCAGGTGCTCTGACTGAAGTCACACTGGATTAGTGTTAGCGTTATGGAATGCAATAGTTTTCCAAATGGTACGTTCTAGTGAGTGTCAAGTATATGCAAATAACTTCCGAGTTGATGCCAATTTATGCAGCTTAAAAATGAACCAATCAAATCCTGCTGTGGTAAACTTCAATTGGATTAATTTCACGCTGCATAAATTTACATAACAATTTGCAAAAAAATTGCATCAACTCAAAGTTATTTGCATCTACTTGACCATCACTAGTAGGTTCTAAAGAGCCAAAAATAAGCCAGGGGATCCATTTGCTGCTGAAATTTTGAAAGTATCATAGATAACGGGAAACGCCCGCCTCCTCTCTCCCAGCAAGGTAAGCCCGCCTCCTCTCTCCCAGCAAGGTAAGCCCGCCTCCTCTCTCCTAGCAAGGTAAGCCCACCTCCTCTATCCCCCAGCAAGGTAAGCCCACCTCCTCTTTCTCCCAGCAAGATAAGCCCACCTCCTCTCTCCCAGAAAGGTAAGCCCACCTCCTCTCTCCCAGCAAGGTAAGCCCACCTCCTCTCTCCCAGCAAGGTAAGCCCACCTCCTCTCTCCCAGCAAGGTAAGCCCACCTCCTCTCTCCCAGCAAGGTAAGCCCACCTCCTCTCTCCCAGCAAGGTAAGCCCACCTCCTCTCTCCCAGCAAGGTAAGCCCACCTCCTCTCTCCCAGCAAGGTAAGCCCACCTCCTCTCTCTCCCAGCAAGGTAAGCCCACCTCCTCTCTCTCCCAGCAAGGTAAGCCCACCTCCTCTCTCTCCCAGCAAGGTAAGCCCGCCTCCTCTCTCCCAGCAAGGTAAGCCCACCTCCTCTCTCTCCCAGCAAGGTAAGCCCACCTCTCTCTCCCAGCAAGGTAAGCCCACCTCTCTCTCCCAGCAAGGTAAGCCCACCTCCTCTCTCTCCCAGCAAGAAGGTAAGCCCACCTCCTCTCTCTCCCAGCAAGGTAAGCCCACCTCCTCTCTCTCCCAGCAAGGTAAGCCCACCTCCTCTCTCCCCCAGCAAGGTAAGCCCACCTCCTCTCTCTCCCAGCAAGGTAAGCCCACCTCCTCTCTCCCAGCAAGGTAAGCCCACCTCCTCTCTCTCAGCAAGGCAAGCCCACCTCCTCTCTCCCAGCAAGGTAAGCCCACCTCCTCTCTCTCCCAGCAAGGTAAGCCCACCTCCTCTCTCTCCCAGCAAGGTAAGCCCACCTCCTCTCTCTCCCAGCAAGGTAAGCCCACCTCCTCTCTCTCCCAGCAAGGTAAGCCCACCTCCTCTCTCTCCCAGCAAGGTAAGCCCACCTCCTCTCTCTCCCAGCAAGGTAAGCCCACCTCCTCTCTCTCCCAGCAAGGTAAGCCCGCCTCCTCTCTCCCAGCAAGGTAAGCCCGCCTCCTCTCTCCCAGCAAGGTAAGCCTGCCTCCTTTCTCCCAGCAAGGTAAGCCCACCTCCTCTCTCTCCCAGCAAGGTAAGCCCACCTCCTCTCTCTCCCAGCAAGGTAAGCCCACCTCCTCTCTCTCCCAGCAAGGTAAGCCCGCCTCCTCTCTCCCAGCAAGGTAAGCCCACCTCCTCTCTCCCAGCAAGGTAAGCCCACCTCCTCTCTCCCAGCAAGGTAAGCCCACCTCCTCTCTCTCAGCAAGGTAAGCCCACCTCCTCTCTCCCAGCAAGGTAAGCCCACCTCCTCTCTCCCAGCAAGGTAAGCCCACCTTGGTTGGTGAACTACACAGAGGCTGCAGTCAGTGACACAGGTAACATATATTATAAATAATTATAGAACAAAGTATTAGACACAAACAACAAAAGTGGAAATAAAAGCATGTGCAAAAACACAAAAATAAATAAAATTGATTGTAGAGCAGCAGAGTTTTCTTTTCAGACAAGGTTCAAAAAGCCAGAAATATTATAATAAAACCACAAACAACATTCTCTTTGATTCTGACTATTACACAATGAGGTGGGATTAGCATACATTTTACCAGCCTCCCCCACTGTATGATTAACTGCCCATAAATTGCATTATCCCCAATAGGTCATTCCTACCCAGTTGTTACGTACTGAGCCAAATTTGTGCCCAGGGGGGAAAGAAAAGGGTAATTAAGCTGCCATGATGCAGGGTCGCCCCCTCCGCCATACAATGAATATTAAAAAATTAGCGATCCCGCTGACTGACAGCCAGGAGGCCGAGCAAGTGTGGCTGCAGCGGAGAGGGGGGGGGGGGGGGGGCGAAGGGGAGGTAATCTCTCTCTAAGTCCTCGCAAATTCACAGCCGCCGGCCCCGAAACACACAGAGGGCAGAGCGAGGACTGATTACATCTAACCGCTCAACGCGATTTCCATTATTACACAGGAAACTGCCAGTAAACGGCTTAACAAATGATGGCAGATAGAGGGGCAGGATTTCAGCTGCACTCCCCTCACCCTTCCAAAAATTACCAGAATTCATGAAATGGGTGGCACATTCTCTGACGATTTTAGTTTTTTTTATTTTTTTGTAATGTGAATGGGCATAGGGGTGATAATTATATATTGGGGTTCATTTATACAAGGTTGGATAAAGAATGTATGTTTTCTTTCATTTGGATCCATTTGCGATAGAGTCAGGTGTCGCTACCTCTGATAATTTGCCAGGAAGGTACTAAGAGATAAAAAAATTAGATATATACATTTTTTCCTAGACTACTGTTTTTGCCGGTCTACTTTGCAGCTTAAAGCGGATCCGAGATGAAAAACCAACTATAACAAGTAACTTGTCTATATATCTTATCTAACGTTTAGATAGTTTACACTGCAAATCTAGCTGCAAAAGTTTCAAAAGATTATGCTCATTTATTCCTGTGATACAAGGAGGGCAGCCATGTTCTGTTTGTCACATTGTCGCAGGCTGAGGGCTGGAGATGCGATCAGCTTGCCTGTGTGTAAATTCACTCCCCTCTCCTCCTCCCCTCTGTCTCTGAAATCTCTGTCTAGTAACACCTCCCCCTCCTCTTGCCCAGACTGAGCTCCTGTAAGCCCTTCCTACTGTCTGAAAATGCCAAGGCACTCTGAAAAGCTGTGGGCGAGACTTGTTTAGTTTATAGGGAATTAGAGTATTAAAACAGAATAAAAAAAGTATTTGGCTTGAGGAATGCCCTATAAACTATATGAAAGGAACACAATTATGCAATGAGTAAAATGTTATCTCAGATCCACTTTAACTTTGGTCTCAGACACGCCCCTTGCAAGGCTTGCTGATCAGGAGCATGGGAGAGGAATTTGTACAACATTATAACAGAGGAGAGGTATTTTTGTTTATTTTTTACATTTTAAAGGACAACTGAAGTGAGAGTGATATGGAGACTGTCATTTATTTCCTTTTAAACAATAGCAGTTGCCTGACAGCCCTGTTGATCTATTTGGCTGCAGTAGTGTCTGAATAACACCAGAAACAAGCATGCAGCTTATTTTGTCAGATCTGACAATAATGTCAGAAACACCTAATCTGCTGCATGCTTGTTCAGGGTCTATGGCTAAATGTATTAGAGGCAGAGGGTCAGCAGGACAGCCAGGCAACTGGTATTGCATAAAAGGAAATAAATATGGCAGCTTCCACATCACTCTCACTTCAGTTGTCAAATGCAAAGGGGTCTTAACGGAGGGTTGATAAGTGCCCTTTAACCAGTGATAAACATGCAATTTTCTTGTTAGCTTGATGGATTGATTGATCATTTACAGCATTTCCGATCTGCTTTCAATGGAGACAGGGATCCCATTTGAGATCAGTACTACACAAAATTGGTTCCTTTCTCAATCAGAAGCAGATCGGGAATGCTGAAATCATCCACCGATCTGATGGGAAAATTGCATTGTGTCATGTCTAGTTACCCCTCTGTAACCTATTCCCGTTAGACTTAATGAGCCAATAATAGATCACAGATAGTTACTGCTCTGTAACCTATTCCTGTCAGGCCTGATGAGCGGCTAACAGATCACAGATCTGTAAAAAATGGTGTTGCACACAGTAGTGGGCAACAGTGGAGGACGTGACCAGGGGAGGTATAGGGAAGTCACACCATAGCGGTCTTTGGTGAGGGGCCTGTATAGGGGAGGGAGGAGGGCCACTAGACCCCAGGGAACTGTATAAGGGAAGGAGAAGCGCTACTAGGCAGCATGGAACTGTATAGGGAAGGGAGGAGGGCCACTAGACACCAGGGAACTGTATAAGGGAAGGAGAAGCGCTACTAGACAGCAGGGAACTGTATAGGGGAGGGAGGAGGGCTACTAGACAGCAGGGAACTGTATAGGGGAGGGAGGAGGGCCACTAGACACCAGGGAACTGTATAAGGGAAGGGGAAGCGCTACTAGACAGCAGGGAACTGTATAGGGGAGGGAGGAGGGCCACTAGACCCCAGGGAACTGTATAAGGGAAGGAGAAGCGCTACTAGACAGCAGGGAACTGTATAGGGGAGGGCCACTAGACCCCAGGGAACTGTATAAGGGAAGGAAAAGCGCTACTAGACAGCATGGAACTGTATAGTGGAGGGAGGAGGGCCACTAGACACCAGGGAACTGTATAAGAGAAGGAGCGCTACTAGACGGCAGGGAACTGTATAGGGGAGGGAGAAGGGCCACTAGACACCAGGGAACTGTATAGGAGATGGAGGCGCACTACTAGAGGGCAGGGAACTGTATAGGGGAGGGAGAAGGGCCACTAGACACCAGGGAACTGTATAGGGGAGGGAGAAGGGCCACTAGACACCAGGGAACTGTATAAGGGAAGGAGAAGCGCTACTAGACAGCATGGAACTGTATAGGGAAGGGAGGAGGGCCACTAGACACCAGGGAACTGTATAGGAAGAGGAGCGCTACTAGACAGCATGGAACTGTATAGGGGAGGGAGGAGGGCCACTAGACACCAGGGAACTGTATAAGGGAAGGAGAAGCGCTACTAGACAGCATGGAACTGTATAGGGGAGGGAGGAGGGCCACTAGACACCAGGGAACTGTATAAGAGAAGGAGCGCTACTAGACGGCAGGGAACTGTATAGGGGAGGGAGAAGGGCCACTAGACACCAGGGAACTGTATAGGAGATGGAGGCGCACTACTAGAGGGCAGGGAACTGTATAGGGGAGGGAGAAGGGCCACTAGACACCAGGGAACTGTATAGGGGAGGGAGAAGGGCCACTAGACACCAGGGAACTGTATAAGGGAAGGAGAAGCGCTACTAGACAGCATGGAACTGTATAGGGAAGGGAGGAGGGCCACTAGACACCAGGGAACTGTATAGGAAGAGGAGCGCTACTAGACAGCATGGAACTGTATAGGGGAGGGAGGAGGGCCACTAGACACCAGGGAACTGTATAAGGGAAGGAGAAGCGCTACTAGACAGCATGGAACTGTATAGGGGAGGGAGGAGGGCCACTAGACACCAGGGAACTGTATAAGAGAAGGAGCGCTACTAGACGGCAGGGAACTGTATAGGGGAGGGAGAAGGGCCACTAGACACCAGGGAACTGTATAAGGGAAGGAGAAGCGCTACTAGACAGCAGGGAACTGTATAGGGGAGGGAGGAGGGCTACTAGACAGCAGGGAACTGTATAGGGGAGGGAGGAGGGCCACTAGACACCAGGGAACTGTATAAGGGAAGGGGAAGCGCTACTAGACAGCAGGGAACTGTATAGGGGAGGGAGGAGGGCCACTAGACCCCAGGGAACTGTATAAGGGAAGGAGAAGCGCTACTAGACAGCAGGGAACTGTATAGGGGAGGGCCACTAGACCCCAGGGAACTGTATAAGGGAAGGAAAAGCGCTACTAGACAGCATGGAACTGTATAGTGGAGGGAGGAGGGCCACTAGACACCAGGGAACTGTATAAGAGAAGGAGCGCTACTAGACGGCAGGGAACTGTATAGGGGAGGGAGAAGGGCCACTAGACACCAGGGAACTGTATAGGAGATGGAGGCGCACTACTAGAGGGCAGGGAACTGTATAGGGGAGGGAGAAGGGCCACTAGACACCAGGGAACTGTATAGGGGAGGGAGAAGGGCCACTAGACACCAGGGAACTGTATAAGGGAAGGAGAAGCGCTACTAGACAGCATGGAACTGTATAGGGAAGGGAGGAGGGCCACTAGACACCAGGGAACTGTATAGGAAGAGGAGCGCTACTAGACAGCATGGAACTGTATAGGGGAGGGAGGAGGGCCACTAGACACCAGGGAACTGTATAAGGGAAGGAGAAGCGCTACTAGACAGCATGGAACTGTATAGGGGAGGGAGGAGGGCCACTAGACACCAGGGAACTGTATAAGAGAAGGAGCGCTACTAGACGGCAGGGAACTGTATAGGGGAGGGAGAAGGGCCACTAGACACCAGGGAACTGTATAGGAGATGGAGGCGCACTACTAGAGGGCAGGGAACTGTATAGGGGAGGGAGAAGGGCCACTAGACACCAGGGAACTGTATAGGGGAGGGAGAAGGGCCACTAGACACCAGGGAACTGTATAAGGGAAGGAGAAGCGCTACTAGACAGCATGGAACTGTATAGGGAAGGGAGGAGGGCCACTAGACACCAGGGAACTGTATAGGAAGAGGAGCGCTACTAGACAGCATGGAACTGTATAGGGGAGGGAGGAGGGCCACTAGACACCAGGGAACTGTATAAGGGAAGGAGAAGCGCTACTAGACAGCATGGAACTGTATAGGGGAGGGAGGAGGGCCACTAGACACCAGGGAACTGTATAAGAGAAGGAGCGCTACTAGACGGCAGGGAACTGTATAGGGGAGGGAGAAGGGCCACTAGACACCAGGGAACTGTATAGGAGTTTGAGGCGCACTACTAGAGGGCAGGGAACTGTATAGGGGAGGGAGAAGGGCCACTTGACACCAGGGAACTGTATAGGGGAGGGAGAAGGGCCACTAGACACCAGGGAACTGTATAGGAGATTGAGGCGCACTACTAGAGGGCAGGGAACTGTATAGGGGAGGGAGAAGGGCCACTAGACACCAGGGAACTGTATAGGGGAGGGAGAAGGGCCACTAGACACCAGGGAACTGTATAGGGGAGGGAGAAGGGCCACTAGACACCAGGGAACTGTATAGGAGATGGAGGCGCGCTACTAGAGGGCAGGGAACTGTATAGGGGAGGGAGGGGGACCACTAGACACCAGGGAACTGTATAGGAGGAGGAGCGCTACTAGACAGCATGGAACTGTATAGGGGAGGGAGGAGGGCCACTAGACACCAGGGAACTGTATAGGGGAGGGAGAAGGGCCACTAGACACCAGGGAACTGTATAGGAAAAGGAGGAGCGCTACTAGATGGCAGGGAAATGTATAGGGGGGGGAGGGGGACCACTAGACACCAGGGAACTGTGTAAGGGAGTGAGGTGGTCACGTGACATTGAGGTTGGCCTGCACTTTGCTCAGCCTTCTTTGTATTTGCGTTGGACACCCCTGGTGTAGATGTACAAGCTGCCAGATAGCGGGAACACAAGTGACAAGAGCAGGCGGCTGTGGAATGGTTGGGGGTGTTCCTGCTCTCCTCAGCGTAACACGTCACAACAGCTTTATAGATCAGGGGCCAATTTAGCATCGATTTAGCCTAGTTATGCTTTAAGTGCACTTAAGTCGCAGGCATTCTGCAGAGCTTGCAGTAATCTAGAGACATCCAGAAATCATCTTTCCAAGGTGCGCCTGCAGTAAACCGCCAAAAAATAAAAAAGTAAATTATTGGTGTGTGCAGATTGCGGCTCATAAAACCTGTTATTAAAATGCATTTGCTGACTAGTTTGTTCGAAGAGGCAACTAAAAATTTGTGGTCAACTGTTTACCGCATGATAAACTGCTGGTTTCCGCAAAGATTTTACAGTCATTTAACGCAAGAGGTCCCAGACTGTATAAGAGTAGTCCGATACGCCGCACAGGAAACGCTAAACGTGTGGCGAGAATGTTCATGACGGCTCTAAATACTCCTGTTAAACAGTTATTAAAGAACGTATATTCAAATATGGGGATTTAACTGCAGCAGATCTGAGATGTAAAAATGGCATTTCGTGCAACTGGTTTTGCTGTTAGAAATCGATGCAGCAAACAATGTCCAATCAATCGATTTTTGGCTGACAAACACAAAAGGCAAAATTACTAGAGGCCCCGTGGCATACATGCCAAACCTTACACTAGAGGCACCATGGCACACGCCACGCTACACTAGAGGCCCCGTGGCACACACCTCATGCTAGAGGCACCGTGGCATTCACACACCTCACACTAGAGGCACCATGGCACACGCCACACTACACTAGAGGCACTGTGGCACACACACCTTACACTAGAGGCACCATGGCACACGCCACACTACACTAGAGGCACCATGGCACACGCCACACTACACTAGAGGCACTGTGGCACACACACCTTACACTAGAGGCACCGTGGCACACGCCACACTACACTAGAGGCACCGTGGCACACACACCTTACACTAGAGGCACCGTGGCACACGCCACACTACACTAGAGGCACCATGGCACACGCCACACTACACTAGAGGCACCATGGCACACGCCACACTACACTAGAGGCACCATGGCACACGCCACACTACACTAGAGGCACCATGGCACACGCCACACTACACTAGAGGCACCATGGCACACGCCACACTACACTAGAGGCACCATGGCACACACACCTTACACTAGAGGCCCTGTGGCACACGCCACACTACACTAGAGGCACCATGGCACACACACCTTACACTAGAGGCCCTGTGGCACACACACCTCACACTAGAGGCACCGTAGCATACACACCACACCTCACACCTAGAGGCACCATGCCACACGCCACACTACACTAGAGGCACTGTGGCACACACACCTTCCACTAGGGGCACTGTGGCACACACACTACACTAGAGGCACCGTGGCACACGCCACACTACACTAGAGGCACCATGGCACACGCCACACTACACTAGAGGCACCATGGCACACTCCACACTACACTAGAGGCACCATGGCACACACACCTTACACTAGAGGCACCGTGGCACACGCCACACTACACTAGAGGCACCATGGCACACACACCTTACACTAGAGGCCCTGTGGCACACACACCTCACACTAGAGGCACCGTAGCATACACACCACACCTCACACTAGAGGCACCGTAGCATACACACCACACCTCACACTAGAGGCACCGTGGTTCACACACCACAACCCACATTAGAGCATATATATGTCAAATTCCGGCCTGTGTGCCGAATCTGGCCCTCAGAGACATTAAGTTTGGCCTACAAGAGTTTTCCCCACTTTCATTATGTTTCACCCAATCTAGACCCCAAGGGAAGCTTTATTGGAAGCGAAGCCCTAGATCACCAGGGAAGCCATATGGAGGAGGGGGAAAGCACTAAACACTAAGAAAATGTATCAGGTGGGTAGGGGTCTCTAGACAATCGAGAACTGTATAGGTGAGGGAGGACCACTAGACACCAGGGAACTGTATACAGGAGGGAGGTGGCCAGTAGACATTGAGGTTGGCCCGCGACTTGGTCCCAGTGTACGATTTCGGCCCACTTAGTATTTGCGTTTGACACCCCGGCACTAGAGGCACCGTGCCATACACGCCACATCATCAATTGGCATACTTGCTGCGGCACCAATTTCCACCGGATTGGATAATCGAAGCGGATGGGTGATCCGAGCCGCAAAATCGACAGATGTATGGACACCTATTGTCTTGATGTCCTGATCCCTGTAATATCTCATAAATGTAACTGGTAACTAGGCTTCGGCACACAATAACTGGTGCCTGTCAGCAGGTAGAGCACAAAACCTTCTTTCATAATACGGCAATGGTAGGCAGCAGCTGTAACTGTTAAGCTATGGCCACGTGGCTCCTGGGATTTAAGATATACATTTTGGAGGTGTGGGAGGCAGGAAGAGTGCCTGGAGGAAACCCACTCAAACATGTGGAGAACAGGCAAACTTCATGCAAACACCATTTGCTGGGAATTGAACTTTAGACTCCAGTGCAGCAAGGCACGCCGCTAAGACAAACACGACCTGAAACTTTACAAATACATTTTTTCGTTTTGTGAAATGGTGAGAATCTTTAAGTTACACAGTTTCCTCGTTTGCGTTTTCACAATAGAATGCGGAATACAGTTTAAAGCGCATCATTTTTTTACTTTTTTTTTTAAAGGACCACGAAAAAAGTAGGCAGTTAAAATCTGACAGAACCGACAAGTTTTTGGCCAGTCCATCTCCTCATGGGGGATTCTCAGGGTTTCCTTTGCTTTCAACAGCATTTCCTGAACAGCGGTTTAATTGCAAAAATAGTAAGACTCCCTTTTCACTTGCACACTGTTTTGCTAGTTAGACTTTGCAACTGCTGTTCAGGAAATGGAAAGAAAGAAAGCCCTGAGAAGGAGATTGACCCAAAACCAGTTGGTTCTGTCAGAATTTAACTGCCTACTTTTTAAGAGATAGTGGTTCTTTAGGGGTTTCAAAATGTCATTGTCAGGGGCGTGGTCACAGCTGCTTGCACTGACACACAACCTTTATCACATTCGGAATGTTTGTTTCATAACTTCTAGAACTAATGCAGCGTCGCCCCTTCAACCACAAGACTGAGGAGCTGCGAGGCTGAGCAGTACTGACCTCCGCTCTCATAGCTTCTGGCCTCCAATGTTACCAGTGCCAGCCTGAAATAAGTCAAAATATTTGGCATTTACCCCAAATCCAATTCTAGTATCAGAAAGCCATATTTGCAATCATTTCTGAGAAGCAGACTCTCGCAAACACTGGCCCGCGCAACGTCAGAATAGTGTTTGTAGGTTCTCCTCCTGTCGTTCTTAAAGGACCACTACAGCGAAAAAAGTAAGCAGTTAGAATCTGACAGAACCGACAGGTTTTGGACTACTCCATCTCCACGTGGAAGATTCACAGGGGTTTCTTTGCTTTCTAAAACATTTCGTGAATGGCAGTTCAGGAACTGTCAAAATAGTAACACATCAGCCACAGCTGCTCAGTCTCACCACCAAAATAGTAACATACAAGCCAGCTCCTCTAATCACTTGCACACTATTTTGGCAGCTAGACTTATCAACTGCCATTCAGGAAATCCCCCATGAGAAGATGGGCTAGTACAAAATCTGTCAGTTCTGGCAGATTTTAACTCCTTACTTTTTTTTTTCACTGTAGTGGTCTTTTAAAAAGGACCACTATCGCGAAAAAAGTAGGCAGCTAAAATCTGACAGCAGTTGCTAACTGACAAAATAGTGTGAAAGTGAGTTGGGAGGCTGGCTGGTATCTTACTATTTTGGCAGTTAAACTGCTGTTCAGGAAATGCAGTTGAAAACAAAGAATACCCTGAGAATCCCCCATGAGTAGATGGACTGGCCCAAAACCTGTTGGTTCTGTCAGATTTTAACTGCCTACTTTTTACGCAATAATGGTCTTTTTAATTCAGCTCACATCCTCAAAGCAAACTGGTGGATTAACAGGCTCCTCCCACATCAGCCCTAAACTATGGCAAGACATTAAAGGACACCCCAAGGCGAAAATAAATGAATGAAATAAATGATTGTATCTATCTTCCTTCTCCTAAAAAGGACTTAAGATATTTCACAGTCTTATTATAGGTTTAAATCTACTTTTTAAGTTTTTACAGTTTTATTGTTTTTGCTCAATGACACATTCATTGAAGTATGCCAGAGCTAAAATCTATGAACTATTGACCCTTTTTTATCTCTTTCTAGCTCTCAGAAGCCATTTTCTGCTAGGAAAGGGTTTTATAGTTGTTATTTCTTATCAGTGAGGGTCAGACTGTAGTCACTTCCTGTCTGAGTCAGGACTGAGTCAGCCACTTACATACCTGATATTTAACTCTTTCAGGCAGAGAAAGAAAAAAAGGAACACAGCATAGTTATTTGTGTGCTAGGCACTGTACATACACAGGTCTCATGTCACATGTCACCTCGGGTATCCTCTAACATGCAAGCTCCGCCGGGGTTAAATGGCACAAATTGTTCCTTGTACTCTGAAGTACAAGGCGGAAAAATATTTTGACTTGCTGGATTGCAGAAAAAAAAACCCAGAAAACATTGCATAGCGGCAGGATTGCTATGCGATTTCCCTGCACCCCTATACTTTGTACAAGAGCTGAAGGGCACGAAAAATGCAGCAGGCACAATGATTGTGATCAGGAAAACTCACGGCACAAAACGCATTACGCAAGTACCTATCGTTTTACGAACCGCAAGCGTTCAGAATCGCATTGCAAAGTACCGCTAACGGAAAAGGTGCTGCATCACCCAGTCGCGTGGCGATAGGCGGATTGGGTCGGTAAATTTCTCGTTATTCTTATTATAGTCTTTGCAAGACTGGTAAAGAGCCCGTTTGCTTTATTAAGCCAGGGACAGATAAATTCAGCATTGCGATGCGTGCCAGCTCCATCCCTGGCAGCGTCCCCACCGCTGGCAACCGCCCGCACCAGATGGCCCACGCTGGAAGCCGCCGGCACTCAGGGAGCTCTCCGGGTGGCTTCATCAGGATTTCTGAGAGCAGCATTTACAGAAAGAGAAACTGAAAACATTCTGCTACATCCCCCCCCCCCCCCCCCCTCCGATCCATTTGTGAAATCCGGCCAGAACAACCCCCGAGGTAACACGCCTCCTGAAATCAGGCAGGTCACGGACTCCGGTCAAACCTGGAAACTCGCAACTAGTTTTTGTATATGGTAATCTGTATTTTTACATGCCCTGCTGACAAAAGAAAAAGATCAGGCACAATGTGGGTCGCGCCAAACCCTCTGCCATGTGGCTTTAAAGCAAGACTGCCAATGACTCGCTCCGCCCACACTGAGTGTGGCCTCAACAGCACCTACAGTACAGATGTGGCTCACTTCCTGCTGTATTGCCACACATATACTGCAACCACAGGAACCCACTTCAAGAAATTGCTGGTCCTTATCCCACATTTTAGCTCCATGAATGGCGAGATGAAACCACCGTGATAATCACTCCAAAAGTATGTCTCGGCATGTCAGAGACAGAGGAGGAATCCCCAGTGACAATTGCTGCACAGTATGTCACAGTATGCCTCAGACAGAGGAGGAATCCACAGTGACAATCGCTGCACACTATGTCACGGCATGCCACAGGTGTCATGGCATACCACAGGCTGAGAGGAGGAATCCCCAGTAATAATTGCTGCACACTATGTCACAGCATGCCACAGGCTGAGAGGAGGAATCCCCAGTGATGATTGCTGCTCAGAACATCACAACATGTCACAGGCTGAGAGGAGCATAAAATAAACTAAATATGAAAATGTCCACATACATGGCTTTGGCAATACCTGTACATATTTTCATCATGCCAATAAAATGGATTTGAATCTGAATGTGTGAGTATGTACCGTATTTATGTATTTGAGTTCATAGAAGAATAAGAATACAAACACTCAAATCATGACTGTGTTCTTCAGGGCTGGGACCCACTAGAAAATGAATTGAAATCACTCAATCGCTTTTGCAGCATTTCCAGACCAATTTCTGGTGATTTTTTTTTATTTATTTTTTTTTTTTTAATATAATGCTTTCGATTTTGTACAGCAGTGATTTCCATCAGTGCACGGCTTTATGGGTACAACAAGCAGTTTTGGGTGGTAAAAGCAGCAAAATCGCTTTCTACAGCAGTTGAAAAGCAATTTGGAAGCAATCCTATACTGAAAACTATTATTTATGATTATTTAGTATTTATATAGCGCCAACATCTTCCGCAGTGCTGTACAGAGTATATTATCCTTTCACTTAACTGTCCCTCAGAGGGGCTCACAATCTAATCCCCACCATAGTCGTATGTCTATGTATTGTGTAGTGTATGTATGTATCGTAGTCTAGGGCCAATTTGGAGGGAAGCCAATTAATTTATCTATATGTTTTTGGGATGTGGAAGGAAACTGGAGTGCCCGGAGGAAACCCACGCAGACACGGGGAGAACATACAAACTCCTTGCAGATAGTGCCTTGGCTGGGATTCGAACCGGGGACCCAGCGCTGCAGGGCGAGAGCGCTAACCACTGCGCCACAGTGCTACCCACGCAAACCCTCCAAAAGTGCTGCAAGCACCACCATCACGGGAAATTACAATCGCTGCTGTGGGGTCGCTTCTATTGACTTTCATCCACCTAGCCTTTTAGGAATCGCCGGTGATCTTAAAACACTGCTGGAAGCATTGTAGTGGGCCCCAGGCCTCCTGTGCACAATAACAAACGTATTCTAGGTCTCGAGTCTATAAACATGTCACACAGAGGAGGCTTGTTAACCTTGAATGCCCCGGCAGAGCATAATACGCCTATCAAGTGAGAAACACGCTGTGACATCCATAACGTCAACAAACAGATGTGAAGTAGTGTAACATAGCGAGAGGAAGCGTCTGACACGGCCAAGGTCGCCGAGGCCATTATAGAGGACACTGTACCGCCTGTTCCAGCTGTAACTCACGTCATTAACTCAGCGCTTCAGTCACTCAGAGGTGCAGTCTATATACTGAGATCATCCAGCAGCTATAAACACTGATAGCAGCAAAGGGGACGCCCAGCCACTCTCTCACTGCCGCTAATACACGCCAAGGAGGAAATCAGCAATTGCACCAATCACAGCTCTAATGCTAGGTACACACCATACAATTTTCTGGCAGATCAATTATTTCCAACGTGTCCGATCTGAATTTTTATCGACTTTCCGATGGTTTTTTTAATCAAATTTTTTATTCGATTTGATAGAGCTGAACGAAAACTGATAAAAAAAAAGCTAAAAAAAAAAACTATTAACAAAAGATCGAAAAAATCGATCGAAATTCAGATCGGACATGTCGGAAATAATTGATCAGGCAAGTAAATCTGCCATAAAATTGTATGGTGTGTACCCAGCATAAAACCACATCCTCTTCATCATTTGTAAAGTCACCATTTGCATATTCTGCAGTGATGCATCATGGGAAACATCATATGCTCACTCCAAACTGAATTATTACAAATACCTTCCGTTTTAAGAAAGAAGAGTAATGTAAATAGTAAAAAAAAAAAATGAAAATTCCACTAACAGGCAGCACACACTTCTGTAGAAGATCACACCTTGCATCACTAGGGTGTCTAATGCTGGCCTAAATACACTATCTGCATAGAGTTTGTATGTTCTCCCCATTCCTGCTCAGGTTCCCTCTGGATACTTTGGAGAGATAGATAGATAGATAGATAGATATCTATCTATCTATCTATTAGGATGAAGTTCAGTCCAGCTTAATTACAATATAATATGTTTCTTATTACATATGGGGTACAACCTGGAGAAGCACGACAGATGCTTATTTGGGAGAAAGAGTGTGTGTGTGTGTATAGTGTGTGTGTGTGTGTGTGTGTGTGTGTGTTGGTGTGTGTGTGTTGGTGTGTGTGTGTTGGTGTGTGTGTTGGTGTGTGTGTGTTGGTGTGTGTGTTGGTGTGTGTGTGTTGGTGTGTGTGTGTTGGTGTGTATAGTGTGTGTGTGTGTGTGTGTGTGTGTGTGTGTGTGTGTGTGTGTGTGTGTGTGTGTGAGTGTGTGAGTGTGTGAGTGTGTGAGTGTGTGAGTGTGTGAGTGTGAGTGTGAGTGTGTGTGTGTGAGTGTGTGTGTGTGTGTGCGAGTGTGTGTGAGAATTCTAGACATTAGTCCATTATCTGTGTATTAAATTTGTCAGCTTGATCTTCCCAGCTTTAGAAATATCTGCAAAAAACAGCCAGGGAGGAAACTGGTGAAGCAAACAATGTGCCTGGCGCTCCCATTCTTTATAAACAGGCCCCATAGGCTTTGTATAAATACATACAAATGAGAGCAAACAGAGGCGTCTGTTCAGCGTCAGGTTCGCTCTGGGTTCAGCTTGTGCAGATGAGTTTATCAGACAGAAGACAGAGCTCACCAACCGCTTGGCCTGTCTTGTGTCTGAGCTGTGAGACCATCACTATGCTGTATAACAAGTATCCCAGGCAGGTCCTGCTCACTGAAGACAGAGCTCATGGACCGCTTGGCCTGTCTTCTGTCTGAGCTGTGAGACCATCACACTGCTATATAACAAGTATACCAGGCAGGCCCTGCTCACTGAAGACAGAGCTCACAGAACCTTGGCCTGTCTTCTTTCTGAGCTGCGAGACCATCACTCTGCTATATAACAAGTAAGTATCCCAGGCAGGTCCTGCTCACTGAAGACAACCAGAATAGTACGATAATATCAATTCTATGATGAAAGGCCTCCAGGCTGGGATAGTCCGCCATGGCCCACACATGGTATGCAATGTCCAAGTCAGCATAGTGCAACGCAAAATAAAGAGAGACTACGTGAGCTCAGAGCGGCCAGACCTAGCTCTGCTGAGGGATTCAAGCGATTAGAACCCTGTGCTTATAGCACAGGCATGTCCAAAGTCCGGTTCGGGGGTACATTTTGGCCTGCTGAGCGTTTTCTAGTGGTCCCCAAAGATCTCTGCAGTTTTTAATTCCATGCAGCCCGCAGGCCGTAGCTGAGGAGCCACGCCACCTTGTGTAGCCACTCTGCCTCCCCCTTTGCTCGCCTGTAGGTTATCAGCCACCACTGTAACAGTAACTGCCACTGAGCAGCTGCCACTGTGCTACCTGCACTCGGTATAGGAGTTATTTCCCCTGGAAAGGTTTTGAAAAATTTCACAGGCATAAAAAAAAGGTACCTAGAGGCAATCGGCAAAATTTGTGTTTCGTTTAGTTTGGCCCCCTAACACTCAAGAACGGCAACAAGGCCCTTGACCTAAAAAGTTTGGACACCCCCGTTGCAGCATCTACACCAAATTGTCCTAGTTTGCAAAATATATACTTTGCCGATGGCTGTTTTAGCAAATATTGTGAAAGCATGGAGAAGAAAGCAGAGAAGACATAAAAGTGAGTGATGGAGGAGAAAGAAAAGATATAGAAGATGGGAGAGAGAAGTAGAGAAGAGGAGGAGGAAACAGGGAAGGGGAGAAGAGGAAAGAAAGAACAGATAAAAGGAAGATGAGAAAAAAAGAAGGATGGAAAGGGAATAGGAGAGGATAAGAGAGAAACAGAGGTGAAAAGGACAGAGGAGGAAAGGGGAGAGAAAAGGACAGGAAAAGGGAGTGTTGAAAAGAAAAATGAAAGAAGATACAAAATAAAAAGGAAGACAAAGAAAAAACAACAACAAAAGATACAAAAAGAAAACAAACAAACAAAAAGGACAGTGGAGACTTCCCAAAAAGACAGCAGAGACCAGGGGCGTAACTAGAAATCACTGGGCCCCCCTGCGAATATTTGGATGGGCCCCCCCCCCCCCCATAGGTGCCAAATAATCGTAATGGGGCAGCATTTCACTGTAAATTAATTGTAAAGTGGGCAGCATTTTACCAGACAATCGTAATGTGGGCCAGAAAATCGTAATGTGGGCAGAGTTCACCAGAAAATCGTAATGTGGGCCTTTAGAAAATCATAATGTGGGCAGAGTTCACCAGAAAATCGTAATGTGGGCACCAGTCACCAGAAAATAGTAACGTGAGCAGCAGTCACCAGAAAATTGTAACGTGGGCAGCATTCACCAGACAATCGTAATGTGGGCAGCGTTCCCCAGAATATCGTAATGTGGGACAGAAAATCGTAATGTGGGCAGAGTTCACCAGAAAATTGTAACAAGGACAGCATTCACCAGACAATCGTAACTTGGGCAGTGTTCACCAGAAAATCGTAATGTGGGCCAGAAAATCGTAATGTGGGCAGCGTTCACCAGAAAATTGTAACATGGACAGCATTCACCAGACAATCGTAACTTGGGCAGTGTTCACCAGAAAATCGTAATGTGGGCCAGAAAATCGTAATGTGGGCAGAGTTCACCAGAAAATCGCAATGTGGGCAGCAGTCACCAGAAAATCGCCATGTGGGCAGCAGTCACCAGAAAATTGCAATGTGGGCATCAGTCACCAGAAAATCCTAATGTGGGCAGCAGTCACCAGAATATCGTAATGTGGGCAGCAGTCACCAGAAAATCCTAATGTGGGCAGCAGTCAGTCACCAGAATGTCGTAATGTGGGCAGCAGACACCAGAAAATCCTAATGTGGGCAGCAGTCACCAGAAAATCCTTATGTGGGCATCAGTCACCAGAAAATCCTAATGTGGGCAGCAGTCACCAGAATATCGTAATGTGGGCAGCAGTCACCAGAAAATCCTAATGTGGGCAGCAGACACCAGAAAATCATAATGTGGGCAGCAGACACCAGAAAATCGCAATGTGGGCAGCAGTGACCAGAAAATCGCAATGTGGGCAGCAGTGACCAGAAAATCGTAATGTGGGCAGCAGACACCAGAAAATCGCAATGTGGGCAGCAGACACCAGAAAATCGCAATGTGGGCAGCAGTGACCAGAAAATCGTAATGTGGGCAGCAGACACCAGAAAATCGCAATGTGGGCAGCAGACACCAGAAAATCGCAATGTGGGCAGCAGTGACCAGAAAATCGCAATGTGGGCAGCAGTGACCAGAAAATCGTAATGTGGGCAGCAGACACCAGAAAATCGCAATGTGGGCAGCAGACACCAGAAAATCGCAATGTGGGCAGCAGTGACCAGAAAATCGTAATGTGGGCAGCAGACACCAGAAAATCATAATGTGGGCAGCAGACACCAGAAAATCGCAATGTGGGCAGCAGACACCTGAAAATCACAATGTGGGCAGCAGTGACCAGAAAATCATAATGTGGGCAGCAGACACCTGAAAATCACAATGTGGGCAGCAGACACCAGAAAATCGCAATGTGGGCAGCAGTGACCAGAAAATCGCAATGTGGGCAGCAGTGACCAGAAAATCGTAATGTGGGCAGCAGTCACCAGAAAATCGTAATGTGGGCAGCAGACACCAGAAAATCGCAATGTGGGCAGCAGACACCAGAAAATCGCAATGTGGGCAGCAGTGACCAGAAAATCGTAATGTGGGCAGCAGACACCAGAAAATCATAATGTGGGCAGCAGTCACCAGAAAATCGCAATGTGGGCAGCAGACACCTGAAAATCACAATGTGGGCAGCAGTGACCAGAAAATCATAATGTAGGCAGCAGTCACCAGAAAATCGCAATGTGGGCAGCAGACACCAGAAAATCACAATGTAGGCAGCAGACACCTGAAAATCACAATGTGGGCAGCAGTGACCAGAAAATCACAATGTAGGCAGCAGTCACCAGAAAATCGCAATGTGGGCAGCAGACACCTGAAAATCACAATGTGGGCAGCAGTGACCAGAAAATCATAATGTGGGCAGCAGACACCTGAAAATCACAATGTAGGCAGCAGTGACCAGAAAATCACAATGTAGGCAGCAGACACCAGAAAATCGCAATGTGGGCAGCAGACACCTGAAAATCACAATGTGGGCAGCAGTGACCAGAAAATCATAATGTGGGCAGCAGACACCTGAAAATCACAATGTGGGCAGCAGTGACCAGAAAATCACAATGTAGGCAGCAGACACCAGAAAATCACAATGTAGGCAGCAGACACTAGAAAAAAAAAATGCACCTGTGAAAAAAAAACAATTCACTTACCTGACAGAAGTCTTCTCCTCTCCCGGCATCTGGCTCGCAGCTCCCCGAGTTCTCCTGCAGCACATCTCCCGCGCTGACAGGCAGAGTGCAGGGCTACGGCAAGATGGCTGCCGAAGCCCTGTACTAGAGATACAAATAGTCTCCAGTGTAGGGCTTCTTCGGCGGCCATCTTGCCGTAGCCCTGCTCTGCCTGCCGGAGACTATGCAGGCTGCTGGTGGAGCGGGGCTGCGGGGAATGAACTGGCGCAGCGTCTATTAGACGCTACGGCCAGTTGAGCACCTTGCTGGGGGGTCCAGAGCAGCGCTTCCCCCACGCACAGTGAGCGGGCCCCAGAGCAGCCCCGGGCGGCCGGGCCCCCCTGCGGCTGAGAGAGTCGCATCCCCGGTAGGTACGCCGGTGGTGACAGCCTTTCCTCCTCCGGGCCCCTGACTTGCTAGGGGCCCCCCTGCAACTGCAGGGGCTGCAGGGTCTATTCCTACGCCCCTGGCAGAGACCATTTGCACATGATCTGCTCGGGCCCGAGAATCAGAATAAAGCGTCCGAGGCTCATGGAGAGTGATGGGAGGTGCTTCTTCTCCTCACACCACAAGGCCCCGCCGCTCCGTATAAATCCATACAGATGAGAGGAGACAGATGAGCCCGCTCAGCACCTCGCACTCCATCCAACACGACTTCCCAGACAAATGAGTAGACGCGAGGCTCGCTTCATTATTTCTTCTATTTCTTATAATAAATGCGCGTTAAATATTTATTGCCACTTAATTGTCTTTTACAAACACGATGAACGTTTGCTTGGAAAACAAACTCTTCTGTGGGGGAAACAAATGATACAAAACATGTCTGAGTCATTCCGCTGGAGAGGGTCTATGAACGCCGCCGTGCGGAATGGCTGGCCGAGGCCGCGCCTTGCTCTGATTACTCTGCTCCTCTGAGGCCTATAAATCTCCCTAACAAAGATGCGCTTTATGTGTATCATACGTTAACTTCGCATCCACTCCCCAGGCCTTTCCCCCGGTGCCTGACGAGCCATTCCTCACATGTGGCCTCTCTGTCTTGTGACAAGATAATCAGAATATGGTGGATGGCCTTTATCGCTACACAGCGGGGAGTGTAAAGAGATGGTGGCAGCATGGCGGGATTGCCTGATACAGAAAGGTGGAGGAGGTATACTCAGATGACTCCCGCCACCTCCATCTTGTCTCTATGGCTGCAGCTGCAACCAGGCTTCAGGCCTAGTCTCTACAAGGGCTTTTTAGTCATTTGTAGCTCCTTAAAGGGAAGGTTCAGGGAGGGTAGGTAAAAAATCAAAATCAATTTCCACTTACCTGGGGCTTCCTCCAGCCCGTGGCAGGCAGGAGGTGCCCTCGCCGCCGCTCCGCAGGCTCCCGGTGGTCTCCGGTGGCGCGCCCGACCTGGCCAGGCCGGCTGCCAGGTCGGGCTCTTCTGCGCTCCAAGGCCCGGAACTTCTGCGTCCCACGCCGGCGCTCTGACGTCATCGGACGTCCTCCGGGCTCTACTGCGCATGGGCAGTAGTTCTGCGCCTGCGCAGTAGAGCCCGGAGGACGTCCGATGACGTCAGAGCGCCGGCGTGGGACGCAGAAGTTCCAGGCCTTGGAGCGCAGAAGAGCCCGACCTGGCAGCCGGCCAGGTCGGGCGCGCCACCGGAGACCACCGGGAGCCTGCGGAGCGGCGGCGAGGGCACCTCCTGCCTGCCACGGGCTGGAGGAAGCCCCAGGTAAGTGGAAATTGATTTTGATTTTTTACCCACCCTCCCTGAACCTTTCCTTTAACCACCCTGGCGTTCTATTGAGATCGCCAGGGCGGCTGCGGGAGGGTTTTTTTTTAATTAAAAAAAAACTATTTCATGCAGCCAACTGAAAGTTGGCTGCATGAAAGCCCACTAGAGGGCGCTCCGGAGGCGTTCTTCCGATCGCCTCCGGCAAGCATAAGTAACAAGGAAGGCTGCAATGAGCAGCCTTCCTTGTTTGGCTTTCCTCGTCGCCATGGCGACGAGCGGAGTGACGTCATGGACGTCAGCCGACGTCCTGACGTCAGCCGCCTCCGATCCAGCCCTTAGCGCTGGCCGGAACTATTTGTTCCGGCTGCGCAGGGCTCGGGCGGCTGGGGGGACCCTCTTTCGCCGCTGCTCGCGGTGATCAGGCAGCACACGCGGCTGGCAAAGTGCCAGCTGCGTGTGCTGCTTTTTATTTGAACAAAATCGGCCCAGCAGGGCCTGAGCGGCACCCTCTGGCGGTAATGGACGAGCTGAGCTCGTCCATACCGCTAAGGTGGTTAAACACTCCTAGGAGTTCTGGTTCACCATGAGCTTGCTGGGTACTCTGTACCTCTGAGTGTTTCTACTCCAGAGTCACATTAATCCATGGCATGCACTGATGAGGACCATCCAATCCGAAACAGTCTGTATGCATGTTGGATTATTATGGCTCTGTACAAATTAACAAGCTGACACATTGCATTTTAGCGGTTCTGAGGGGTGCTTAGCTATCAGGGACAAAGGGTGATTTGCATATTCAGCAGTGATGCATCGTTCGAGACATCATATGCTCACTCCAATCTGAATAATCGTAAAATTCCTTCCATTTTAAGAAGGCAAACTTTTGTTTTGCAAACCATTTTAGTAAGAGGGTCCTTTGTAGCCCCTTACACACTCTGAGGAGTTAAGGTTCACCATGAGCTTGCTGGGTACTTTGTAAACCAGGTGTTAGGGGGTAAGATGTAGGTCAAGAGGAGCACTAAGGACTTGAAAAGGAAGGGTTAGTACCAAATCCTGAAAGTCAAGTTAATCCTATATAATAATACTCAAGTGTCGATGCGTCCCCTGTCCCGGTGTCAGTTTGCACTACTGCGCACGTGCAGCACGGACAGCCGTTGGGACAGCGGGAACAGGGAGCCGGGCGGCTGTGTGGGCGCGGGCGGACGTGTGGGCGCTCGCGCGCTAACTATGCAGCAGTGGTCACAGGGGCGGGGGGTTTAACGGGCTTAGGTCTACTAGTCTTGGTGTTGAGAATTCTGAAGTAATGCACATTTTCTGCTAACATGTACAACTTAGAACTGCATCAAATAGTGCAGCTGCTGCACATGATTGGTCAATTTGCAAGCTGCATAAAAAAAAAGAGGCATGAAATCTGCATCAACTCAAAATTAGCTTCTATATCTTATATCTTCTAGATTCCCAGAGGATAAAGTACAAGGATTTTTTTTTTTTTGCTTCAATGACATAATGCAAGGAGCAAAACTTTTGCAATGGATATTTTCACGCCATGACAGGCTCACTTTAAAAAAAGACTGAAACTTGTCTACAAAGTCCATACGGAGGCCATTTCTTGCTGCGTCCCCTTACGTGAAGAATGGGAAAGCAAGAAACAGAAGAAGACACAGAAATTGGGATGTTGCAGGCGGGTTTAATTTTATTGAACAATCTAGAAGAGCTTCTGTCAGCTTATCAGAGGCTGGCCATATTGAATAGCTACATTCTCATTAACCCCTCTGGCACGCTGCGGCCGCTAGCCATACAATGCGCTGAGAGGGAATTACGCAAAAGAATTAACAGCTTGGCTTTAAGAGAAATGCTTTTACGAGGGGTAGGAGGTTAATTAAAGAGGAAGGCAGAATTATTATTTTTTTTCCAACAAAAGGAGCCAGAAGCTAGTTGTAAAGAAGAAATTATAATTCAAAATAAGTCCAGCTTTACTTTAAAAGACATACTGTAATTGAACCTTTTTTTTCCATACTTGTACAGGGAGAAAAAAAAATTAAGGTTTTTATAGCTCTTTGTACCCCATTAGTAATTTTACCACCACTTCCTGTGGTGTTGCTAGGTACAGGAAGTAAAGAAATCTCTCCAACGAGGACATACTTTGTAACGCGATGATTTTTAAGTGGACCTGAACTCTTGCACAGGACAGAAGGAAACCAGAGAGCACCCTGTATGTATTTAGAGAGTTTAGCCCGTCTAATTCCCCTTAATCTGTGATTAATCACCACTGTAATTTGATCTCTCCCGTGTCACATGACTGCCATGGTAGAGACGGCAGATACCGTAAGCTCATTTGAAAGCACAGGGTGTTAACAATATGTCGGCTTTCATGAATCAGGAAGTAGAAACAGTGCCGATTTATTTTAGGGTTTGTATCAGTTGTAACAAATGCATATTTTTGCGGTTATTATGCTGTTGTGTAGCTTTTAGAGCAGAGGTTCTGAGTTCAGGTCCACTTCAGCCAATAGAAAAAGAAAGGTCATTTAAACTCAACTCCTTCTCTTCCTCTGACTCACTTTCCAGACTGGATTCTCATCTGCGGACGCACAGAGCAGCCCTGCTGGATGGAGGTGAGGCCTTCCAGCACTGGGGCCCGCAGGGATTCCCCCGAGCTAAGCGCAGCCACATGGCGATGATCAGTGGAGAAGCTCTGGGAAGCCTTTGCGGAGGATCCTGGAGTTGATGAGTAATCGCAGCTCTGCCTCCCGCTGAGTGTCAGGAAGCCAAGGCCTCATCTGGGGAGAACGGACTGAGAGGTGCTCAGTAACACTCCTCCTAACCAAGCCAAACCATTATCTGTTCTGCAATTCAAACTAAAATTCCACCTAGCAAAAGAAAGGACTATAAACACGGCCGGTTCAGCACAATTTTATTTACTTTTGCAACCAACATGTCAGAAATCATCCTTCCATCGCTATTTGCAAGAAAGCAGGAGTTTCCCAAACGGAGCGTAAGCTCATATGGCACTTCTTTTCCGCCAAGTCTGGAATCTGTACTCAGGGCCCACATCCACTACAAGCGCAATCGCATCGCATTTGCTGCCTTTGCCACTCGATCGCAATCTCTCTGCCTGCTCATTTTTTGCTAGCAATATACTGAACTGCCCTTCAGTGCATGCTTTTGTAAATAAAGAGATACAGAGAATGCCTCATGAGGAGATGGACTAGTCCAAAACCTGTCAGATCTGTAAGACTTTCACTAACTTCTGTGAGCGACTGCAACATAGAGAAAAGAAAAAGTAATTTACAGTGCATTTCACTCTGATAAATGCACTTCATATGTGTATGTACTTTAAAGGGTACCTGAGATAAAAAAAAAATACGTACCAAGGGCTTCCTCCAGCCCCCTTCAGGCTCATCGGTCCCTCGCCATTTCCCCGGGCCACCTGGATCCACCGCTAGACGGCGTGGCAATTCAGCCAGTCGGTGAAGGTGCAGTATGACAATGTGCACTCCCTGCTCAGGCGCAAAACGCTCCAAGCAACAGGAGTGCGTTGGGGCACGACACACAGTCTCCCCCCCCCCCCCCCAATCATTAAAATACCGGAGGAATTAGCAGCGGATCCAGGAATCCCGGGAGAGAAAGCGAAGGGTACAAAGAGTCTGAAGGGGGGTGGAGGAAACCCCAGGTATGTTTATTTTTTTCCTTTGATCTCAGGTGTAAATTTTAAACATTTTTTGCGATATTAGTTCTTTAAGTCGATTTAAAAAATAAATAAAAAAATCGCATAGAATGTGTGCCTGTGAACTGGCCACGTAATGCGCACTACCTGTTCTATAATGAGAAGACGCCCACACACACACACACCTACGAGGCCTGTCTCCCCGCTAGAGAAAGATGTGCTGCAGCCCTGCCTCCCGCCATCCTAGGCCCGGCGCTGCTCAATCCGTGTGACCGCAGAGCGTCCCAGTGACATGAATCCTGGCAGATAACATGATCTTCTCCCTCCTTCCATATCCCCGCTGGCCATAGTTCCTCAGCTTCCCTATAATCAGTCTCTCCTCAGCACCACACCCAGCTAAGCGATTCCAGCCAAGACCAACAGCACAGCCAATTAACTGAACAAGTGAGTCATACTTTCATTTATTCCATTCTCATTACCGGTCCAACTCAGAGAACAGGAACCTCACGCTGCAGGGGACCGTTTCCCAGAGTTCATATTAAATGACTGAAACCCGGGCGACGACAGGAACGTGTGCCCAATCAAAAAGAAATCACACATCTGCTGATGAGTGCCGTTGTTGGAACACAATAGCAAGGTAATCCAGACAATTGAAAGGAGGGATCCGCACAGACTTATGTGGAACAATAAAGCTTTTATTGTTCCAGCACACACAAGACAGCTGACCAACTCAGCCAACAATCGTTTCGGGGCCTATCCAGTCCCCTTTGTCAAGGCATAGGGCATATAAAACATGCACACCCAAAACTGCATTTACAAAACTATATAAAAGCATACCAAAAAGTCAAACACACCCCCAAAACCGTTAGCTCCGGGTCTTTCCCGGGAGGGGTGGAGCTCACCATTTTGGTGGGGTGTTCAGAGACGGACAGATGTCTTACATGTGTGTGCTGGAATAATAAAAGCTGTATTGTTCCATACAAGTCTGTGTGCGGATCCCTCCTTTCGATTAACAAGAACTTGTGTCCTGTGCATTTCACCCTGTAAGCATTTACACCAAGCAACAACAAAAGAAAGGTACCCATACATTTATCGTGTTCTAGAATGATCAATTTATTGTTCTAGCAATATTATGGAAGCATAGTGGATAGCACTCCCGCCTTGCAGCGCCCGGGTTCAAATCCCAGGCAGGGCTTTATCTGAGTTTGTATGTTCTCCCTGTGTCTGCGTGGGTTTCCCCCAGGCACTCTGATTTCCTCCCACATCCCAAAAACATACAGATAAGTTAATTGGCTTCCCCCTAATTGGCCCTAGACTACAATACAGACACTACACGATACATACATAGACATAGGACTGTGGTAGGGATTAGATTGTGAGCTCCTCTGCGGGACAGTTAGTGACAAGACAATATACTCTGTACAGCGCTGCGGAAGATGTCAGCGCTATATAAATACTAAATAATCATTTGGATTTAATGGACCAAAGGTCTACACATACTAATAGCCATCTCAGGTAGATTTTATCCATATTACGAATCAAATCTGTTTTGAGCTGGATATGAAAGCACATGGCAGTCAGAAACAGAAATTCAATCCATAGTCAATTGAAAGCAGATTCTTGTACAATCAAAAACATTTTCCACCCTTATTGAGCTACAGAATTTTTTCCCTAAGATAGAGATCAATTGCTTTCCATCAGACATAAGTATTCAATTCTCCCTTGATTTAAGTATCGTATCTAAAGGTCTATTGCATTAAAAAAAAAAAAATCAATTCTCATAAGTAAACATTCCGCAGTACTGTATCTGACAGGACTATAGAGGTCCCCACCAGTGATACATTTCAGAATGTAAATCAGGGAGAGGAAAGATTTTACAATGGGCAAATCCTTTATAAATGAATATTGCAAAGAATGAAGGGTCTCTGCACTGGTTGGGCTCTTGAGGAATCTCTCAACAAGGAATTAGTGTGAAAAAAGTGCAAGTTTGTACAGAGGTTTGGCATTGCACATCAGTTTAGATTACTCACACACGTTAGATTGCACAACATATTAGAATGACACAAGGTGGAGTAACAGGAGATGAGTCACCCAGGTGCATTAGGGGAGCGTGTGAAAGTTCAGGAACAATCACTGTACAGACACGCAGCCTCGCTCTCTGCCCAGCAGCCTGTCCTGTTCCATTGACAGAGGGGAGTGAGGAGAATCAGAAGGGGGCAGGTCCAGTATGATCCAGCAAATAGCAGAAGGGGAGGTACCCAATGTTAGGTGACTCCAGTAACACACTGAACATCTAGCATATGAATACACGGTTTTATAATGCAAGCTCAAATGGGAAAGCTCTTCTCCTATGTGGTCCTGTATTCCCCTCACCTGCTAGACTGTCACCCCGATGGGGCGGGGCCATCTTCCCCTTCTAGTGAATTATGTGGTTTCCCCCTCCCATTATGCTATGTACATACACCAGTTGACGATTCAGGACTGTCTCAACTGTAATTCTAGCACATGTACAGAATACAGTAGATTATTCAGGATACCCACTTTTAGTGTAATTTTCCTGGTTTTAGCACCAGAAACACTTCCTATATCTATATATTGCTATATACTAGTATATAACACTGCTCTTCCGGTGCTGCTTAGCCTAGGCTGTTTAGCTATGTGGAATTCTCCTCCCTGAGCATTCTGGGAGAACAAATGTATTTTCTTCTGGCTCTGGAACACAAGTAACCAAAACATTCCTCCGAGATGCAACGGAAAGGACTAAAGATGTCCCCAACTGTGATACATTTCAGAAAGAAAATTAGGGAGAGGAAAGATTTTACAATGGGCAAACACTGAATAATTTATAAATCAATACTGTAAAAAATATAAACAATCTCACTCATGTTATTTTCACTACAGTGCCCCTTTAAGCTCTTACAGCTCCGTGTAAGGAAAGAGGACACCCTCCTCTCCCTTCTCGGGAAGCTGCCATGGTAATCCCCCCTCTGTATGGGGAGGAGGTGAGTATTGCTGCTGATAGCGTTTCTATTTCGGTTTATGGTGGGGATGTTTGAACGATGAGATGTAATAACTGCCGTGCGTTCCAATCATTACAAGCTACGACAACTCATTTACCAATGACTAATGAGCCTAATCATTTTTTAATTACCTATTGCGACTATTTACAGGTCAGGAACCCATCAACAGCTTAATAGAAGGCAGCTTTCGGCAGGCAGAGATATTTTTAGGCGGCCCACGCATTACGGCGGGGCTAAATAGGAGATAAAAAAGCCCCAGGGTGACGCTGAACGCCGCACAGCCTGCTGCAGAGATTGGACAATGGCAAGATTATTATTATTGATTTATATGGTGCTATTATCTCCCGTGGCGCTGTACAGAGGGACATATGAACCACACACACACGTACACACACACGCACACACGCACACACACACACACGTACACACACACACGTACACACACACACACACGTACACACACACACACACGTACACACACACACACACGTACACACACACACACACGTACACACACACACACACGTACACACACACACACACACGTACACACACACACACACACGTACACACACACACACACACGTACACACGTACACACACACACACACACACACACACACACACACACACACACACACACACACACACACACACACACACACACACACACACACACACACACACACACACACACACACACCTTTATTCTCCACCAATGCATAATAATCACATTCTCCACCCCACCGCTGCTCCCTGGGAACTTCATCTTCTTGGCTGCCTTCCCCTCCGTGTATGAGGGGAATGAAGCTGGACAAGTGCTGTGTGCGCCTGCGTAGTCACACGTAGGAAAGAAAGCGGTGCACAAGTGGCTCCATGCTACTGCGCAGGCAAAACTAACGCAGGTGCTTTGTTAGGGGGAGGAGACAAGAGAGGGGAGGGGAGAAGAAGAGAGGGGAGAAGAAGAAAGGGGAGAAGAGAGGGGAGGGGGAAGAAGAAAGGGGAGAAGAGAGAGGAGTGGGAAGAAGAAAGGGGAGGGGAGAGGAAGGGGAGTGGAGAAGAAGAAAGGGAAGGGAAAAGAAGGGGAGAAGAAGAAAGGGGAGTGGAGAAGAAGAAAGGGGAGTGGAGAAGAAGAAAGGGGAGTGGAAAAGAAAGGGGAGAATAAGAGAGAGGAGTGAATAAGAAGAGAGAAGAGAGGGGAGGGGGAAGAAGAGAGGGGAGGGGGAGAGGAGAGAAAACGAGATTGAAGAGAAGGGGATGAGAGGAAAGAAGAAGAGAGGGGCAGAGAGGAGGGAAGAGATTACAGAGGGAAGGAGACTGGAGGGGAGACAAATAGAGGGAGGGGAGGAGAGAAAAGAAGAGGGGGGGGGGGGGGGGAATTGAAAAAAAGAGAGGATATGAAAAAGGTGAGGAGAGAAGAGAGAGGAGGAGGGAAGAGAAGAGAGCAGTGAGGAGCAGCAGAGTCAGGATACACAGCTGCCTGTGCCAATCAGTTTATTGGGGTCTCCAGGTTTCAGTAGCTCAGGCAGGATAAGTGGAGGACATACAGAAGCATATTTGAGTTGCACAGATATTAATCCTACCATGATTAAGCATCCGCTACACCTATTTACATTGTAAAACAAACGCTGCGAGCTGCTGAATCTCTCTCCATTACTCTCTGTCTTATTAAACAAAGTAGGTCTGTGGGTTTTTTTTTCCTCTCTCTGCTGCCTGTTTACCAAGAGGAGAGAACAGCACAAGGGCAGGCCCCTGCTTCCTTTCCTTCCAGCCGAGAGCCCCGAATGAAGCATTCCCCAGCATCCCTGCGCTTGTAAGAGGATAATTGGGCCTGTGCTGCCCCAGCAGCCTCCTCTATCATCCTGAGCGACATGTTCCCAACTAATAGTCCTGCCAAGCTGCTCTTTCCCTGCTAATATCCTTTTCTATCAAAGTGTCATTCTCTTTAATCCTGATAGCGGGGTCAGCCCAGCCGGAGGAACGCGGTGTTCCGTCTGCCGGGGTGGTGGACGAGCCGCGCAGGTTCCGGGCACAATTAATTGCCGGTCGCAGTATTAAGTCAGCGTGAGCGGCCGGGTGACACGGCGGAGCGTCGTGTGTGATTGAAAATGAGCACGCTCTTTGGCATCGCACGACTCGCAGCCGTCCCTGCGACTGGATCAAGAATCGCCAACTCCTCGCTCAATTATACGCGAGATGCGGGGAGGAGGGGTGTTCAGGGGGAGAAAATACAAAGGTTGCTGGATTGTGGATTTACCTAAACAGACCGGGGAGGGCAGAAAGCAGAGCCAGCAGAGCCTGACACAGAGGAGCTGCATCTGTCAGCAAGGAATTTATACTGCCGGCTTGGGCAGCAACCTGACAGGGAACAGGCCTGCTGCTTTCACAGGGAATTTATAACTATTTAAAGGATAAGGAATACCCAGATAGCTCAGGGTGACCCAGAACCAATTTTTTTTTAGGAATGTATTTAGGAATTTAAGACTGTTCAGTGCAAAAAAAAAAAAAAAAAAAAATAACAACTTACCTTTTCATAGGTAACATGTGAAATATTACAAATAACAGTTTCTCTTTAAAACGAAGATGGGGTTCAGGAAGAGATACAAGAGTCATTTATCCAGCACAGGTGGGGACCACATGATACCGGATAGGTGTTCCTGCCTAGTGATTGACAAGTCATGCAACCAGCGTTTAAACAGGAACTCCAGTGAAAATAATGTAATAAAAAAAAGTGCTTCATTTTTACAATAATGATGTATAAATGATTTAGTCAGTGTTTGTCCATTGTAAAATCTTTCCTCTCTCTGATTTACATCTGACATTTATCACATGGTGACATTTGTACTGCTGGCAGGTGAGGTCAGTGGAAGGAGATGCTGTTTGCTTTTTTTGGCAGTTGGAAACAGCCATTTCCCACAATGCAACAAGGTTCACAGACAGAAAACTGTCAGGACCATGGTCATGACATCACACTGTGGGAGGGGTTTCACCACAATAGCAGCCATACACAGCCCCCTGATGATCTATTTGAGAAAAGGGATAGATTTCTCATAGTAAATGGGGTATCAGCTACTGATTGGGATGAAGTTCAGTTCTTGGTTATGATTTCATTTTGAACAGACAAGGTACCGATACAGATTACCCAGCGGCAGAAGCTTCGACAGGAGTGTGCAGAAAACATTCCTAGGAACTACTTTCCGTTGATCTGCCGGCAGCTCGCAGCATTGTGTAGGGGAGTAGCGGGAAAAGCCAAGCAGCAGGACAGCGGGGGTTAAACAGCCTCCAACACACCTGCTGCTGCCGGATATTCAATCAGTGCATTAACCTAGTTTTATAGCGGCGGGTTTCCATCACACAACTCCTTATACTGGCACAGCGGCTGCACCGTGCCCTGGATTACCGCTGTCAATCTCCGGCGGCAATCAGCCAATCAGAGGCCTCGCCTCAGCCTCCAAATAAAATCACAAGGAAAATAAGGAAACCCGCATACTATTAATTAGGTTATAACGTGCATTTATAATGTGTATTTATAATGTGTATTTATAGCGCTAGCGGGAATATAGGCAAAGTCTGCTTTCTGAATGTGAGCGGCAAGAAAATGCACAGCTTGTTCAACGGAGGTCCTCAAACATCTCAATTCCATTTTTTTCTTTAAAGCGGTCCTGAACTCAAAACTTCCTCTCTGCTCTAAAAGATAAGCAACAGCATAATAACCTTTAAAGAAAATCATTGCTTTGTTACAGCTGATACAAATCCTGCAATAAATCTGCAGTGTGTCTACTTCCTGCTTTCATGGAAGCAGACATAGGGTTAACATCCTGTGTTTACAAATTGGCCGCTATGTCATGGCAGAGGAGATTTCTGAGCGGAGACAGTTGAGGAGTCAAATTACAACTTGTGATTAGTTACAGATGAGGGGGCATTAGACAGGCTAAACTCTAAATACATACAGGGTGCATTTCTCTCTGTTTTCCTTCTGTCCTGTGCAAAATTTCAGGTCTACTTTAACCCTCCTGGCGGTCTATTAGAAGCTGCCAGGGGGCAGCGCAGCACTATTTTTTTAAATAATTTTTGTTTAAACCATGTAGCGAGCCCTAACCGCTGTACAGCGGCATCCCCCCAGCCTCTTTGATCACCTCCGGCGATCTTTGATCAGGAAATCCCGCCATGGCGACGGGGCGGGATGACGTCACCGACGTCATGACGTCTAGCACTGATTGGCCAGGCAGCGCACGGGGTCGGGGGGGGGGGGGGGGGCGGCACGGCACGGCGATTAGCGGCGATCTTGCGCAGAGCGGCGGCGATCGGAATGCACACGCAGCTAGTAAAGTGCTAGCTGAGTGTTGCAAAAACAAAAATGATGCAAATCGGCCCAGTAGGGCATGAGAAATCCTCGTGCGCGGCATAGCCCTTTACAGCATATTCTATACAACCAGAATTTTTTTTTTTTACTAGACCAGCATTCAAAGGGTTACACACAGGGCTGGAAAGCTCAGTGCAGAGAAATGTGGATGCATCTGAAGTGGAGATAATGTTATCTTGTGTTTACTTAATTGTATCAAGTGAGGAATGTGACACGTTCTCTGACTGTGCAGAAGCAGCTGGACAGAGAGAGACTCAAAGCATGTCTGCCTTTACTACATAATTAATACAACCAGTTATTAATAAAATGCAAAGTCAGCTCACAAAGCAAAAAACTGTACTTTTGGGAACATATAATTTCTAAATGAATAATACTTATGCACAAATGCAAATATGATAACCGTATGGCATATAAAAAGTAGGAAAACATGTTTTTATTGAATATTAGGTCAGGGTTTTATACCGTAACTACTAGATGCCGCCGCCAAGGGACAGGCGTTATAAATAAAGTTACCTGCAAGCACCAAGTTGCGTGTGTACTATTAAATATAACCTTTTTAAAAAACATTTCTAGGCTGCACTGAGGAATAAAGGCATATTTCCTGACAGTTGCTCCTATCAGTAAGCTCCGCCTCTCGCACAGCATGACTCCACCTACCCTGTGGATTGCAGACATGCACAGCTTCTGTCACTAGGCCACATAGTTCCTAACTAGCTCTGCACTGCTCTTCTCATTATATGAACACAGAGGAATGGTCAACACAGCTTCTGTGCTATCAGGCCCTAAGCCTACTAGAGCACTTATATTGAAGATTTAGACGGTAATTAAGGCTCTTAGCTGTTATTATAACATGTGAGAGCAGCCTGAGCCTCTGCTGATTTTGCTGGCTGCAGCTCAATGTAATGTGCGTGCGCCTATTCATGGCTGCCATGCTGCTACTGCAGACGCTGCCATACCGCGAATGATTAGCACAGCCAAGATTCCAGCCTTATCATGCAAATCCAGCACATGTCCAGTCACCCAGAGCGCCCCCCCCCCCCCCCCCCATTTACCTGACATCACGACTTCCATAATTAAAGTGGACTTGTCAGCCATAAAATCAATTACATTAACCCACTGCTCTGTGCTTATTATATACAGTAGTCTACAACCTGACCCTGAATTGCAAGCATTCCAATATAATAATAAATGTTTCGGCTGTAATAAATCTTATCTCAGTCAGCCTGCCTCTATTCTGGTACATTGCCGAGTAGAGGAAAGCTTTTCATCTCCCCTCCCACATTCGTGTTCCCCACTGATTAGCTGAGGGCAGTTCAGTGTGACAGGAGGCTGAGAAGGGAAATACAGCTCACCCCTCTGCAGGAGCTGCTGAAATATGATCTATGCTGTGCTCACATGTGTTTACATAGCAAGCTAGAGATGACAGTGCAGTTTATAGGAGAATAAAAGAGTAAGGGAGGAAATTACGTCAGGATTTTCTTTAGTCAGAGGCAGTGAAGATGGAAAATGCCTGGACCAGTGCTCTCTTTATTTACTATATAGAATTCACTGAAATCAAAATGTGGACAGTACAATACATATGTTATTTAAGTAGAATAAGAACTGATCTACTTATATACAGTGTATGTGGTGTTGTTTTTTTTCCCTGGGATAGTATAGCTGTCCCTGCTGCTTTAAGCTGAGAAAGAAAAAAATAGATGTCTCACAGGAACATCAGACGTGTGTAGACTAGAAGTCAGAATACTCACATCCCAGTCTCCCGGGGTTCTGTGGAACACCAGGCAATAAAGTAAACCAAACGATCAGATCATAAGGATTTAGGATGGCCATATGTGTCGATTTTTCTGACGGACTCAATCCCTTTACACACAATGTAAATGGTAATTCCCAGTAGCGAATTGTGAGAGTTCTTACTATTTTTGTCTACAGAAAGTGACGCATTCTCTGGCTCCTGGAAGTGGCTGCTGGTCCAACCGGCTCGCCAATTTTCCACTTACAAATGACGATCGTTACTTTACTACCATGATCGCTATTACTGCTAATTATGGTAATGCGATGAGTGTAATATAGGGACTCAATTCTAGGCGCCTGGCCAGTTGTGTCCCTTGGCCTCTATTTTTTGTTTCTGAGGGTGGCGATATAGAAAATGCATAAATATATTTATACACACACTTTCTCTTTTAACATCTCTGCTGCAGGGTGGACGACTCTGCGTTTTAGTGCGGATTTCATGCAAGGCAGGTGTTTTCCTACAAAAATCTCCTTCAACATTTGTTACAGAGAAAAAACAAAAACAAAACTTAATCTTGAAACACCCAGAGTTAATAATTACAGGGCTGTGGAGTCGGTACAAAAATCATACAACTCTGACTTCACAGTTTATGAAACCACCGACTCCAGGTATCCAAAATGGCTCAGACTCCGATTCCTTAGCCCAGGCTTTCTCAACCAGGGTTCCTTGAGTACTCTGCAGGGGTTCCTTGGAATTTTCCCCTATCGTGGGGGAAGTATATAGAGCACATTATAATAGGGTGTACTGTAACAAGAAGCACTAAATTGGGGGGTCAGGAGACAGTATAGTGAGTGGCAGTGTAACAGGGGGTAGTGAAATAAACAGCCACACATACTTTTAAAGACCATGCTTCCTCCAAAATAAATGCAGGGGTTCCTCGAGATCAAAACATTGTTTGCAGGGGTTCCTTGAGATCAAAAAGTTATTTGCAGGGTTCCTCCATAGTAGAAAGGTTGAGGAAGGCTGCCTCAGCCTAATACTTACCAGGGCTGTGGATTTTGTACAAAAATCATCCAACTCCTCAACTTCAATTCCAACTCCACAGCCCCGATTACCCAGCAAGCTCATGAGGAACCAGAACTCCTAGGAGTGTGTTAGCCCCTTACACACTCCTAGGCGTTCTTGTTCACCATGAGTTGCTGGGTAATCTAACTCTGGGAGTTTCAAGTCCTACCCCACAGAGCCACATTGAGGATCAAGCAATCCGAAACAGTCTGTACGCAAGTTGGATTATTGTAGCTCTGTACAATTATCAAGCTGACACGCCATTTCATTCCAGCGGTTCTGGAGGTGTGGTTAGCTTACAAGGACAACAAGGGATGATTTGCATATTCAGCAGTGTTGCATTGTGGGAGACATCACATGCGCTCTTCAATCTGAATAACTGCAAACACCTTCAGTTTTAAGAAGGCACACTTGTTTTCCATAGAATTTTAGTAAGAGGGCTTTTTAGTCTTTCGTAGCCACTTACACACTCCTAGGCGTTCTGGTTCACCATGAGCTTTCTGCGTAGTCTGTAACTCTAGTTTATTCACAGTGAGGGAAAAAAAAAAAAGAATATTTACAGCTCAAAAAAAAATAAGTAAATCTGACTCCACCGACGTCTGCCTATTTGTTTCCATTGCAACCCCCGATGTCCGCGCCAGTAACTGACAGGTGCCTCCATTACAGCGTATTGTGCGGCGGTATAATGGCGACATTATTCAGCGCCGCACACTTGTCTAGCGACACAATTCACGCACTCCCCGCTATTCTCCAGGTAAAGAAAACTTCCCTTTCAAACCCACAAAATACGTCGAGCCGCAGGGGCCAAATCATATCTACATGTGAGGAAACCGGCAACACAGCACAGGCCCTCCCGCTGGCTGACAGGAACACCGACGCCCTCCAAGAACCTGTAATCCCAGCGAAGATGGGGGGGAATCGCCGCGGGCGGAATCCTGAACTTCTGCACACGCCGCTGTACAGAATGTTAGCAGATTCGCAGTGCTGCACTTCAACGCCTCCGAAAATAAACTTTCAAAAACAGCACAGAGGAGTTTATACAAGTCGCTGTTGATACACAAAACGCTCAATTGAGAGAGAAAGGCATAAAACAAACAAAAGACTGGTTATTAAAGACGCAACCCTAGCCAAGTAAGAAGCTCCACATTTAAAGCGGACCTGAACTCAGAACTTCCTCTCTGCTCCAAAAGATAAGCAACAGCATAATAAACTTAAAACATTTTTGTTACAGCTGATACAAATCCTGCAATAAATCTGTAGTGAGTCTACCTCCTGCTTTCACGGAAGCAGACATATTGTTAACATCTTGAATTTACAAATTAGCTGCTCCGCAGAGTCAGCCAGCTGACAAAGCAGAGGGATCAAATTATAACTTGTGATTAGTCATAGATGAGGGAACTGTAAAGCGGAATTGCATTGAGTGGCCTCAGTTTGGCTCTGTCGATTGCAAAGATTATGTATCTGCAAAGACTAATTTACAAAAAGTCAATTCCAGAGCATTCTGAACAGAAACGGGCAGATCATGTCAGTCAACGAATCTGCACAGGTTGAGGAAAATTAGTATTAAAGGCTCTAGCTCGGCCTACAAAACACTTTGCCACAAGGCTTGCATTTCTGAACAGTTTAATGGCAACAGTGCTCCAAATGGTGTATGGTTACCTAGGATGCAAAGAGTAATTTGAGCTGTCAGTTGTAGCCACGCAAAAACAAAAAAATGCAAAGGATTTGCCCATTGTTAATCTACATTCATGAAAAATTCTCTTTTAATTATTTTTTTTCCAGATCGATTTTCTCAAAATGACTGTCACAAAATCCATGCCATTCGTATCGGTGGGTCGTTTCTAAGTCGGACGTTAAGTGGGTGACTACCTGTACACTTATTTAAATTTAAGCCTGCAAACTCAAAAGTAATGCCTGAAAGTACAGACCAGTGATGGCTAACCTTGGCACTCCAGCTGTGGTGGAACTACATGTCCCATTAGGCATTACAATACTCTGACAGCTCTAAGCATAACTCGGGAAGGCAGAGGCATGATGGGATTTGTAGTTTTGTCACAGCTGGAGTGCCAAGGTTAGCCATCACTGGTATAGACCAAGTGAAGAGGGAGAGCCAACACCAGCAGCCCTACTACCAGAGGAGGAGCTTTTTAAGTACTAAAACTGTTAAAAGGAAAACTGTAGAGAAAGGTGTATGGAGGCTGCTATATTTATTTCCATTTAAGCAATACCAGTTACCTGGCTATCCTGCTGTTCCGCTGCCTCTAATACTTTCAGCCATAGCCCCTGAACTAGCATGCAGCAGATCAGGTTTTTCTGACAATTTTGACAGATATGACAAGATTAGCTGCATGCATGTTTCTGGTGTGATTCAGACACTTCTTCAGCCAAATAGATCAACAGGGCTGCCAAGCAACTGGTATTGCTTAAAAGGAAATAAATATGGCAGCCTCCATATACCTCTCACTACAGTTCTCCTTTAAGACAAGGAACTCCCCCTTGTAACCATGGCAACAGAGCTACGTTTTGGATACCGACTCTCCAAAGGCTCTCGGGATCGGGATGCGGCGTTCACACAAACGACAGTACTGGCGCTGCTGATGGCACTGGCGCTTAAGCGACAAGCACCACGGTAGCCGTTTATCGATGTCTGGACGCCCGAATGAACGAATAAAAGAAATAAAAAAGTGGTCATGCATTCTTGCAGAGTTCTGTATCACTGGCTGCAGCTGTCTGTACAAACATGGCCCAAACACAACCAATACAAGAAACAACCGCTTAATAATCTCCCTTTCACGCCTTTTCAGAGAAATCCGGGAATAATCGCCGGTAGCGCGTCACGTATCGGCCTGCTGATAATTAGTATGTAATCGGCGTTGCCGGGTGGCGGCGGTGGATTAAGCCTGTGAAGTGGCAATAAATGTGGGATTTTCTGCATAATATTGGCCGGCGGTTCCAGGCAGCTGGCTCCGCCTCACAGGGGAACGTCACACACTTCAATTAAATCGACAGGGATCTGCTTCTCAAACAGGGCGCATTAATACCGCGCACGAACGCCGTATATTCTGGCGGGTCACACTGCGCCCGTCCGCGGCGAAGACGAGGGGCTTATTAGTAATAGCCCTTTACTGCACACCTGCAGATCGCATATATAAGGGCCCGTTTCTATTGCATGCGGATTCGCATAGCGGAAATCCAGCCTTTTTCATTTTGCTGTCCGTGATAACTCTGATTGGCTCACAGTGATCACCTGGTAAGGAGCCAATGAAACTGGCTCCCTACCCATAGGAGGAAGCTCATCTGTCACATGACAGACGAGTCTGTGGCCGTGACAATCAGGGATCGGCTCAAGACCATAGAAAGCCGCAGTGTAGAATCTATCAGAGCTGGAGAGCCGCAGATGCAGCGTAAATCCTAACTACCGGAATCCCTAATGATCTTTTAGAGGAGACTAATGACTTGATGGACCTCCCCCCCCCACCTACCTTTTAAACTATACATTAAGTTTTGATTAAAGGACACCTGAAGTGCGAGTAATATGGAGGCTTTCATATTTATTTCCTATTAAGCAATACCAGTTTCCTGGCAGCCCTGCTGATCTCTTTGGCTGCAGTAGTATCTGAATCCTCCACCTGAAATAGGTATGCGACAAATGCAGCCACACTTGAGTCAGACATCTGATCTGCATGCTTGTTTAGGGTCCATGGCTAAAAGCATTAGAGGCAGATGATCAGCCAGGTAATGTGCATTGTTTAAATGGAAATAAATAGGTCAGCCTCCACATCCCTCACTTCAGTTGTCCTTTAAATTGAAGAAAGGCAGTAACATACTACATTTTGACAACCAACCAGAGCGTGTGTGGGAGGGGCTGTGCTGCTTAGCTGAAGAGGCAAGCAATTAAAGGACATCTGACGTTAAAGGAATATAGAGGCGGCCATATTTATTTCCCTTTAAGAAGCACTGGCCCTGCATGCTCTCAACTCGCACCACCCGGCTACTTTTTCAAGCCACCCGGCTGGAAAAAAATTCTGGGGACAACACTGCTACCTATCTTAAAGGACAACTGTAATGAGGGATATGGAGGCTGCCATATTTATTTCCTTTTAAAGCAATACCAGTTACCTGGCTATCCTGCTGATCCTCTGCCTCTAATACTTTTAGCCATAGACCCTGAACAAGCATGCAGCAGATCAGGTGTTTCTGACATTGTCAGATCTGGCAAGATTAGCTGCATGCTTGTTTCTGGTGTGATTCAAACATAATACAGTCAAATAGACCAGCAGGGCTGCCAGACAACTGGTATTGTTTAACAGAAGAATATGGGGGCTGCCATATGCATTTCCTCACTACAGTTGTCCTTTAAAGAGAAACCGTGACCAAGAATTGAACTTTATCCCAATCAGTAGCTGATGTCCCCTTTTACACGAGAAATCTATTCCTTTTCACAAATGGATCATCAGGGGGCTCTTTATGGCTGATATTGTGGTGAAACCCCGCCCACAAGAAACTGAGTACCATGGTCCCGGCAGTTTCCTGTCCGTGAACCTTGTTGCATTGTGGGAAATAGCTGTTTACACCCGTTTCCAACTGCCAGCAGTAAAAATGTCACCACGTGATAAATGTCAGAATGTAAATCAGGGATTAAAAAGATTTTGCAATGGGCAAGCACTGACTAAATAATTTATACATAATTACTGTAAAAATGAAGCACTTTTTTATTACACTATTTTCACTGGAGTTCCTCTAATGCTTTCTCTTATGTAGGGCAAGCGTATCGGTCTCCTCAGGCAGAGAACAGTGAGGGTTCTGGACGTGGCTAATTGTTCTGCTCCCAGCAGGCCTTGCTAGCTGCACCGCCGTGAAGAACTCCTTCATTTCTATAAGCACAGAATTGTACAGTAATGAGTCATGGCATGTAACATATAAAAATGACAGCGTCCCCCTTTAAAGCGACCGGCCTTTAATGGAGAGAATCCTCAGTAATAGGAGGAGGGGGAATACGGCGCGAGCGCGGCATTCTGGGATGATTATGAAGTCGCTCTGATCACCGGCGGCTTCTTACATATTCCCGACCGCGTCGCCGCCGCCCCTCCAGAGGCCGTGGAGATATGATTAGATTTCATGTGCGACGGGGAGCTAATGGAGAAATTCCCAATGACATATGCAATCAGCGCGAGGAGAGACGTGGCGGCCTTTGCAATGAAGAGACGGCTGTGGCTCAGCCACGTGCTCCATCCTCCGGAACTTCTGTTGGAGATGAGAGAACGTTCCGCACTCATACCTGCGATTTATCGAGATTGTACCACATAACAGGTGTACGGATGCTTCCAATAACAACCAGCAGGTGACTCAACCCACCAAATACCATGAGAATCCCTCTGGAGGGCGCTATATCATAAGGGCACTTGCACAGTGCAATGCTAAGCTCCTCCTCCCTGCAGTGTATTACTTCCACTCCCTGCAGAATGTCGCTCCATTCTCCTCCCTGCAGTGTAGGACTGCCACTTCCCACATTGCTATTGCCACTCCCTGCAGAATATCGCTCCACACTCCTCCCTGCAGTATATGACTGCCACTCCCTGCAGAATACCACTCCATTCTCCTCCCTACAGTGTACGACTGCCATTCCCTGCAGAAAGTCACTCCATTTCCTCCCTGCAGTGTATGACTGCCACTCCCTGCAGAATATCACTCCACTCCCCCCCCCCCCCCCCCCTGCAGTGTGTGACTGCCACTCCCTGCAGAATATCACACCACTCTCCTCCCTGCAGTGTATGCCTGCCACTTCCTGCAGAATATTGCTCCATTCTCCTCCCTGCAGAATATCACACCACTCTCCTCCCTGCAGTGTATGCCTGCCACTTCCTGCAGAATATTGCTCCATTCTACTCCCTGCAGTCACTAACTGCCACTCCCTGCAGAATGTCGCTCCACCCTCCTCCCTGCAGTGTACGACTTACTCCCTGCAGAATATTGCTCCACTCTCCTCTTTGCGGTGTTTCACTGTCACTCCCTGCAGAATATCTCTCCATTCTCCTCCCTGCAGAATATTGCTCCATTCTCCTCCCTGCAGGGTTTCACTAACACCTATTACAGAGCATCACCCCTACTCATGGCTGCAAAGCAGCCTTCCCCTCACTCCTCCTCCCCCCTGCAGAGCATCACTCCTCCCTATAGACCATTCCTCTACAGCAGCTACAGCCCAGAGTAATGGTTCCTGTGCCGACGTACGGCATTCAGGGGAATAATGAGCGACGGAAGAGCCATTTTCATTACTGGGAGAGTTTCCCTGGCTCTGGTCACCATGGATGCGGTCCAGCTCCATCTGCTCGCTGGGCTCGGTTCACAGAACGCGTCCGTATATCTCACTTTCAAGTGCGCCGAAGCTGCCTTCATCTCCTCACAACAGAGAGAGAGAGAGAGAGGAAGTGGAACCGCCAGGCTGCCTGCCCCGGGCTCTGACTAATTAAGACACGCAACGCAGATTAGATTCTGGATTTCTGATTGTCCCTTTTATCTCCGACAACGCCGAGACTTTATTCCTGGTTTCAGATAATTCTCACCTTCACCGAGAGACCACCGGAGCCGACAGCGAGAGCGCACGCCTCCAGCAGCCAATCAGAACGCGTCTCTCCACAGGCCTGACGACAGGAAGCTGAAATCCACTGTAACGAGCATGCAGATCAGCAATAGTGGCCTCCCTATTTCATCTAATGAGCCCCCCCCCCCCCCTTCACAGCACAGCCACCACTAAAGTCACACCTCAGAAAGGCAAGGATTCATTACAAAACCTCATTATTACTATTATTAGAAAAGTCCCTATATCATAGCTATAAAAACATAGTTCCTGTGACTGTTCCCCCTGTGCCCAGACACAAGAGGAAATGGCAGAGCAGACATCAGGAAGGGATTGTGTGTTTCACATAAAGACAGAATAAAGGAGAGAGTCTATTGTTTTCAGTCAGAAAACGGAAGTAGCAAGAGTAGTAAGTGAGGTATAAGGAACAGGAAAGTCTGAAGATACATATTCCCATATCACACAAGGAACACGATATGCAAAACAGAAAACAATAGAGCTATTTACACCGCATGCCATAAAATGATATGTAGCTACTCTGGTCTAAATGAATCCCTCAGCCAATCTGCTGTTATTGCTACTTAAAGAGGAACTCCAGTGAAAATAATGTAAAAAATTAAGCACTTTTTTTAATTACAATAATTATGTATAAATGATTTAGTCAGTGTTTGCCCATTGTAAAAGCTTTCCTCTCCCCGATTTACATTCTGACATTTCTCACATGATGACATTTTTACTGCTGGTAGGTGATGTCACTGGAAGTAGCTGCTGCTTGCTTTTTGGCAGTTGGAAACAGCTGTAAACAGCTATTTCCCACAATGCAACGACACAGACAGGAAACTGCCAGGACCATGGCCCTCACAATTTCCTGTGGGAGGGGTTTCGCCACAATATCAGCCATACCGAGCCCCCTGATTATCAGTTTGTGAAAAGGAATAGATTTCTCATGGGAAAGGGGGTTGGGTTGAAATTCAATTCTTGGTCACGGTTTCTCTTTAAATCGATCATAAGATAATCCATTGGACTTGCAACGGTCAACAGATCACTGGGAGATTCATTTGAAGCCATTGATTCTGACAGAAAAAGGACTTGTCTATTGCCACACTCACTGAGGTCTAAGCTTAATATAGGGGCAGTTACTTGTCTGCCCCCTAGAGTGTATATAATAACTAACTTGGACACCCTACCAAATAGGTCAGTGAACGTTTCTCTGTATAGAATGGCCTAGTGACTAGGGATGATCAATGATATGCAAATTTTCAGGGTTTACACAAATTTATGTAAATTTTTAAGCAAAAATATGCAGCTTAAAAAAATGGACCAATCAAGTCCCACCTAGGTTTAAATTGATTGGTCTATATTCAAGATGCATATATATGCATACACATTAACCCTCCAATCCACACTGGCAGTTGTAAACAATTGTGAAGTCCTATAATGTCTTAAGAAGTGAAGAGGTACAAATAGGGTAATGATTCTGATAGGCAAGGGGAGGGGCAACGGCAACCTGACTTTGGAAGCTCCTCCCTCAACAGCATAAACCTCTCCTCTGGCTGCTTAAAGGACAACTGAAGTGAGAATATGAAGGCTGCCTTATTTATTTTTTATTAAACAATGTTAGTTGCCTTGCAGCGCAGCTGGTCTATTTGGCTTCATTAGTGTCTGGATAACATCATAAACAAGCATGCAGCTAATCTTGTCAGATCTGACGATAATGTAATCAACACCTGATCTGCTGCATGCTTGTTCAGGGTCTATGGCTAAAAGTATTAGAGGCAGAGGATCAGCAGGGCAGCCAGGCAGCTGGTATTGCTTAAAGAGAAACCGTGACCAAGAATTGAACTTTATCCCAATCAGTAGCTGATACCCCCTTTTACACGAGAAATCTATTCCTTTTCACAAACAGACCATCAGGGGACTCTGTATGGCTGATATTGTGGTAAAACCCATCCCACAAGAAACTGAGGACCGTGGTACTCCTGGCAGTTTCCAGTCTGTGAACCTTGTTGCATTGTGGGAAATAGCTGTTTACAGCTGTTTCCAACTGCCAAAAAAGCAAGCAGCAGCTACATCACCTGCCAACAGTAAAAATGTCTCCATGTAATGAATGTCAGAGTGTAAATCAGGGATTTAAATTTTTTTACAATGGGCAAACACTGACTAAATAATTTATACATAATTATTGTAAAAATGAAGCACTTTATTACATTATTTTCACTGGAGTTCCTCTTTAAAAAGAAATAAATATGGCAGCCTCCATATGCCAGTCTTGCTACAGTTGTCCTTTAATAGCTCTGCCCTTACTTATCTATGGTTAGACAGGAAATGAGCTCACTATTTAAAACTACCAGCATAGTCTTGAGGAGCAACTAGATCTCTGCTTACAAAAATATGACTTCCCACCAGCAGGGGAGCTCTGAAAAAAACATGAAAAATTCATAGTATTTCATAGTTTCCTTACATTAAAAAAAGTAAATTAATTCACTGCTTAGTTATATATTCAACAGGAATTTAACAAAAAAAAATTGATACATCTTGGTACAGCTGATTTCTGTCACAGTACTTTGACTTCCGCTTCTCTCTGACTCTTAATCACAGCCCTGTGGCTAAATGCCATGTCACCTGAATGGGGGTGGAGGGATTGGGGGCGTCTGTACACACCTGTCACCCTGCTGTGACAATCACTTCAGGCCTCAGGGATCACATACGTCAACACAACTCCGAATAAAGAATCAGAATTCAGAATCCTTCGTAAATGTTTAGGTGAAAAAAAAAAAATCAGATGAAATGTGTGATCAAATTAAAGAGAGAATCATTAGCATAGGCAACCCCCAGCTATAGAATGTCGCACCTGGAGGCTGCCATATTAACACAATCCCTTTCAGAGCTCTGCTGCTTCTCCCCTCTCACTTCTGATTGAAAATCAGACCCTCTTTTTGCTGCCTCCAGTGGATACCCTCAGTTTCTTACCCCTGCCAAGAAAATTCATGCAATTTCCTCTTGTGCCTTGGCAGGAACAGGAAGGAGAAATGAAGGCACAACCTCAATTTACAGAACATTCAGTTCGGATTTCCTTTTTTGCACAGGAAGGAGTCAGGACAATGAAACCTCTGAAGAGATCAGCGCCTGCAGCTCAGAGTGTGTTGTAGGAAATAGCTGGTGTAGGGGCTCCTGAATTTACATTCATTGAAGTCACTCACATTTTGAATGAGTTCTGCACAAAATGAAAAGCACATTTGTGCATGGAGTTAGATGGTAACGTGGAATTCCAGCAGTGCTCACAGACCGCAATAAAATCCTGGCATAGGCTCAACAAAAATGGCCTGAAGCCCAGTACACACGCTAGATTTAAGTTAGCCGAGGCGGTGGATAAAAGACCACCTCTGCCAATCTGCCATGTAATCAGCCGAAAGCTTGGCTGAAAGTTTTGTTCTCGCTGCTCGCCCCACCCACCATGTATCATCAAATCTGTTCAAGCTGTACTCTGACTGGAGGAGGAGTGAGTGTGGAAAGCAGGGGGCCGGCAGTGCGGGAAGCAGGGGGCCGGCAGTGCGGGAAGCAGGGGGCCGGCAGTGCGGGAAGCAGGGGGCCGGCAGTGCGGGAAGCAGGGGGCCGGCAGTGCGGGAAGCAGAGGGCCGGCAGTGCCGGAAGCAGAGGCCAGGCAGGGCGGGAAGCAGAGGCCAGGCAGGGCGGGAAGCAGAGGACAGGCAGGGCGGGAAGCAGAGGACAGGCAGGGCGGGAAGCAGAGGACAGGCAGTGCGGGAAGAAGAGGACAGGCAGTGCGGGAAGAAGAGGACAGGCAGTGCGGGAAGAAGAGGACAGGCAGCGCGGGAAGCAGAGGACAGGCAGCGCGGGAAGCAGAGGACAGGCAGCGTGGGAAGCAGAGGACAGGCAGCGTGGGAAGCAGAGGACAGGTAGAGCAGGAAGCAGAGGACAGGCAGTGCGGGAAGCAGAGGACAGGCAGTGCGGGAAGCAGAGGACAGGCAGTGCGGGAAGCAGAGGACAGGCAGTGCGGGAAGAAGAGGACAGGCAGTGCGGGAAGCAGAGGACAGGCAGTGCGGGGAGCAGAGGACAGGCAGTGCGGGGAGCAGAGGACAGGCAGTGCGGGGAGCAGAGGACAGGCAGTGCGGGGAGCAGAGGACAGGCAGTGCGGGGAGCAGAGGACAGGCAGTGCGGGAAGGAGAGGACAGGTAGTGCAGGAAGCAGAGGACAGGCAGTGCGGGAAGCAGAGGACAGGCAGTGCGGGAAGCAGAGGACAGGTAGTGCGGGAAGCAGAGAATAGGTAGAAGACTGAAGAGAAGACGTGAGTTTGAGCTGCAGGGCACAGCGAGGGGAATAGGAATGAGCTCCCTCATTAGGCACGGTACATGCGCGGTCATGCCACAGACTGCGCGGGATTAAGACCTGTATTCAAGGTTGCTTCACGCTGTCAATAGCTAATCCATGATAAATCACCCAGCAGAAACCATTCTTGGAAATCCCTTTAATTAGATTTTGGTTTTTATTGCAGGGTTTTCCCCACTGATAGCTTCAGCCAAACCCTCTGTGGTCTTTTCAGAGTATTTCACAGCCCTACCCCCATTATTCTGCCTGAGCGTGGGAGACCTACAAGTTCAACAGCATGGAGTTATTTCCCACAATGCACCACTCCTTCCATCAGTGATCTGTATTGGCACTATGTTACACAGTGATGAGGACAGGCAAAGACAACAAACTATTTGGGGGGGGGGGGGGGGGTGCAGAAGACAACACTACTTGGGGAGGGGGAGGGAGGGCAGACAACACTAGAGCGGGGCGGGTCCAGACAACACACTACAGGTGTTATGGTGTTTAATAGGACGAGCTTTTAATTTAATTTAGAGTGGCATAACCATTTATTCAAAGAAAACTTCAAGTGACAGAAACATGGAGGTAGCCATTGCCGACTTCCTAGAATGAACTGCTTATCCCGAATCCAGAACAATGTGTGGATCAGGCCTTCTGACTGTGCAGGTGTCATGCTTTTTTTCAGGTGTGTGACTGTGTCAGGAAATAAATATGGCAGCCTGCATATTCCTCTCACTTCAAGCGGCCTTTAAGTTTCCCAACCCTCTACAACAGGTTTGGACCAACCCAAAGAGTCAGATAGCAAAAGCTCTTCAAAGCACACACGAACGGAAAGGGCCCATTCACACTAAGGCGTTAGCTGGCGATTCCCACTAATCATCAAAGTGCTAACGCTTTCTAGAGCGCTAGTGCTATTCTAACCTAATCGTGGGCGTTTTGCGATTAGGGCCAATCGCAAAACGTGTTACCGGCAGCATTTTTTAAATGATTCTGGAGCGATCGCGGTACAGTAAAGCACTGTTTGCGTTCACTCAAAATCGCGGAAGAGTCCTGTAATTTTTGCTGCGCTGACCTCAGTAAAATCACTCGCGCAAAACTATTTTGCGATTTCAGATGTGAAAGAGGCCAAAGGGATATGGAGGCTGCCCTATTTAGATCCGGTTAAACAATTCACATTGCCCGGCTGTCCTGCTGATCCTCTGCCTCTAACACTTTTAGCCATAGAACAGAACAAGTATGTAGATCAGACTGAATTAGCTGCATGCTTGTTTCATGTGTGCAATTCAGACACTACTGATGCACGAAAGATCAGTAGGACAGCCAGGCAACTGGCATTGTTTAATAGAGAATAAATATGACAGCCTCCATATACACCTCTTACTTATCCATATCCTTTAATAATGACACCTGGCGCCTCAGTGTTGGGCTTGTCTGTGAGGTAAACAGAGCCGACACCAGAACTTCCTGCTGGCTACTGGATTAGAAGGAACGGAGTCCTGAATTCCGCTGTAATTTGTGCAGCCATGCTCTATAAGCAGAGCAACCTGAGAAAGCCCATCCAATCAATAGCCCAGAATTGCTTTGCCTAGCAGGATAGATTGCGGTGGTTACCCGGCGTTCATCCACCGGCCCAGGCATGGCGAGATCCGCGGCAGAGTCTATAGCACAGGTGTCACCTCTATTAGCGAGGAGTTGGGAAAACACTGAAATCATTGCCTGTGACAGGGACTACCCAGATCTCCAGACTGCAGCGAGTGGGGGGAGGAATAACGCCAAGGCCGAGGGGAAGGAGAGCTTCTGTTACTCCATGCAAAAAACTAACAGCCGGGGCCTCCTGGGAATCCGCCATCCAACTCAATTAGCGTGCGCGGAGAGGAACAGACTGCAGAGCCCAGCGCACCCGCTGACGCCCGCCACAGAGCTAACCTGGCCTCTCAGGCGGATCCACCACCGCAAAGACTAACAAAATCACATCTTCCTACACAAAACTCACCTCATCAGAATACAAGGGGACTAATCAGCATGTGTGCATTATTAAAAGGGAACTCCGATTTTACACTACATATCCATTTTCATGTTTTGAGTGTAATCTGTTGTTTAGCAGCTTTCTCTGCAATAAGTACCGTGAGTAGATTCAAAACCGGAATCCTTCCTCTCAAGATGTATGACATTTTTATTTAAATCTTACACAGTCTCCATTTTCCTAAAGCATTCTACACACTTTAGATCAGGCATGGGCAAACTTGGCCCTCCAGCTGTTGAGGAACTACAAGTCCCACAATACATTGCAGGAGTCTTGACAGCCACAGTCATGACTCATAAAGGCAAACGCATTGTGGGATTTGTAGTTCCTTAACAGCTGGAGGGCCAAGTTTGCCCATGCCTGCTTTAGATAGTTGTTACCCTAAACAGCCATTCCTGACAACATAAGAGCTGTATATAGAGAGGCTGTGTATTCTGGTCTATGGAGAGGGGAAGGGGGAGAAAGTAAAGAGGTCAGGGAGAGGGTAAGAGGACAAGGATAAGGCCTTGTTCACATGAGGGCCATTTCGGTGCGCTTTTCACAGCGCATTGCCCTGTGCGTTCTGCAAGGTATTGATTTTCCCATGTAGTTAAATGTGCCTGGTTCACATCTATGCGCTGCGCTAAGCTGCATTACAAAAACGTAGTGTTGCATGCATTTCTGTGCATTGAGCTGTAAAGCACACATCAATGCAAGTGAATAGGTGCACTTTTCTAGCGCATAGAAGCGCATGCCTTTTTTACCCCTACTTGGAAAAAAACAATACATTTAGATATAAAAACAAAGCTTTATCGACAACTTCTACTGCTACAATTAGCAAAACATGCTTAAAAAAAAGCACATCCAAACGCACTAAAACGCGCACGCGTTTTTTTATCATGTGCTTTTAGAGGTTTTCCAATGCACCCAATGTGAACAAGGCCTAAGGATGTGAGAAGGAAGGGGAGGGGTGAGGAGGAGAAAAAGGGGAGAAGTAGGAGAGAGGGGGAGAGAAGGAAGGGGAGGAGAGAAGGAAGGGGAGGAGAGAAGGAAGGGGAGGAGAGAAGGAAGGGGAGGAGAGAAGGAAGGGGAGGAGAGTAAGGGAGATGGGGGAGGAGAGGAGGAACATGAGAGCGACACCATGCTGCAGAAGTTTCCTTTGAGGTTTCCTCAGAAATGCTGCGTGGAATGGACCGTACTCTACCCCAACAACCCACCTTATATTGTGATATTACATATACATAGTTACATAGTTATATGGGTTGAAAAAAGACATGTGTCCATCGAGTTCAACCAGATATGACCCAAGCAATGTCCAAGAAAACCTTTCAAATCATTCAGACCAGATTTCCTGAATTGCTCATGATCTTCAACAATGGTAAACTTTAAAGCAGTGTCTTACCCCTCCTGTATATAGACACATATATACCAAAACGCCCCGCAAAGCTCCCCTTTCCAGCTAAATTATGTCTAAATCCTGCTGGCATCATGTGAAAAAATAGTGACCAACTCCAGTGCAAATAAGTGCAGAAACGAGAACTATATCCCATTATGTACAGTTCACAGCATGCACATTTTAATGCTTTTACTATAAGAACAGACTGGTGCGCCCCCCTCCCCTTGTTTCTTTTCACAAGATAATACACAATTGCTTTCAAGGAAAAAATGCTTTTCGATCCTCTCCTGGTTTACCCTTCTTATGCTGGGAATACACGATGAGCTTTTTCAGTCGATTTACTGTCTGATCGATTTTCTTATCTTATCAATTTCCATTCACTTCTATGAGAAATCGATCAGAAAAACAATCGAAAAGAAGATCGGACATGTTGGAAATTATCTATTGAACCATCTATCTGCCAAAGAATCTAATGGTGTATTCCCAGCATTAGAAAGCCTCTCTTATACACACACTTTATCGTATGTCAAAGTTTCCGCTTTATAAACTTTAAGTGGACCTGAACTCTTGCAGAGGACAGAAGGAAAACATAGAAACATGCACCCTGTAAGTATTTAGAGAGTTTAGCCTGTCTAATTCCCCCTCATCTGTGAATAAGCATAAGTTGTAATTTGATCTCTCAGCTGTGTCAGCTAGCTGCCGGCAGATCAGCTAATTTGTAAACACAAGATGTTAACCCTATGTCTGCTTCCATGACAGCAGGAAGTAGACAAACTGCAGATTTATTGCAGGCTTTATAACATATGTAACAAAAATGTTTTTATTTAAAGTTTATTATGCTGTTGCTTATCTTTTAGAGCAGAGAGGAAGTTCTGAGTTGAAGTCCACTTCAACATAACATTTAAGTATGCCGGACGAAGGGGTCATTTCAGCTCGTCTGAATAAGGCCCCGTTTACACTTATTAGTTGGTACGCATTTTTTTTCTTCTCCATAGCAGTGCATTGTGAAAAAGATTTCAGTTAAAACGCGTTAAAGAGGAACTCCAGTGAAAATGTAATTAAAAAAGTGCTTCATTTTTACAATAATTATGTGTAAATGATTTAGTCAGTGTTTGCTCATTGTAAAATCTTTCCTCTCCCCGATTTACATTCTGACATTACATGGTGACATTGTTACTGTGTGCAGGTTATGCAGCTGCTCCTAGCTGTTTTGGCTGTTAGAGACAGCTGTAAACAGCTAATTCCTGTCTGTGAACATTGTTACATTGTGGTAGTTTGCCCAGAGTACCGCGGTATTCAGAGCGTCTTGTGGGAGGGGTTTCAGCAGAAAATCAGTCACACAGCGCCCCCTGATGGTCTGTTTGTGAATATCATATTTCTCATGTAAAAGGGGGTATCAGCTACTGATTGGGATAAAGTTCAATTCTAGGTTGGAGTTTCTCTTTAAGTGTGGAAGGTGCCATAGGAAAACATAGGACTTACTTTGAAAATCAGTTGGCCTTTCAGTTATAACTGAGAGCAACTGATTAAGTGTAAACGGGGCCTTAGTCAGGCAGGAACGTCCCTCTAACTTCATGGTCTTATTTCCTCTTCTGTGACTCACTGCCTTCCCCAGAAACACGTCACCACACAAATGCAGAAGATACAAAATGGCCGCACACACGCTAAGTCAGCGGAATTATAGGGTTAGGCAGGGAGGTATGGATGATTTGAAAGGGGCACCACGCAAGGCTGGGATGACCTTGGTGGATAAAGAGTGGGGGTATCGGTCTATCAGGAGACGTCATTTCAGTAACAATGGAGACGTGGTCGATAGAGCATCGTGTGTTCGTGTATAGCACCTTTATTGAAACGGGCCGTTCTGTCATTTTAAACACAGACGTTTTCGGAATCATTTCACCTGTCACCTTGTGACTATTTTTTATGGGACTACCTCAAAGCACGAGTATACATAGACAAACCCCGTACACTTGAAGCCCTGAGTGAAACAATAACACGAGAAATTTGAGCAGTTCCACGTAAAAGTGTATGGACAAAAATGGACGCCATTTAACAGATGTTATTTTTCGTACTTAAAAGGGAACTTCAGCCTAAACAAACCTACTGTCATCAAGCTACATTAGAATAGATAGGTAATATAATCTCTTACCCACCCTGTTTTAAAAGAACAGGCAAATGTTTGTGATTCATGGGGGCTGCCATCTTTGTCATGGGGGCAGCCATCTTTTTGGTTGAAAGGAGGTGAAAAGGAGCATGAGACACAGTTCCAACTATCCTGTGTCCTGATTACCCCTCCCAGCTGCACACGCTAGGCTTCAAATGTCAAATTCAAAATGTTAAAAAAAAAAAAAAAAAAAAAAAAATTGCACCAAAACAGCAGAACGAGAACAACAACATCAGAAATCCCATCATGCTTTGCACAGCATCAGGGGAAAAAAGCCCGGGCAGTTTTCTTCTGTGCAGCTAAAAATGAGGCTTGTATAAGAGAAACAAAGTTCTGATGCTGTGAAACTTAAACACCAAGCCTTTTCAGTGCTGCTGAGTCGATTTTTAGTCCGGAGGTTCACTTTAATGTTTTAATTTTTTTTTCTTTTGATTTTCTTCAATTTGTCTAATGGAAACATCCAAGCTACACATTGAAAAAATAAAATTTAAGTTTTTGGGAGGAAAAGTGTGTAACTATTATTTCAAATCATCCATACCTCCCTGCCTAACCCTGTAGTAACTTCCCCCTGTGGTATGACTACCAGCACACGTGAGCTCACCGGTTATTCACAGCTGTAAATGGGAACATCCTCCTTCCCCAAACACACACGTGGAAGATACAAAATGGCCGGACACACGCCAAGCCCGAGTCAGTGGAAGAAGTAACTTCCCCCTGTGGTAGGACTCCCAGCACACATGAGCTCACCGGTCATTCACAGCTGTAAATAGGAGCATCATTATTTTAGTCCCTGCAGTGAGTGAGAGCTCACAAATAGCAACAGATGAGATAACTGATCCCAGCGAGGTCAGAGCTGACACTACAGTGATGGATGCCAGGAATTCACACACAGGAGGAAGACAAAACCTGGCGCACATCTACAGTGGGGCCCGCCTGATGATGAGATCTCCAGATGTGCAATGCTGCTATCCTCGTCTGAACCATAACTCAGGGATAATCCTGACCACCTTCACTCCCATCCAACATCCACAACTATCTCCCATAACATTCATTTTCCTCATTACTAAGGGGCGAAGGCCTAAAAGGAGATGAGGGGAGACTACACTCAACTTGCCTGAAAGTGGCCATAAATAGGTCAATAGAGGCCCAAAATATTCATTTCACTCTAATCCAGTGATGGCTAACCTTGGCACTCCTGCTGTGACAAAACTACAAATCCCATCATGCCTCTGCCTCTACAAGTTATGCTTAGCGCAATCAGAGTATTGCAATGCCTCATGGGACTTGTAGTTCCACCACAGCTGGAGTGCCAAGGTTAGCAATCACTGCTCTAGTCCAAAGTGATTGATTTACGAGAGAGCTAATCACCACATTGCAGCATTAAGGTGTCCATTAATGACAATTTTTAGCAAATCATATTTTCAACAGAATCGTTCAGATTGAAAAAAAAAAAAGATCACATTAAATCGATCCCCACCACTAAAGAGTACAAAGTGCGATCATAACAAAAATAGTTGTGATCATATCTGTGAAAAAAAAAAAATCTGATGTGCTGATTGTTCAGGATCAATTGGACCCACCAGATTCTCTGGAATCTGAAAAATCTGATTGAAAATACGATAATTCACTAAAAAAAAAATGGTACAGTAAGGGGCACTTTTAGATCTCAAATCAGATTTCAGCTTAAGCATTTTTAAAGTAATTTAAAATCTTTTCCAATAACTCGCTGTAGGATTCCCCATAAAAGCGTATAATGCAGAATTTATTTTATACCATTTTTAAGATACTAGTTTGTAACCAACCCCAGAATATAAGCTGTTACACTGTGCCTATACAGAGCTTAAACTAGCTGCCGTGTACACTAATCTCTGCATAGATAACATATCTGCTTGCTTTTGTGGGGTTAAACTGGACCTGAACTATTGCACTGGATAGAAAGAAAACAGATAAATGTACCCTGTATGTATTTAGAGAGTTTAGGCTGTCTAATTGCCCCTCACCGGTGACTAATCGCAACTGTAATTTGATCTCTCAGCTGTGTCAGGTGGCTGCCTTGGCAAAGCAGCTGATTTGTAAACACAGGATGTTAACCCTGTGTCTGCTTCCATGAAAGCAGGAAGTACACACTGCAGATTTATTGCAAGACTTATCAACCAAAACAAATAAATGTTTATCTTTAAAGGCTATTATGCTGTTACTTATCTTCTTACAGTAGAGAAGAAGTTTGGAGTTCAGGTCCGCTTTATATTGGCTCCCTAATCTAATTACCTTTGCTCAGGTTAAAATCGCTCATACTGGGAAAAAGAAAAAAAAAAGAACACATTTAAAAAAAAGGGGAGGGGATTTTGTAACTTTCTTGCTCCGAGTAGCAAAGAGTCTGGCCTAAACACACCATCATTTTAAGGGTGGCAATAGTTCGAATTAGGCCCGGTTCACATTAGCGGTGGCCGTCCGGAATCGCCTTGCCGGAGCCGGACCGCTTGCAGAACGGACGGAACGGACGCACGGCAATAGCAATGAAAGCCTATGCGTCCGTTCACATGCGTCCGTTCTGCCGGACCGGAGCCGGACCGGATCCGGACCGGATCCGGACTCCGGCGTCCGTTCCAACATGCGCTATTTTTTGGTCCGGCTCCTCCGGCAGCCGTATCCGGAGCGGAGCCGGACTGCACCATCCGGCCAATACAAAGCAATGAGAGCCGGAGAGCGCACAACACACTGGCTACAAAAACCGGACGTTCTACCCCACTTCCTATGCATTTTGGATGGGGACCACATGGGCCCAGCGTTCAAAGAGTGGGGCAGCAGCGATTTCATGCTGGAGCTCGTTTTGGCAGCAACATGTCTGATGTCTGATAACGAGGAGGCGAACAACAGGAAGGAGAGAATTCCCAGGTTTACGAGTAAAAAATGCCTGGATCCATGGTCCCAACTGCAGTCTCTGTATCCACGGATGGTCTCCACACGTCCACCTGTCTCCAACAATGACCCCAGACCCTTCTGCTGACCTCCCAGACCCCAGGTATTTACAGGATGTTATCTCCTTAAGAAACCGGATCCGGACCGCAACCGTGTTCACACCGCACGGAAACCGGATGCAAACGGACCGGATCCGGATAGGAACCGTACGGATCAGGTCCGGTCCGGCTCCGGTGCGGTCCGGACATCCGGTGCGGTTTTGACAAAACCGCAAGTGTGAACGGGGCCTTACTGAAAGCAATTGTCGTTCAAATTTGAGTAAATAATTAAAGGTGGATGATAAATGGTGCCAAAGGCCCTCCCGTCTATTTAGGGACTGATAGTACTCGGCTCTCTGGCAGACCAGACTATTTTGACATATAAGTAGGACAGTTAGCGTGATCGAGGCTATATGCAGTGCAGGAATGGAGGACAGGTGGCGTCCGGATCCGCCTCCCTCTTCCCTTCCACATAACTGGAACTTGTCATCTACGAGTGGATCCCATTTCAGGCGCTAACGGTTTATGTTCGCTATTCCCACACTGGGACAGAACAGAGACAGAAGCATTAATTGCCTGCAGTGTCACATAACGGGGACCTGATCCAGGGACGGACGGGATCTTCCCCTGGCCGAGCGCCAGCAGCCGGGCCGCCCAGGCAGACACGTTCAGCGGCAGCTCACAGAGGTGTGGATTTCTATCACGCTACTACAGCTCAAAGAGAACCCGTCACGCCTGCTGCAACAAAACTGGAGAAAGTCATTACGGTTTACAAATGTGCTGCCAATGAAGGATACATCTCAGCCAAACACGCAGCCAGCACACAGCGGAATGCGAATGCTACTACTTACAGCGGACCTGAACTCAGAACTTCCCTCAAATGTCTGCCTACTCACATACTGTACATTTTAAAGTTTTCCATGCTAGTGATCCTTTAACATCTGAATAGTGTGGTTATGTGTAGTGAAATAATAGCAGTTTTCTGACAAAGAGCGCTTCTTTATAATATAGCTAGTCCTCTACATACAAACAGGTTCCGTTCCGGGAGACTGTAAGATGAATCTGTTTGTAAGTTGAGTCCTGGGATAAACATGGTAAAACATGGATAAAGGATTTGGACATCTCTGGATTTGGGCATACAGTATAAACTTTAAAGAGACACTGAAGCGAAAAAAAAATGATGATATTAGGATTTGTATGTGTAGTACAGCTAAGAAATAAAACATTAAGATCAGATATATCAGTCTAATTGTTTCCAGTACAGGAAGAGTTAAGAAACTCCAGTTGTTATCTCAAAAAAGCCATTAATCTCTACTACTTTCAAAGTCCTGGAGAGGGCTGTCTTCTGACTTTTATTATCTCAACTGTTAGTTCATTTTTTACTTTTCCTCTGCCAGAGGAGAGGTCATTAGTTCACAGACTGCTCTGAAAGAATCATTTTGAATGCTGAGTGTTGTGTAATCTGCACATATTATAGAGTGATGCAATGTTAGAAAAAACACTATATACCTGAAAATAAAAATATGAGAATATTTTCTTTGCTGCTAATCTTCTAGTAATTATTCATAGTACACAACCAATTCATTTTATCATATATTTTTTTCGCTTCAGTGTCTCTTTAAGGGCTTGTTCAAACCTAAGGAGTTTTCACCTTTTTTTTTTTAAGCACCGGCGATTTGCAAAAATCGCCCTAAAAGCGATTGTGCAATGATTCCCTATGAGAGCGATCACATCTGGGTGGTTTGTTTCTGATCCGCTCACTAAAGCGCTGCCTGAACCATTTTTGGGGCGATTTGCCTAAATAGAAGGTATAGGGAAAATCGCAAATCGCTTGAAAAAACGCTTTATATAGTGATTTCCCCAGCGCTTTCATGAATAAATACATTGCATTTATTCATTTCCAGGTGAAAGAACAGAATCACTCTGCTAAAGTGCTTTATAAAGATAAAAAAAATAAAATAAAATCGCAGCCCGCAGGTAAGCACCGGGAGGCGGTTAAAAAAATTGTGCAAAAAAAAAAAAAAAAAATGAAACCAGCTGGCGTCAGCGATTTCGATTTTAGATGTGAACAAAGCCTTATTTTGGTTTTTTTTCAAACGTGCGTTTAAAGGGATTTAAACTACTGTATTTATAGTTTATTCAGTACTGTAACGCAGAGCTGCCCAATAGGTCAATCGAGATCTACCGGTAGATCACGACCGCCTGATTGGTAGATCGCGGCCTCATGGCCGCGTCCCATTGCACTTTGCGGCCAGCGGCTGTAGAACGCGGCCAATCAGATTCTGCTGCTGGTCGCCGATAGCTGCGCTATGCAGCCAATCGGGAGAAGAGAGGCGCGGCTCTGCCATGACAGTGTCATGGCTGGGGGCGGCGCCTGAAGCAAGACTTCCGCCTCCACTCACGCTGCCTGCCGGAGCCTCCCTCTGCTGCCGCATTGCAGATCTGCCTGGAGGGCAGCCGCGGCTGAGGGCGTGAAGCCAGGACGCCACCGCTGGAGGGAGGTAAGCGTGCCCACCCTACACTAAAGGCACTGCTTACCTCTACTGAGGCACATATGCCCAGCTATCCTATACTAAAGGCACCCATGCCCAGCTATCCTATACTAAAGGCACCCATGCCCAGCTATCCTATACTAAAGGCACCCATGCCCAGCTATCCTATACTGAAGGCACCCATGCCCAGCTATCCTATACTGAAGGCACCCATGCCCAGCTATCCTATACTGAAGGCACCCATGCCCAGCTATCCTATACTGAAGGCACCCATGCCCAGCTATCCTATACTGAAGGCACCCATGCCCAGCTATCCTATACTGAAGGCACCCATGCCCAGCTATCCTATACTGAAGGCACCCATGCCCAGCTATCCTATACTGAAGGCACCCATGCCCAGCTATCCTATACTGAAGGCACCCATGCCCAGCTATCCTATACTGAAGGCACCCATGTCCAGCCATACTATACTGAAGGCACCCATGCCCAGCTATCTTATACTGAAGGCACCCATGTCCAGCCATACTATACTGAAGGCACCCATGTCCAGCCATACTATACTGAAGGCACCCATGTCCAGCCATACTATACTGAAGGCACCCATGTCCAGCCATACTATACTGAAGGCACCTATGCCCAGAATTTTAAAGCAGCTCGCGAGCCGAAAAAGTGTGGGCACCCCTGCTGTAACGTAACAGTAAGAATAGGTATATAAAAAAAAAATAACAGTTTGGTATTTTTTGTACACGGAGGCAACTTTGTATATCTGTAATGCTGTAACTCAAGTCGTTTGTAAGAAGGACACGGACGGAAGGACGGACGGACGGACGGACGGACGGACGCACGCACACACACAATAAAAATCATAGTAACGATCTTTGCAGACGAAAAAAAAAAAATCTGTTTTTTTTTAAATGTTACAACCTCCAGAACTCTGGGGTGAGAATTCTAGGAAAGGAGTGAGGAGGATTCACTGGAGTCAGGGGACATTCCTGCCGCTCAGAGGAGTGTGTCCGACCCCCTCACCTTCCAGGGGGGGCCATGGGGGAGGGCAATGGGCCACTACTCACATAATAGTTATATTAACTAGAAGACCAGACCTGGGAACCGGACTTATGCACACCACTTTTGGGGTGGGGGGTTGTCACTTGACTTGCTGCATTCATGGGAATAAAATGATCATGTGACCTGCCAGCCCCCATACTAGAAGAATGCTCATTCATGCACTTAAGCCTTGACTTGACTAATGTAACCTTTCTGTGCCTCAGCCCGACCAATGTGAAAAGCAAAACGTATTGTGACCCAGCACAGCAGCTACCATGGAAAATAGCCCTAAGGTATTACAACGAATATAACATCATAAAGTGGAATTTCAGTTTCAGCTAGTCTTAAATTAAACTCAAAACTTTCTTTAAAAAAAAAAAAAGGGGGGGGAAGAAAAAAAAAAAAAAGGAAAAAAAAAAAAAAAAAAAAGGAAAAAAAAGAAGATTAGCCGCAGCAAGATAACCTTTATTGAAAAAAAAGTTTTCATTACAATTTATGGGAATCCTAAAAAACAAAAAACAACCCTGAATTTTTATTTAGTTTCATGTCTGCAAAAGGCACTGAAAGGGTTAAGGGCCCGTTCACACCTGAGCGGGAATCGTGCGAACCGCTACACAATGCAGCGAGTGGCAGTGCTCTCACTGCCGCGGTTGCGGTTAGCGATAACCGCAACCATGCTGCATGCAGCGGTTTGCCAGCGACGAGCGTTCCGCGATTTGCGATCGTGATTAGCGTGCATAGCACGCTAATCGCAATCGCTCCAAAACCGCTGCAGTGTCCAGTGATTTTTCCGCGCTAATCGCGGGAAAATCACTCCCGCAAAACGCCGGCAGTAATCGCCAGCGTTCTGCGGTTCTAAGTGTGAACGGGCCCTAAGCCTCTGAGTTCTAGGTACACACGATGCGCTTTTTCGGTCGATTTTTCGCTCGTTTCTCTTATTTCTTCTTAGCAATTTCCATTCACTTCTATGATAAATAGACCAGAAAAACGATCGAAAATAATATCACACAACGGAATTAATCGAACCATCTATCTGCCGAAAAAAACCGTGTGTTGTGTGTACCTAGCATAAGGACAGCTGTCTTGGCAGAGCTCCCCTGCAGTCTATTCAGTTACTGATAAGAACTAATTAGACAGGTTATTCTGTCTAAACAAAACACAGAACACAGACAAGTGAATTTCTTTAGCAACTTATTATTATTTAGTTTTTATATAGCGCAGACATCTTATGCAGCGCTGTACAGAGTATATTGTCTTGTCACTAACTGTCCCCTCAGAGTGGCTCACAATCAAATCCCTACCATAGTCATATGTCTATGTATGTATCATGTAATATGTATCGCAGTCTAAGGGCAATTTAGAGGGAAGCCAATTAACTTATATGTATGTTTTTGGGACATGGGAGGAAACCAGAGTGCTCTGAGGAAACCCACATAGACATGGGGAGAACACACAAATTCCATGCAGATGTTGACCTGGCTGGGATTCAAACCGGGAGCCTAGCACTGCAAGGCGAGAGCGGTAACCACTGTGCCACCGTGCTGCCCAAGGGATATAAAGACTTATTGTGTGCTGTGCAATTTTGGGTTCAGAAGAACCTGGACCAAAGCTCAGGTACAAAAAAAGATACTTGCCTGAAGAGAGAGAAGCTTCTGCATCCTGTTAAAGCTTCCTTCACCGCCCTCCGTTGCTCGCCGGGACCCCCTTTAACATCGGGGCCGCGCTCCCCTTCAGTCATGAGCGTGGCCGTATCCGGAGATGGGGGACCGGAGGAAAGCGAGGTAAGCCTCATTACGATCCAGAAGCTTCCCTCTCTTTAGGTAAGTATCTCTTTTTGTACCTGAGCTTTGGCACACTTTAAATGCAATAAAGACCACGGAGTCCTGCTTCTTGTTAGTGATGCCCTTGGCTTGCAAAGCACTCTGGGACTTGTAGTTCTGACCAAACATGGGGGCCCCTCACCAGATCAGCGATATACACCATCCATCATCTCAGAGCCCGCAGTGACGCCGCCGGCCTCCCAGTCCAGAGCAGTAAGTGGATAACAACATGAGGTTAATTCAGGCATTGAGGAGAATGTCAGGATTCAAGGGCAGAGCATTTTGTAGTTTTTATACTTGGCTGAGCACAGGGCGAGGCAGCTGAACAGAAGTCGGATGCTGAAGTGCACCGCCAGTCACAGAGATGAAGGCTTTCCACAGGCCAGGCCGGATCTGATGGGGCATCATTGCACGCGAGGCTGGGTTCAAACCGCCAGGAAAAACGTTTCCTTTATCGAACTAAACAGATGCAAACCGATCCCATGCAATACAGTAGAATCCGTTCACATCAGTCTATTTGGAACAGATCCATTTTGCCCACTCTGGCAAATTCCGGACTGGCCAGACAAAGTGGAGGTCAACATAATCAACGATAGGACAGGCACCATTCTCACTAGGCTGCTTGCCTCATATGTTTTGCACATCATTTACTTTCCGTTGTCCATTAGGGTCCTCCCGCACTGCTGAAGCTGTCCATTTGGGTGCCTGCATGGAAGAAACGCCAGTATACAGCTCCCAGAGCCCGAGCAGGAACATCAGGATCCCATTGGTTTGCAATAGACCAATGGGAATCTTCCCTCCCCAGTAGGGATTCTCATTGGTTCACTGAGTAGTGGACCAATGAAAATCCTCCCTGATGCTCAGGGAGGATTTCCATTGGTATTTTGCAAACCAATGGGAGCCTGATGCTTCTGGTGGGGATCAGTACACCGGTGTTACTAGTGTGCAGAGGATAGGAATTGGTGGCAGTGGAGAAGTGCGAACATGACAGCGCAGGTACCAAGCGGGCTGCGACAGGAAACTTGAATGGACATAACCGCATGAAAGACAAAACAAGATCCTTTTGAAGAACCACTATTGCGAAAAATTGTAAATTTGTGTAAATTGTATAAAGATATTCCCTGAAAAGGATTTATACAATAATGCTGGCCAGCTTCACTCACTTTCTTGGCAGTTGGACAGAGCAACTGCCATTCACAAAGTGCTTCTGAAAATAAACTGAGAATTACCCATGAGGAGATGGGCTAGTCCAAAACCTGTCTGTCTGTTCAGTCTACTACTACTACTACTACTAGTTTCCACTACCTACAGTGACAGCAACATAGGAAAAAAGTAATGTATGGGTCATTTTAATCAGGAAGAAACGTACTTCTTGTATGTGTTTACATGCATTTTTAATTTGAGGATTTTTGCAATCGTGGGATCAGTCTTTATAGGCATCTCTTGAGCTGACCCACACATGCATCCATTTTTTCTGTTCCATTTCTGCCAGATTTTAATGAACCAGTAATAATTATTATCCAACATATTCCCAGTTTGTCTCATATGAATGTACTAATGCTTTTTACATTATTTTTGCGATAACGGTCTTTTAAAGCTCACATTTCTTGAGGGGGAATTAGATGGGCTAAACTCTCTAAATACATACAGGGTGAATTTCTCTCTGTTTATCCTTCTGTCCTGTGCAAGAGTTCAGGTCCACTTTAAAGTCTCCTATAATCAGAATGGTTTCCATTCTGTCGGTGTCACTCCAGTCCCATCCAGCCATTTTCCATGCAGAGATTCCATTGATCTTCCGCGACGCAGCTCGCGAATGAAAACCCCAGACTTTAATGTATGCGTGCCAGAGACACTCGGTGTCAAAACATGTCACATGAGAGGCGGCGCCCCGTCTCCTAGCAGTGGGTGGCTCAGCGCAATTTCTGTATCAAAGAGAATAGGATGAGGCGTTTTTAATAATGTAAAGGGCTTCTTCCACAGACGACAGGACGGGCTTCAGGCGATGCCGCTATTGGCTGCCCACATCTCTCCCTACAGCCAAACTTCAAGGAACGCTCCGGCCTCTCACTCATAAAAAGAGGACCTGTCTCCACGCTGCATGACAGTTCCACTGATCCATAAATGGGCATATTGGCCAAAACTGACCTTTCCTTGAGGCTTGGAGAGCACAGCAGTGAGCGAAGATACTCATAGCCCGATCTTCTGCAGACTTTGTGAAAACGCTGTAAACACGCTAGTCTGATTGACAATCTTTATCGCCACGGCCAAGTTGATTTCAGCGTATGTAGCTTTATGTCCTAGCATATGTATTTAAATAGCACTGACATCTTCTGCAGCACTTTACAGAGTACATAGTCATGTCACTGACTGTCCTCAGAGGAGCTCACAATATAATCCTTATTGTCATAGTCTAATGTCCTACTATATTATTATTATTTATAGACTATGACTATGATAAGGATTATATTGTGAGCTCCTCTGAGGACAGTCAGTGACAGGACTATGTACTCTGTAAAGTGCTGCAGGAGATGTTAGTGCTTTATAAATACAGAATAATAATATGGTAGGAAATTACAGCACAGACATCTTCTGCAGCACTTTACAGCGTACATCATCATGTCCTCAGAGGAGCTCACAATATAATCCTTATCATAGTCACAGTCTAAACCCTGTTCCCTAAACTAAAGGTTATTGTTGGAAGCCCCTAATTCCACTGTTTTTCATGTAATTTTGGCTCAGTCTTTTGACAGCACCCAAATTACTGTCTGAGCGCCACTGAAGCCCTAATTCACATTTCAGCCTATGGCGGCAGATGGTGCGCCTTCCCCCTACACACACCCCCACAGGTAATCCATAAAGTGAATGAAGGACCCCAGCAGCTGCTAAGTACTGACTGTCTCCCCACCACCCTCGCCACTACCGAATGGAAAACGTACTTTCCACAGCACGTTGTGCGTTTGGCGAAGAAAAGATAACATAATAGACCCGCCATAACTGCATCTAAATGGACTTCATCTGCTTTTCTTCCAACCGGGCCGTCCAAAGGCAAAAAAAGAAAAAAAAATTAATCACCATTGAAGCGCGAGCCAATAAGCCGTAGCGCAGAGGGTCGCCATGGAAACAGAGGATGCTGTGCTGACACCAGCCCATTAGTCCTCCCCTCTTCTCCGTACATCAGCACTTCCACAGGCAGCCATGCAGTAAGGTGACCAGCGACGCCAACGCCGTGCGGCGAATAATAAAGGCAAAATGGAGAGCAAAAAAATAAAAAAACTCAGCAAAATGGAATGTAAGGCAAATTAATAGCAATGTATTATTTCCTTTGTAACCTGCAGTCCGTTGTAAATGGCGTCACATAATGGCCTGCACAGCACATTACACAGGAAGAGCGGCGCGGACCGGCGGCTGGAGGAGGGTCGGCCATTACAGGGGGTTTTCTCTCTTTTTTTAAATATATAATGTCCTCTGCTGGCCAATAGTCTTGCTACTAATGCATTATTGTGTGCGTAAAAGACAACTGTAACGGGAGGGATGTGGAGGCTGCCATATTTATTTCCTTACAAGCAATACCAGTTGCCTGGCTGTCCTGCTGATCCTCTGCCTCTAATACTTTCAGCCATAGGCCCTGAACAAGCATGCAGCAGATCTGGTGTTTCTGACATAATTTTCAGATCTGACAAGATTAGCTGCATGCTGGTTTCTGGTGTTAGTCAGACACTACTGCAGCCAAATAGGCTGGCAGGCAACTGACGGATATGGTTTAAAAGGAAATAAATTTGGCATCCTCCATGTTCTTCCTTCAGTTGCCCTTTAAAGGGAACCTAAACTGAGAAGGATATGGATTCTTCCTTATAAATTAATACCAGCTGCCTGACTCTCCTGCTGATCGTGTGTCTCTAATACTTTCAGCCACAGCCCCTCAAGCATGCAGATCAGGTGCTCTGACTGAAGTCAGACTGGATTAGCTGCATGCTTGTTTCAGCTGTGTGATTCAGACACTACTGCAGCCAAAGAGATCAGCAGGACTGACAAGAAACTGGTATTGTTTAAAAGGAAACATCCATATCCCTCTGTTCCCTTTAACGGACATCAGGGCAGACACATCAGGCCATTACTGGTCTACGATTTTTATTTTTTTATATCCTTGCATTTGCTTAAAAAGGTAGCTAGTGTGACTGTAGGGGAAAAAGTCCCCCCAAAAAGACCCCTCATCTTCCTTTACCGCCCGTTCCAGCGCTCTGACAACAGCCAAACCGCTGACGAACTCTTGTAGGCTGCTCATGCCGTCGCAATAGCCGGCATCACCCGGACTCTGCTTTTTCCACCGAAGTCTGTGAGCAGGCCCATGCTAATGCACAGGTGCAGTGCGGCCCACTGGTTATCGTATGGTAGTGCGTCCGAGAACTGCAGGAGGACAAAGCGCTGGAACGGCGAGGTGGAGGATACAGAGGATTCCTTCTCCAAGGGCAAGTATAGAACTTCTTGCTTTTCAAACCTTACAGGTCTGCTTTTGATCCATGACTGTAATTGATAAAATGATCCCTTTTAGGATGTCTCCATTAGTGTGGCAATCTCAAAACGGGTGATCAGTTTTTGTTTTTTTGTTTTTTAATAAGCAAAGCTGTGAAGACCCGTAATCAAATTGTCACATCTTTATTAACAAGTCACACAATCAATATGGCTGGTAAAGCATTGACAAAGGTTAGGCCAGTAGCATTCTTAATGAAGGCAGACTCTCTTTAACCATCACGGCTCACTGACAATGCAATTAGAGGACGTGCGTTTGGACGCGATAAACGTTCTCAGAGTAACATTAGGATAGTCGGAGGGGGATAATCGTGCCCATCACGGGTCTGTTTTCCACAGAGGATGCTGAACTCGGGCCTGTTTGGATTTCCTGTGACCTCAGCTCACTCTGGGGCTGTCAGATGGCCAGCTCTGATACAGGGAAGGGGAGAGTATTGGATGATCCGCACTGGATCCAGCACAGCCAAATCCCTGTCAGGATTCCTTTATTCCTGTGATTTAATAGCAGGATTTCTCTCCTCATGCCAGACCCGCCCCTGAAAACTCTATATTATATCAGATAGCAGCTGGCGCCCCCCACAGACAGGGCAGATTGAACCTTGGAAGATGCTCAGCCTTGGATCTAGAATAAAGGCTGCTCTGTGATACTGTGACAAAACTCTGTCATCTAGATAGAAAACAGAGTTAAAAAGAACTGTGGGCTGAAACCACAACCGAGAGAGAAAGACGATCTGTGGCATAAAATCTGCAGTGTGATGGCAATTAGAAGAAGAGGGACTGTTATAGTTACATACAATTAAAGCGGACATGAACTCAGAACTTCCTCTCTGCTCTAAAAGATAAGCAACAGCATAATTGCCTTTAAAGAAAAACATTTTGTACAGCTGATACAAATCCTGCAATAAATCTGCAGCATATCTAATTCTTGCTTTCATGGAAGCAGACCTCGGACACCAAACACAGGCTGCTTGCTCCTCCAGGTGGGAAACATCAGATCATGCCACCAACCTTTTAAACGTTAATATTTTAAAAAAGAAACCACTTTAGGCACAAAAAAGGCTAACATTTAGACACTCGGTAAGCCATTTCTAGATTTAGAACAGTGTAAGGAGTCGAGATATGAAGTGTTAATTTGTGCGAAATCGGTCGGGCAGATGTAAAGTGTGAGGGGACAGGCTCTGGGCAGGGGAAGTGGACTGGTGGTGTGGCGCGCTCCGAAATCGGTTGGGCACATGTGAAGTATGAGAGAACGGGCTCTGGGCAGGGGATGTGGGTTGGTGGTGTGGAGCACACCGAAACCGGTCGGGCACATGTGAAGTATGAGAGGACATGCTCTTGGCAGGGGAAGTGGACTGGTGGTGTGGTTTGTGGTTGCGGTAAAGAAGGATGTCAGAAGGAGGAAATGCTACAGATGGTGATGAAAGTCAGTCTGGAGGGAGACCAAGGTGGCATTTTGTCCTGGGGGAGGAGCAGGGGAATCTCTTAATCAACAGACCACTGTCCAAGCTAGGTTGACGCAACATTTTGTGCCAGGACTCCATGAGTGAGGTAAAATGGGGACAAAGTTGTCAATAAGAAAATCCTCTTTAATATGCTGGAAAAGCTTAACAACATCTGAATTTTGTATTGCTGTTTGAGTCCCAGTTGAGAGGAATTAGCACACTTCCTGTCATAAAGACAGGTTCACAGAATTAGATTAGAAGAAATGGGAGAGAAGTGAGAACCAAAACGTTCCTGTAAAACCACAAACACTCCGTACAGACAAGGCGGCACACTGGCTGCACCAGCTGAGGTTGGTGGATGGAAATCAGTGGTTTAGAAGCTCACCACAAGTCTGTCACACAGAGCGCAGCACGAGAGCGAGGTGTCGCCCAGCTGAGCTACCTGCGGCTTGCATCAGCACGGCTTCAAATACCACTTACAAGACAAAATATAGTAAACTGGCGGAGTGCAACTAAACCCAAGCACAGTATTGGACCAAATATCTGCTCCATGGGGAAAATCGCTCTTGCAACTGCAACACAACTTAACTCTAACCTAAAAATCTCTCCACAATCTCGCTCCCCTGTACACCTCCCAACAACTTTCCAGATACCAACTGCCAATCTCTGCTCTGCACACAACCCCCGTCATTCTCTAGAATCACCTCCTCGTTTTCACGTATACAAGATTTCTCATAAGCCTCTGGAATCCTCTTCCACAACACATCTGTCACTCTCTAACCTTTGAAATCTTTAAGCGTTCCCTTAAAACCCACCTTTTCCGACAAGTAAATGGTGATAACATTATCTTTTGTTAACATTCCTTTGTCAGATACATTTAGTAAACATCAGCAAACTGCCAAAACTGAGCACTACTGAGCTGAGAAGTGATCAATACATAGATTTTAATACATAAATACAGCATCTATGCAATAAAATGCAATGGCAGCTTTCAGAGCAGATAAACTGTACTTTGGGAATTTGTAATTTGTAAACAGACAATATTAGTTGGGCACAAAAGCAACTAGGATAACGGTATGGGTAATAAAAAGTAGGAAAACACTTTTATTGAATGTTAGATCAGCGTTTTATCCCACTTTAATAAATAAATATGGCAGCCCCCATATCCCTCTAACTACAGTGCCCTTGTAATGGAACTACTGCCAAAGTCTTGGTGTCAGATGTCAGAGGACTTCAGGGGGGGGGGGGGGGGGGGGGGAGAGAGAGAGAGAGAATTATGGGCCCGTTTCCACTATCGCGGTTTCCGCCGCAAATCCGCAGTTTCCCCGCAGGCAAATTGTGCGGGGAAACTCTGCCATAGGGTATAACTGTGCCGCCAGCCGAATCGCTTGCGGTAGCGATTCGGGCAGAACCCCCCGCAGCACTTGCAGCGGAGGCTGAGATTCCCATAGCCGTGATGGGATTCGCCTGCGATCCCGCCCACCTGCTCAGTGCCGGCGTGCGTCTGCGAGACGCACGTTGCACAAGTGGAAACGAGCCCTCAATGTTCTGGCAGTTCGCTGTATTGTGACAAGTAGAACTATTGCTCCAAGATGCAGAAATGTCATGCTTATTTGACATGTGGCTTTACTAAACAAGCAGTTGAGGTTTATGTTTAACATTACTGGCATTAGCGTTCAGTTATTTCAGTCACAGAAAAAGACTCCGCTCACCTTTTGAGATTTCAAGGCTAGCAGTAAAAAAAAAAAAAAAAAAAAAAAAAAAAAAAAAAAAAAAAAAAAAACCGTAAAACAAAAAAAGAAAGAAATACAATATACTAAATAATAGAACGCCGCGCATTGTGGATGTAATGAACAGAAAGGTCAAAATGGCTGTCAGTGAAATAAATTGGTTTTACGGAATGTTTCCGATAACCAGAGATAACAAATCTTCCCCATTGTGCTCCGCGTCAGGGAAAAAGCGGCAGAGGAGTCGCTCGCACAATAGGCAACGCCACGAACGCCGGCACAAAGACAGCAAGAGGTTTAACAGTGAGGCGGTAGAAGGATTGTCTGTGGGGCACAGACAGGTCGTACAATCGCTCAAACGTTGCTTATGGAAATGAAGATTAGTACCAGATCAAGTCTCCCATCAGACGGTTCAGTGCGTGGCAAAGGGGCGGCAAAAGCAAGAGGGCAATTATGCATCCACAAAGGCGTTATTTTCTTTTTAATACCAGGGCTGTGGAGTCGGAGTCAAGGAGTCGGAGCATTTTTGGGTGCCTGGAGTTGGAGTCGGTGGTTTCATAAAATGAGGAGTCGAAGTCAGGAGTCTGAGTCAGATGATTTTTGTACCAAATCCACTGCCCTGGTAAGTATTAAACTAAGGAGTCAGAGCATTTTTAGGTACCTGGTGTCGGTGGATTCAAAAACTGAGGAGTCAGAGTTGGACGATTTTTGTACCGACTCCACAGCCCTTTTTAATACGGTGTTGATGCGGCCTCCCCCTTTACTCCAATGCAACACAACACCATGCAAATAACATTAAGGCCACGTTCACACTTCACACGGCGTTGTGCACTTTTCAACAACGCGTGGGGTGTGCGTTTAGTAAAGGTACATAAAAATCGATGATTTTCTATGGGCCTCGTTCACATAGCTGCGTTTCAAACGTACGCATGTTTGAAACGCATAGCTGCATGCATTTCTGTGCGTTGCGCGCACAAACGCATTCGAATGCAAGTCAATGTATGGGCAGTAAAAACGCATGACATGCGTTTTCCCTGCGTTTTGGGAATCGTGTTTCTCGACGGAAGTGTAGTGGACAAAAGAAAAAAAACGCTTGAGGACCAAAAACGCACAGAAACGCATTACAAAAACACGTATAAACGCATGCAGACGCATGCGTTTTTCATATGAGTTTTCTCCCTGCGTTCTATGCGTTTTCCACACACACACAATGTGAATGAGGCCTAAGACTTTCTCAATCATAAGATCGTGCCCAAAAAGCAGATACTTTAGCTGATAGGGCCCGGATGAAGGAACAGGGGTGTCTGTCACAGGAGGCAGTCACTGCCATGCATCAGGCAAGTATAAAGCATTCTCTCCAAAGAATTGAGAACGGTCGTAACATCTACATGGGTGAAACCAGAATGGTTATTTTTCGATTGTTTTTAATCCACCAAAATTACCTCCAGACACCCATTTTGGTAGATCTGTTTAGAGTGCTTCTTTGTGTCGCTCTGTAAGCGCCTTCTTTAACTGATGTCTAATAACACTTGGTCAGAAGCCCAGAAAGTTAGCAACTTCCCACGTCACAGACTGCCATCACTACAGACTGCAACGTCTATAGCGAGATTCAGTCTGTGCTCCGCCCACTGCACTCAGAACAGTGAGGATGATGAAATCAAGGCCTCAAGAGCCCCACCCACAGAGTCTGAAAACTGTCACCTGTGCTTCTGGTCATGTGATCCAAATATCAGGACAGGAGTTTACCTGCAGGAGCTTCTCACAGAAAAGAGAAAACATCTACCATACTCGAATTGTTACTTTTACATATCTGCCTGGAGACTGGCTAAAAAAAAAAATAGGAGTACATAAAATGTCACAGAAATTGGTCTAAAGCTAAACTGGACAGTTTGGGAATTAGCAAATGTATCCAGGTTTTAAAGGACCACTATTGCAACAACAACAAAAAAAGTATGCAGTTAAAATGACAGGTTTTGGGCCAGTAAATCTCCTCATGGTGGATTCTCAGGGTATTCTTTGTTTTCAACAGCATTTCCTTAACAGTAGTTTAACTGTCTAAATAATAAGATGCCAGCCAGCCTCCCTGCTCACTTGCACACTATTTTGTCAGACTTTGCAACTGCTGTCCAGGGAATGCTGTTGAAAACAAAGAAAACCCTGAGAATCCCCCATGAGGAGATGGACTGTCCCAAAACTGTCGGTTCCGTCACATTTTAACTGCCTACTTTTTTTTCCTGATATTAGTCCTTTACACCTGTGCAGTAAAGACAAGCTACACCTGCTGTGAGCAAAAGTGTACCCGAGACAAGTGGAGACAAAGCATTTATACCTACCTGGGGCGTCTTCCAGCCTCTGTAGTCTGTCCGCTCTCTCGCGCCCTTCTGGTCTTGCCCGTTCTCTTGCAGTCAGTCGGAGACTATTGCGCATGTGCAGCCTTGGCCGCGAGCCTCCGTGGTTACGCTCCAGTAGCCGGGAGAGATCTGCACAATTCCAAGTCTAAACTAACTGTGCGGGTGCGGAACGCTCCTGGCTATGGGATCGTGATAAAGGCGGGATGGGGCCGGACAGCAGGAGAACAGATAGTATGAACAAAGCGGGAGCCCACAGACTGCAGGGGGCTGGAAGAAGCCCCCTTTAAGTATAAATCCTCTTGCTCCCTCATGACAGGTCAACTTTAAAACCGGATTCCGGTGACACAAGCAGGACAGTGATCGTGTGGCAAAGCTGAAATCCAATGATAAACTGCATTCATTATAGCCTGCCACTCTGAACCATCATTTCTGTATGAGTGTCTTCCCTTCACCAATTTCTGGTTCGCAGGTAGCAGAAGTACAGATTTGCTTCCTAGGTTCTATGGACAAGGACTGCGGTTACCCGGAGGACACAAATGGGTGACGCGCAGATGAAGCGCGAGTTCCAGAGCAGCCACAGAGGACTCGTTTTCTCAGGAATACGTTCCAGCAATAATTCCAGCCTTGGCTGTGACATAAATAACCTGACAGGTCCTCACTAAGCCGGCAACTGGACAGAAAATAATAACGAGAAATACTCTGGATACTGCCATCCCTTGACAAGCCAGCAATAAATAATATATACCTCCAACCTCCACCTATAGACGACAATCCCTACACTGAGCCCCTCAAACAGGAAGATTGAAGGCTTGGCTCGCCACAACCGGCAATCTCGCCAGCGCGCAATCTCAATTACTGGCAACATTCCTGTAAATTGAAATGTTTGGTGGGCGGCGACCTCCGAAGCGGACTGGGGAAAATTCTCTCCACCACCTGGATGGGAGGGAAGAGCGGCGAACGATCCCCCTGACAAGAAAATAACGGTCCTGCATCGGCGATTAGGCGAGAAGCTCAGGAAATGAGCAGATACTGGGAGACCTGAAACTAGGGGACCTGCTTGACCCCGGCAATTCACCGGCTTCTACCGTAATCCCAGAGCCCGGGTTCAGGCATCGCTTATATTAGATGCCTGCGAGAGAACATGTAAAGGACCACCATCATGAAAAATGGTAACATTTTCAATACTTTAAGGCCCCCCGCACACTGCAAATCAGATTTGCGATTCCAATTTGTGATTCCGATTTTCTCTGGATGCTATCAAAACAAACAAAAAAAAAAACGCAGAAAAAAAAAACCAGTATGCCGTACCGATTAAAAATCAGAATCGCGTGTAAAAATCGCATGTATTTTGTTTGTTTTTTTGCGATAGTGGCCCTTTACAGAGGAACTCCAGTGAAAATAATGTAATTAAAAAAAAAAAAAAAAAAAAAAAAAAAGTGCTTTATTTTTACAATCTTTCCTCTCCCTGATTTACATTCTGATATTGATCACATGGTGACATTTTTACTGCTGGCAGGTGATGTCACTGGAAGTACCTGATGCTTTCTTTTTTGGCAGTTGGAGACAGCTGTTATTTCCCACAATGCAACGAGGTTCACAGACAGCAAACTGTCAGGACCATGGTCATGACATCACACTGTGGGAGGAGTTTCACCACAATATCAGCCATACAGAGCCCCCCGATCTGTTTGTGAAAAGCAATAGATTTCTCATGGAAAAGGGGGTATCAGCTACTGATTGGGATGAAGTTCAATTCTTGGTTACGGTTTCTCTTTAAGTGGATTTCCAAGGTGTATAAGGGCCCATTTTCACTAGTGGGGAAATCGGGGTGAATACGCAGAGTTTCCCCGCAGGAAAAACGCACGGGGAAACGCTGCCATAGGGGATAATGCTGCCGCCATCCGAATTGCTTGCCATAGAGATTCAGACAACATTGCAGAATTTTTCTGTGTGCATGGCAAGGATTCCATGATTCGGCTGCGTACTCACAACAGAAAGCGCCATCTTGTAGGATGCGCTAGTGGAAACGAAGCCTAAATGTACAAAAAAAATCTGCAACACCTCTGAACTATTTGCATCTCTCATGGACTATCCCTACTTAGCGCCACAGCACCACAGGAAGCAGGACTAATGAAGTCACATTTTGGAGTCACATGCTAGTATTTTATAACAGAGCCAAAATCAGTGTACAGCATTTTATAAACATTTCTAGCACATTAATGATTACCGCAGAAAAACCAAGCTCTGGTACACGCATTGTTAATCATTAACGCTGTACAACCAGGGAAGCTGGTGATTCAGCACACCGGGGTTAATGACTGAATGCTAATTAGCCAGGCTTTCCTGGGCTCCTGTGTGGAGATCGCCACAGACTCTGCCTCTTGGTGTGGCTTGAGGACAGGAGGGAGGACTTCAGCTTTAACTCCCAGCTCGGGCATAACTGTTTACTAGGCAAATTTCATGAAGCATTGCTTTATAAGCATTATCTTGTAAATGGTTTGTGCAAAGCAGCAAGGGAAAAAAAAAAAAAAGCTTAACTACAGAAACTCAGTGACTGACAGCAGCCTGCTTAAATCTAGTCCGTCAGAAACACACCCCCACAGTCACATAGGCATGGAGGAGGCGGAGCCATATTTTTCAGTCACCTATGGCCACGGCTCACTGCTGACTGACTGCTACCGACTGGACTTGGCGAAAGTTGTATTGGGGGAGGGGGGGGGGGGGGGGTTAAACAAGGAAAGTAGGCGGGGAGTCAAATCACTGAATAGGCGTAGCTGGGACTCACTATGGTAAAATAAAATTTGCATCATGCTGAGATTATTAACTTAAACCACTTGCAATTGGATCAGCCAAATCACCACCATCTGCATTTGATTGGGCCAGTTCCAAGCATCGTCATTTTGCATAAAATTAACATAACATTTGCATCAACGCTTTTAGCACCTCATTATTAAAATCTAAATTCCATCATCCCTTCAGTTCTACAAATAGTTAGGATTAATGCTACATTATTTCAAGCTTTTTGACTTGTGTAACTTAACACAAATGCTCACCTGATTAGAGCAGACTGGCGAGCCTGGGAGGCTCAGAGCTTCTCTGCCCATCACTCAGTTTGTGCAGGTGTAGAAAATAAGCAACAGTAGTTTCTGATCTGTGCAGTTCATGCAGAAAGAGGAAGGTACCAGAGCTGTACTGAAAACTAGTTTAGAAAATTCATAGCCAGTCGCAAATTGAAATGTAAGGGAAACTTTTAATAATCAATTCTAAAAACACATTTGTGCAGTCCTAATGCATGTTTACAGCCATTTAGAGAGCGTGGAATTTCGCTTCAGAGAAGAGCTGTGACAGGGAACGGAGACCCTTAAAAACAGATTAGCGTTTTTTTCCGATGGAATGGAGATAGCCGCTTGGAAACTATTTGGCGCGTCTGTCCGGCTCTTTGAAGCTGCCCTCCAAGCATTTCCTTGACTGGAAGAGAGCAGCGGGAAGAAGAGACAGATTTACCTCAGGACTGCGTCGTTATCAGCCCACTGCTCGTTTAAGTCTGCAGGAGACCCAGGCTGGCGCTCGCCGATCTGGAAGAGATCCCAGGCCCGTGAGCCAGCCGACATATGCTGCCCACAGGACCAGGCTGGGAACGAGGCAGACATGGCAGGACACTGGCACACGCCAGCTCTAGCCTGAAGGAGACGGCAACCTCATTTTTCCTCCTGTCTTTTAATCAGAGCTCAACAAGACGACAAATAAACCAAGAGGAGAACGAGTTCTCTGACAGAGGACAGGGGCTGTGCAAAACCGCACAACTAGCTACATATAAACTGCAACAGGCCTCATTCATCAAACCACACATGGAGGAGCTGCTTAGTGGTTTCCTGTATAGACAGCATCCAATCAGAGGCTCAGCTTCAGGGCCCGTTTCCACTATAGCGTTGCGGAATCGCCGGCGAATCACCACAGGCAAATCGCATGCGGGTGCGATTCCGCATGCGTTTTTGCCGCGATTTCGCATAGGTTAGGGTGATGCGATTTTAACCATGTCACTGCCTGTGTGAATTAACATGGGTACCTATGCGAAATCGCATGCGAATTCGCGTCAAAAAACGCATGGGGAAAACGCATGCGATTTCCCTATTAAATACATTGCGTGCGATTTGCCTGCATTCCACGCGCAGGCAAATTCTGAGAGCCCTAGCGTGCAGATTTTTTCTGCACAGAAAAACGTTCAGGAAAATGGACAAGTGGAACCAGTCCCATCCACTTGTACTGGCTATGCGAATTCGCATGCGGGCAACGCATGCGAATTCGTGATAGTGGAAATGGGCCCTCAGTCTCCCACAATGCACCATGATAACAGAAGAACGCATACGGATAAAGCAAAGTACGAAAACTCCAACACCACCTGAATGGAGAGGGATTTGGAAGCTGACATTTATTTCCTTTTATACAATACCAGTTCCCTGGCTGTCCTGCTGATCTCTTTGGCTGTAGTAGTACACACACCTGAAACAAGCTGGCAACTGCATTCTTGATAGGGGACTATGACAAAGTATTAGAGGCAGAGGATCAGCAGGACAGCCAGGCAACTGGACATGATAGGATTATGGAGACTGCCATATAATACCAATTGCCTGACTGTCCTGTTGATCCTGTGCCTCTAATACTTTTAGCCATAGCCCCTGAACAAGCATGCAGCAGATCAGGTGTTATTATTATTATTATTTATTGTATTTATAAAGCGCCAACATATTACGCAGCGCTGAACATTAATTTAGGTATTTCTGACATTGTCAGATCTGACAAGATTAGCTGCATGCTTGTTTCTGCTGTTATTCAGACACTACTGCAGCCAAATAGATCAGCAGGACTGTCAGGCAACTGGTATTGTTTAACAGGAAATAAATATGGCAGCCTCCATATCACTCTCGCTTTAGCGGTCCTTTAAACTTATCTGTATGTTTCTAGGATGTGCAAGGAAACCAGAGTGCTCAAGGGAAACCCATACAAACTCTATGCTGACGGTACCCTGGCCCAGATGTAAATGAGAGCGCCCTCTACTTCCAGATCGGACAAATTGCGCCTGTTCCTCTGATATTTCTGTGCTGTGTTTCAGCATTGGCAACAGAAAAACGTCCATTCTAAACAACAACACACAGATAACAGTGGCTGGAGCCACAGCCGGTCACAAGGTCCAATGTCCTGGGCTGGTGGCGGCCCAGACGGTCTCCATGCGGCGCCAGGGAGACTCCCCAGCGGCCATATTTTTCCTGGACACATTCTGATGATGTTTGTTGATGTGGAGATTGTGACCCCTGCAGACGTGAGATGTATTCCCCAGAGACGGCCCAGACACCGAGGGTGACAGGAAAATCTATGTGGGCAACAGAATGGCGAATCTACACAGATCAATGGGGGAGGGACACAAATGCTGCTCTAGCTGCACAAAGGAAATTATATGTAAAAAAAAAATACCATTGGAATTGTTCCAGAAGCCATACAATTGTTAATCAAATCACTCTTTACTCCAACAATAATATCTCCATAGATCAGAATGTGTAAAGTGGAGCTGAACTCTTGCACAGGGCAGAAGTGAACATAGATACATGCACCCTGTATGTATTAGATAGTTTAGCCTGTCTAATTCCCCCTTATCTGTGACTAATCACATATGTAATTTGATTTTTTTTTCAGCTGGAAGACTCAGCAGAGCAGCTAATTTGCAAACACAGGATGTTAATCCCACGTCTGCTTCCATGAAAGTAGGAAGTAGAGACACTGCAGATGTATTGCAGGATTTGTACCAGCTGTAACAAAGAAATGTTTTTCTTTATAAGGTTATTATGCGGTTGCTTATCTTTTAGAGCAGAGAGGAAGTTCTGAGTTCAGGTCCATTTTGAAGTGAAAAGAGATATGCTATGGGGTAAAAAGACACCTGAAGTGAGAAGAATATGGACTCTGCTATATTTATTGCCTTTTAAGCAATACCAGTTGCCTGGCAGTCCTGCTGATCCTCTTCCTCTAGCCATAGACCCTGAACAAGCATGCAGCAGATCAGGCGTTTCTGACATTATTGGCAGATCTGAATAGATTAGCTGCTTGCTTGTTTCTGGTATGATTCAGACACTACAGCAGCCAAATACGGTGGATCAGTAGGGCTGCCAGGCAACTGGTATTGTTTAGAAGGAAATAAATATGGCAGCCTCCGTATTCTTCTCACTACAGTTGTGCTTTAACATTCTACATAATAAAACGAAAATCTAAAATAAATGTCAGGGTGGACAAATGAATGCGCAATTCAGGAACCGGTTTGTCTAATAATCTAGAGGCAGAAAGAGAGAGCCAGATCCACTGACAACAATGGCGTCTCGTTTATACAGGCGGTTTTAAGGACAGGCTAGCGCAGGATTTCATCTCTCTGTAAACCCGCCAGTGTGTCACCTGTAGGCTGTACACCTGTATACTGTCAGTGGCTAGCCTGAACACGCCACACGCTACAGCTCCGCTCCAGACATTTTATCTGTGGAACAGACAGCCTCTAACACTAACTTGGTATTTACTGCTGTCTGTGTCCCTGCTGGGGAGATTTCAACATACTTCCTGTCCTAGTAGGGCCCACTAGAGCGGTTTCCATAGCGATTGCCAAAAGTGCGAGGCGAATGAAAACCTATGGCAGTGATTCCACAGGAGCGATTTGCAGAAATTGCAATCACGACGCCTGCAGCATTTTATGAGCGATTTCGTCCAGGGAATGCAGGGCCTAAATCAGTTTCTCTGAAATCATTCAGCTTTTAGCAGCAAAATCTCTCTCAGAAACACTATTGTAGTGGGACCACAAGCCTTACTGAGGCAAATCCTAATGGCATGCTGACCACAAGGAACATGCAAGTAGCTTACATATCATGAGGGGGTATTATAAATATATATTAAAATGTATTTATTTAAGCACCTTCCCCACCTATCCGCTGCTTGCAAAGCAGGTAACCATAGCAAAACACGGCACTTGCGTTGCTCTTCAATGCTGCTTGCGCTGCGTTTGCACAAAACTGCATGAAACCAAGCATTGTCGCGCTGGATTGCAGCATCAGACGGTGCAGTCTATGCGCTGTATTGCTGAAACGCGACCAGTAATGCAATGCTGTGGGGAGCACAGTTGCGCAGTGGTTAGGTCTCTCGCCTTGCAGCGCTGGGTCCCTAGTTTGAATCTATCTGCATGGAGTTTGTATGTTCTTCCCGTGTCTGCATGAGTTTCCTCCGGGCACTCCAGTTTTCTTCCACACCCCCAAAAAATACACATAAGTTAATTGGCTTCCGGCTAAATTGGCCCTAGACTACAATACATACACTACACAATATATACATAGACATACGAGTATGGTAGGGATTAGATTGTGAGCCCCTGAGTTTAGTGACAAGACGATATGCTAAATATCTGCTAAAGATGTCCGCGCTACAGTATGTAAATACTAAATAATAATAATAATAATAATAATAATAGTGTGTGTGCGTTATATATTTACATTTCTGGTTTCCTGTCTTTGGCTCTGTCAGAGGCCATATAAAATTGTAGGATATTGGGTCATTGGGGAAAATTGTGGGGTTAAGTTGGAGAATTTTTCCTCTCTGGGGTCAGACTGTGGTAAAAACTCAAAAGGTTCTATGGGCCCATTCACACTTGTGTGTTTTCAGAACGATTTCAGCATCACTGAAAATCGCTAGTGGTTTGAAAAACGCATGTACTATGAACGTGTATGGAAGTGTTCTCATCTAAGCAATTTACGATTTGCTGAAACGCAAACTCGTTGCCTGTAGCATTTTGTGAGCAATTCTGGAGTGATTCTGCAAGGCTTAGAAATCACAAAACGCTAATCACTGAAAAAACGCTTTCTATACAGTGAAAAATCACTGGGAAATCATTAGGAAAAAACGCCATAAAATCACTCAGCGTTTGCGTTTAGCGATTTGTAGGCCTTCCCATACTATCCAACACTAGCATAAAATGGTTCCCTATCTCCTGTGGCGAGCATGACTCAACCTGTGGACATCAGTCACCTGACACAACCCGCCAAATGCGACCATGTGGCCAAATGCAAAATTATTATTTTTCAGAACCAGCAAGCGATCTATAAATTGCTTATGGAGAAACCTTAAAAGCCTTCAAGCCATTAACAGAATAAAAGGCAAAATCCACCAGTGTTCTCGACAAGCTGCAAATTGAGTCAGCGACATGCGGGGGCTGCAGGGGATTCTGGGTAAATGGTCTCTATGAAGGAGCAGGCGGGAGCCAACATCTTCCTGGAGAGGAAAAGATGGACACAGGAGGTGGCGGTGCGAGGGATTAAAGCGTCCCGACAGAGCGCTCTCCTCCTCTAATGTTAGAGACTCCTAATTGTAACAATAGGGAGGCTGCACGCTGAGCTGTCTGTGGAGAGCTGTCACCCCGCTCCAAATTCTTTCATGTGCAGCATTCTCTATGAGGAGAACAACCCAAATGGCTTTTGTTTCATCTGCTCTGTGTCAGCGAACAGATGACGATAATATGCCAATCCAGGCACAAACGTTTAACTCCTTCAAGTGACGGCAATGATAAAGTACATCTTACAGAAACGGTTCTAGATGTAATCCGCACCAATTATTATTCTTAAATTGTACCAGAGCTTAATAATTAAAAAGAACTGAACATACCTGGGGCTTCCTCCAGCCCCAACCGCTCGGATCGCTCCCACGCTGCCGTCCTCCGCAGCTTTGGGAACTGCGTCCCCGCACTTCCTTCAGTCGGAGCCAGTCTGGCGTAAGAGTAGTGCGCCCTCTACGAGATACGTAGCTGCAGCTGCTGGAGAGATATGCAAAGAGTACGGCGGCGTGGGAGAGATCAGAGCGGATGCGGCTGGAGGAAGCCCCAGGTATGTATAAAATCTTATTATTAAGCTTTGAGTCCCTTTAAGGGCCCGTTTCCACTACAGCGGAAATCAGGCCAAATCCGCAGAGTTTCCCCGCAAGCAAATCGAATGCTGCCGCCATCAGAATCGCTTGCCATAGCGATTCGGCCAACACTGCAGCACTGTTCCGTGCTGGTGGCAGTGAATCCCATAGCCAGACACGGTACAAATTCCGTGATTCGGATGCATGCTTGCACAACAGGAAGTGCCGCCGCGCATCTTGCAGGACGTACGGCAGCTAGTGGAAACAGGCTCTTAGTGTTTACATACCACAGACATCTACTGCAGCACATTGCAGAGTACATAGTCATGTCACTGACTGTCCCCAGAGGAGCTCAAATCAAATATGGCAGCCTCCATGCCCCTCTTGCTTCAGGATTCCTTTAAAGGGAACCTAAACTGAGAAGGATATGGATTTTTCCTTTTTTAAAAATACCAGTTGCCTAGCAGCCCTGCTGATCCCGTGTCTCTAATACTTTCAGCTATAGCCCCTCAACAAGCATGCATGTCAGGTGCTCTGACTGAAACCAGACTGGATTAGCTGCATGCTTGTTTCAGGCGTGTGATTCAGCCTGTGCTGCAGCTAAAGAGATCAGCAGGACTGCCAGGCAACTGGTATTGTATAAAAGGAAACATCCATATCCCTCTCAGTTTAGGTTCCCTTTAAATAAGACAGGTAAGGCTGTCAGGCTAGGAAGTGAACAAGTGATGACAATCTCCTTCCACACGCCGTCAGCACGTTTCCTGGCAGGATCCGCCAGCGTAGATCTGACAGCTGGTGGAGTGACAGGAGGGGGTAAAAATACCTTCCGCAAGCCTGCAATGAACGCAGCTCAGTCACTCGCCTCCTGGCAGCAGGTTAGGGCGTCCTCACCCGCATCACTCAGTCTGAGAGCTCTTGTGAATGGAGCACCCGGGCCTACACAGCAGGCATATGGTGCCAACACAGCATACAGACAGACAGGGCAAAATAATGGCTTCCGAGTTCTGAGCAGCATTCAGTGTGGAGGCTTCTCAATAAGCTGATCTATAACAAAATCACATTCTAACAAGCTTCACTAGATCAGATACATCAGATCGACATCTTCTGCAGCGCTGTACAGAGTATATTGTCTTGTCACTTAAAGTGGGATTGTAACCATAAAAATAACATTTCAACAGCACCTGGTCTGAGTGTATTAAGTGATAAAGATGCTAATCCTGCATTTAAAACTTTCTAAACTTTTTCTGCTGTTATGGTTTGGAGTTATCACATACCTTAGGAGCACTGGCCCTTTAATTGCCATTGCCAAACAGTTGCATGCTGGGGGGGTCTGTTTATCTATCATCTATTCCTCCTCTTCCCCTTAGTTTCCCCCTCCTTCGAATGACATAAGACAGTGCACTTCCTAGTATAGGCCTCAGTGGGAGTGTCTGAAGACTCTGGGAGGAGGGCGGGTAACGAATACACAATTAGCAAGAGAAGAAAAAAGTGAGGGAGGAAATGTCAGGAGGTCAAAGGTAACCAAGATGGAAACTGTCTAGAATAGGAATCTCTGCTTTTCCTTTACAAAAATTCACATGACTCATAACGTGCACAGTGCAATACATCTGTTATGTAACTAGAAGTAGTATTTATATACTTGTATGTGTTTTTATTTCAAGGTTAGCATGGGTGTCACTTGTTCTTTATCTATCCCTCAGAAGAGCTCACAATTTAATCCCTACCATAGTCATATGTCTATGTATGTATCATGAAGTGTATGTATCGTAGCCTAGGGCCAATTCATGGGGAAGCCAATTAGCTTATCTGTATGTCTTTGGGTTGCGGGAGGAAACCCGAGCGCTCGGAAGAAACCCATGCAGACAAGGGGAGAACATGCAATCTCCATGCAGATGGTACTCATACACACACACCTAAAAAGGTATCCATCACCAGTACAATCTTTCGATCTGTCAACTTGTTGTGATCACTTGAAACGTTTTGACCCATCAACGGAAGAGAAAATTGATCAGACAAGAATCATTCTGAAATTCGGATCGAAGGTACAATTGATACAACAATTTCCGATCGATCTGCACCGTTAATGGTACCCGTACCGTTGATGAGCATAGATCTATCTGTATACACACATTTATATAGTTCTACACTACAACACTGCTAAAGGGGGGGAAAAAAAAGTTTCCGAAGTTGAAAAGGTGAGCGAGGAATCCAGCAGGGAAACATTCGAGGAATTTGCCGAGTGAGGTTTGAGAAGGTGGTTTGGGGAGCGGACAAGCCTCCTAAATTGCAGCCGGCTTGGAGGGGGAGATGTATGGGAAAGTGGGGCCTGAAATCTGAGCACATTCCACACATTCCCCAGATATGACAGCACATCAGCCAGGCCGGCCTGCGACTGCAGCTGAACCGTCAGGGGCTTTGCAGGATCCCCCCCCCCCCCAACACAGGCGAGCACAGAGGGACGCACTGACGACGTGACGCACGTGCACACACTGCTGAACTGTCAGGGGCTGTGCAGGATCCCCCCCAACACAGGCGAGAACAGAGGGACGCACTGACGACGTGACGCATGTGCACACACTGCTGAACCGTCAGGGGCTGTGCAGGATCCCCAACACAGGCGAGAACAGAGGGACACACTGACGACGTGACGCGTGTGCACACACTGCTGAACCGTCAGGGGGTTTGCAGGATCCCCCCCAACACCAGCGAACAGAGGGACGCACTGACGACGTGACGCACGTGCACACACTGCTGAACTGTCAGGGGCTGTGCAGGATCCCCCCCAACACAGGCGAGAACAGAGGGACACACTGACGACGTGACGCATGTGCACACACTGCTGCACAGTCAGGGGCTGTGCAGGATCCCCCCCAACACCGGCGAACAGAGGGACACACTGACGACGTGACGCACGTGCACATGCTGCTGAACCGTCAGCGGCTGTGCAGGATCCCCCCCAACACAGGCGAGAACAGAGGGACACACTGACGACGTGACGCATGTGCACACACTGCTGAACCGTCAGGGGCTTTGCAGGATCCCCCCCAACACAGACGAGAACAGAGGGACACACTGACGACGTGACGCATGTGCACACACTGCTGAACCGTCAGGGGCTTTGCAGGATCCCCCCCAACACAGGCGAGAACAGAGGGACGCACTGACGACGTGACGCATGTGCACACACTGCTGCACAGTCAGGGGCTGTGCAGGATCCCCCCCCCCCCCCCCAACACAGGCGAGCACAGAGGGACGCACTGACTACGTGACGCATGTGCACACACTGCTGAACCGTCAGGGGCTTTGCAGGATCCCCCCCCCCCAACACAGACGAGAACAGAGGGACACACTGACGACGTGACGCACGTGCACATGCTGCTGAACCGTCAGCGGCTGTGCAGGATCCCTCCAAAGTCGGGAAGCAGTGGGGAGCGCCGACGGTGTGAATCTGCGAGCATGCACCCTACACCTTACAGGAAGCGGTGACTCCACACAGGGCCAGGGGGCTGCCGAGGCTTGTCGGTGACGTGCGCCGGCCCTGCCACAAACACTGACTGTGCAGCCTGGGACAAAAAAAAAAAAAAGGGATGTACGATTCAGGTTCTACCGCAAACCCAGAACAAACGAGGCGCCTGTGTGAACTTGTCAGCTGTGTAACATCACCGAGCAATACTAAGTCCAGGGAAAGTCTTTGCTGGGAACACACAATACGTTTTTTCTGTTCGATGCTCCGCTCGATAATTTTTTCCACTTGATTCTCTAATCTTCTGCTCGTTTTTCTTATCTTTTTCCATTCACTTCTATGAGGAATCGAGCGGTAAAACGATTGAGAGGTATATCGGACATAATATCCTCAGGTAAAATATGTCTAGTTCTAGTTCCACCCCCCTAAACAATCAATCTCCAGAAAACAGTCTTAAAGAGGAACTCCAGTGAAAATAATGTAATAAAAAAAAGTATTATGTATAAATGATTTAGCCAGTGTTTGCCCATTGTAAAATCTTAAATCCCCGATTTACATTCTGACATTTATTACATGGTGACATTTCTACTGTTGGCAGGTGATGTAGCTGCTGCATGCTTTTTTGGCAGTTGGAAACAGCTGTAAACAGCCATTTCCCACAATGCAACAAGGTTCACAGACAGGAAGTACCTCGGTACTCAAGAGCTTCTTGTGGGAGGGGTTTCACCACAATATCAGCCATACAGCGCCCCCTGATGGTCTGTGTGAGAAAAGTAATAGCTTTCTCATGTAAAAGGGGGTATCAGTTACAGATTGGGATAAAGTTCAATTCTTGGTCGGAGTCTCTCTTTAAGCCTAAAGGATTTTTTTTTGTTTTGTTTTTTTTATATTTATTTTTATTCTTCAGTATAAAATCTTCTCGATTGCAGTTGTGAAACGTAGACAGTTCAATACATAAATTTCACAACTGCAATAGAGTAGATTTTATACTGAAGAATAAAGGCTTTGTGCTGTTCCTAATAAAACCCTTTAGTCTTAAAGTGGAGCTGAACTCTTGCACAGGACAGAAGGAAAACAGAGAGAAATGCACCCTGTATGTATTTAGAGAGTTTAGCCTGTCTAATTCCCCCTCATTTGTGACGAATCACAAAATGTAATCTTATCTCTCCCCTGTGTCACCTGACTGCTTATGGCAGAGGTGGCAGATAAGCCCATGTGAAAGCACAGGCTGTAAACAATATGTCTGCTTCCATGAATCAGGAAGTAGAAACTGTGCAGATTTATTTTAGGATTTGTATCAGTTGTAACAGACTTTTTGTTTAAAAGTTATTATGCTGTTGTGTATCTTTTACAGCAGAGAGGAGTTCTTAGTTCAGGTCCACTTTAAGACTGTTTTGTGGGTATATCGGACATGAGGGAATTTATCAATAGAATCCATCTATCTAATGAAAAAAAGTAAAGTGTGTTCCCAGCATTAGTCTGGGACTGTGTGGAGAAGGTGAATACAGCAGAGTCCTCATTATCTGAAACTCAGGAAACCTCAAGTCTCAACTAACCAGCATGCCTGAGAGGATAACGGAACTATTTTGATGGCATTAAAATACACAGAGCCACCAGCGACGTCTTGTAGACTTCCTGCACCTCCAAGCAGCTTTCTGGCCTCCATGCATGGAAGAGGGCGTGTCAGGTGACCATTGCAGGTTAGGTGACTCGATGCAGGTCAGGTGACCTGCTGGCTTCTGTGCACAGGCGCCGGTGTTGTGTCTGATTACGCTGCCTGTGGATTTGCGCTGCCCCGCATGCGCAGTAGGAGACTGTGCGGCCACATTTCTATAGAATGATGCTGCTGGAGTCATAAAATACGAAATATCTCCGCTCCCACACCTCTTACACTCCCCAAATTTTTAGGGTAGGGAGGGGACTCCCCGAACGACCTCTATGCCAAATTGCAGACCCCGAGACCCGCTGGTTCCCGAAATAGGTTTCTGTAATCTATCTCCTGAACCAGCGGGGCTCGTGGGCTGCAATTTGGCATAGAGGTAGTTCGGGGGGTCCCCTCCCTACCCTGAAAATTTGGGGAGTGTAAGAGGTGTGGAAGCGGAGATATTTCGTATCTTATCTCCAGCAGCTTCATTAACTTCACACTGAGCATGCGTGCTACTCAGTGTGGAAGGGTGCTTCCGGGCAGCGCAATCAGACATTACACCGGAAAGCTGCTTGGAGCGACAGGAAGTCTACAAGACGTCGCTGGAGGCTCGGTGAGTATTTGGGGGAGGTTTGTGCTTTTTCAGCCGGGTGCTCAAGCAACCGGCAACCACATGTACCCGGCACCAGGCGATCCCCACCGGTACCAGATTCCGGGGATTTTGCTGTAATTTTTTATTTGTTTTCTTTCCCCTATGCTGCTGTCACTTACAGTAACCAGTTAAAATATGACTGGTTTCGGTCTAGTCCATCTCCTCATGGGGGATTCTCAGCATTTCAACTGGTTAAAAATGAAATAAATATGGCAGCCTCCATATCCCTCTCACTTCAGGTGTGCTTTAAATGAACATCCCGTGTAAACTAGGCAATTAAAGGATACCAGAACCAAAAGGCTGTGGTAAAAATGGTAGATGCAGTGTGTAGGGGGGTAAAAAGTACAGTAACTGGCCGCTCCTCCTGGTCCCCTCCGTAGAGGGAGGTCAACAAAGTCACCGGGACACCGGCATATATACTGCAAGAACAGCGGCAGACGGAGGGGACCAGGAGGAGCGGCCAGTATGTACTTTTCCCTCCTACACACTGCATCTGCCATTTTTACCAGAGCCTTTCAGTTCTGGTATCCTTTAAAGCAATACCCACCCCTTGCATCATAGCGTATTTTACATGCACACTTCGCGCCAGGAGCCCGGCTCATCCCTCATTAATTAGCGCAGCACTTTCCCTCGCCGTCTTACGGCGGTTGCCCTCCAGGTACGTCGTTTTACAGCAGTGAACGGCTCCTCTACGCTGATGCCCGACGGCCATGAATTTACTCAGAGAGACGGCACAACAAAAGCATTCCCATAAAAGCAGCAATTCACACCCCCCCAGGCGGAAACGCCGGCAACCACTTTCTCCGCTCATCCTCCTTTCTTCACACCGCGGGGTGTCTCCACAGCTCAATCCACGCATATTGGGGCTATAAGAATGGCAGCGATATGTGGCAAAGAAGGTAAATTTCAACGCCTGATTATAGTCAAGAGGGTGACATTTATATATAACGGCAGGCGCCGGGGGCTTGCGGAAAACCAAATTTCAGCATTGCATAGCAGCAGAGGTGGGGTACTGCTTTGGCGGTGTTAGGCACCACCGAGGGGGGTCTTAAGGTTAGGTACCACCAGGGAAGGGTTGTGTGAGAGTAGGGTTAGGTTTAGCCATAGTAAAATACCGGTAAACATTACTATAAAAATCCAGTACTAGAATATGGCGGATTCTAGCAATTTTCTACTAGCGGCTATCCCCTCAGCCAGTGATCTTCAAACTTAGCTCGCCAGCTGTTGAGGAACTACAAGTCCCACAATGCATTGCAGGAGTCTGACAGCCACAGTCATGATTCATAAAGGCAAATGCATTGTGGGACTTGTAGTTCCTTAACAGCTGGAGAGCCAAGTGTGAAGATCACTGTCCTACGCCCTTTTTCCAGGCGCCTTGTTTTTCATGTATGCGTGCCACAGTCCCAGTACACAGCAGGGCTGCACAGAGGGGCGAACACTTGTATGCTGCTTGCAAATTTACCGAAGCTTAGAATTAGGCCAACGATAAGCACGTCCTGCAGTCTAAAGGTGCCAACTAATCAAATCTCCCGTCCCATCCAATCGATGCGATTGATCTGAAAATGATCCTTTAAGCCCACCAATGGAGGTGAAAGCAATACGATTTGACTAAAAGTATCCTTCCAAAGTCTGAATCAACACGATCGGGACCATGAACGGTACCCAATCTGATCGATCGTCCAGTCGATTGTTCAGGAGATTGTACTGTCAATGGGCACCTTTAGATTGTCTCAATTTCAAGCAGTGTGCAAGTTGCATTAATCACGCAAGCAAATCAGGATGATCAGCATCTCAATGACCTGAAAATCTGACGGCCACTGGATTCACCGGTTGTCTCCCCTCGGTTACATCACAGGCAATCATTTTAGTCAAATACAGGGATTCATAAAAAAAAAAAAGAAAAAAGCACCCTAGCGATCACAAATGTTTAAAGTGGACCTGAACTCTTACACAAGACAGAAGGAAAACAGAGAGAAATCCACCCCCTATGTTTTTTCGAGAGTTTAGCCTGTCTCATTTCCCCTCATCTGACTAATCACAGCGCTGCGTAATATGTTGGCACTTTATAAATACAATAAATAAAGTTGTAATTGGATCACTCCCCTGTGCCACCTGACTGCCACGGCAGAGCAGATAATTTGTAAACACAGGATGTTAACCCTATGTCTGCTTCCATGAAAGCAGGAAGTAGACACTGCAGATTTCTTGCAGGATGTGTATCAGCTGTAAAAAATAAATAAATGTTTTTCTGTGGAGGTAATTATGCTGTTGCTTGTGTTTTAGAGCAGAAAGGAAGTTCTGAGTTCAGGTCCGCTTAAACGAATTGGAGAAGCATTGGCAGCAGAGCGGTGGTTTTGCATTGCATTGTAACAGGTACAAATGGTGCATTCATTTCTACACATCCCCTCCCCCCTTCCAATCGAAAAAACCCCCAGGAAGTATTGGCATATTGATTTTGAATGGTGTTGGGCCATTATTGCTTCCCAGGTAGCCATAGTTACATTAATGTGTAACGGGTGCATATCATCCACCCCGGTGTAAAAATCTGTAGGCGATTTGTTCACTGGATTAGTGAACACCACCATTGTCTAGTATTGCTAACTATTGTATTGTTTATTTTGCATTGTTATACCCTGTATGCTGTATGGTGCTATATACGGTAATTCAATAATAATAAATTAGTATTTTTATTATTAAACTGCACAGTACATCTGTCCACTGTGCCAGAGACGTTAGTAGTAGACAAGCTTATTGGATGAGGCACAAGACAACAGAAGAAAAAAAGCTAACAGTATGTTATTTATTATTTTTTAGTAATAGCACCAACATCTTCCGCAGCGATGTACAGAGTACATATTGTCTTGTCACTTAACGCGGATCCGAGATGAAACACTAACTATAAGAAGTAACTTGTCAATATATCTTAGATCGTTTACACAGCAAATCTAGCTACAAGCAGCTTCAACAGTTTATGATGATTTATTCCTGTGATACAATGAGGGCAGCCATGTTCTGTTTGTCCCATTACATACCGGCAAGCTGATAGCATCTCCAGCCCTCAGCCTAAGACAAATCCAGTCCCCTCTCCTCCTCCTTCCTCCCCTCTGCCTCTGAAATCTCTGGCTAGTAACCACCTTCTGCTGCCCAGACTAAGCCCTTGCTACAGCGCTAAGGCACTCTGGAGAAGCTGTGGGCGAGGCTTGTTTAGTTTATAGGGAATTAGATTATTAAAACAAAATTTAAAAACAAGTATTTGGCTTCAGGAATGCCCTATAAACTAAATGTAAGGAATACAATTATGCAATGAGTAAAAGTTTATCTTGGATCCACTAACTGTCCCTCACAATCTAATTCCGACCATAGTCATATGTCTATGTATGTATACTGTAGTGAATGTATCGTAGTCTAGGGCCAATTTAGGGGGAAGCCAATTAACTTATCTGTATGTTTTTTCCATGTGGGAGGAAACCGGAGTGCCTGGAGGAAACCCGTGCAGACACGTGGAGAACATACAAACTCCATGTAGATAGTGACCTGGCTGGGAATCAGACTCGGGGACCCAGCGCTGCAAGGCAAGCGCGCTAACCACTACGCCACCGCGCTGGATCAGTATGTTAGGTATTGTGTGTTACGCTACATACACACGGGTTGTTAGCAGCCTGATCTGAACCAGACATCAACTGGGTGGTGGTGATTGATTTTTCCACCTGGTTTGCTTGATTTCGATATAAATTCCATAAGAAATCTCACTAAGAATTGATTCAGCCTCTGGTGTTATACTGGTCAATGCAGTACAACTCTGTATGACATCAATCCCATGTCACAACCCTTTCCCCCACCCCCCCCTTACATCTGCTTGATGGAGAGGTTCCAACATGTCCAGTAAGCCTCTTGATCAATAAATTGCCTTAAGGGCCCCTTTCCACTGTATGTGAATTCACCTTAGTACTGAGAGCAATGCAATTTCCATGGAACAGTTTCCATTCAATGCAATGCAATTTTTTTGTAGTCCTTCCATAAATTATTGCAAAAATTAGCATAAAAATGTGCCAATCAGAAACCTTTTATTCACCAAGCATGACTGTGAATTGGACTCTGTACACGCATGGCTCAGAGCAGATATATACTAAAGCAAACAGAACACAATAGACAGTCACACAACACAAAGAAAATAGGTGTTGACATGAAAAATTGAGAACGGTGCTCAAAAGAAAACTGTAAGAAAAAAAAAAAAAAAAAAAAAGTTTCACTTGCCTGGGGCTTCTGCCAGCCCCCTGCAGCCGCCTTGCGCCCACGCTGGTACTCCATGATCCTCTAGCTCCCCGCCACGACTCAGTTTTACTTTCACCGACTTGCAAGTCGGCAGCCACTGTGCCTGCACAGTACGAGAAAAGCCCGTACTGCGCAATTAGGGCCGTGGAGGCGCAGTGGCCGAAAGCTAAACTGAGCCACGGCGTGGGACCGGAGGATCGCTGGGTACCGGTGTGGGCACAGTGCAGCTGCAGGGGGCTGGCAGAAGCCCCACGCAAGTGAAACTTTTTTTTTAAGTCATTACAGGTTTGCTTTAACACTGGACAGTTGTCGATAACAGCCTTAAAGAGAAACTGTAACCAAGAATTGAACTTCATCCCAATCAGTAGCCGATACCCCCTTTCCCATGAGAAATCTATTCCTTTTGAACACACAGATCATGAGGGGGCTCTGTATGGCTAATATTGTGGTGAAACCCCTCTCACGGTGTGATATCAGGACCATGCGCCTGACAGTTTCCTGTCTGTGAACCTCATTGCATTGTGGGAAATAACAGCTGTTTCCAACTGCCAAAAAAGCAAGCAGCATCTCCTTCCACTGACATCACCTGCTAACAGTAAAAATGTCACATATGTGGTAAATGTCAGAGTGTAAATCAGGGAGAGGAAATGTTTTACAATGGGCAAACACTGACTAAATCATTTATGCATAATTATTGTAAAATGAAGCACTTTTTTATTATTTTCACCGGAGTTCCTAAGGACCTCAGCCTTAAGTGGGGAGTGCTGGAGAGGGGAGGGAATGGAGAGAGTTCAAGAGGCTGACCGCTGAGGGGAACGGAAGCTGATTGGACAAGTCAGAAATAATCTGTCTGTCACGTCGGTCTATTGGAAAGTTGCATCGTAAGTATTAAAGAGAATCTGTATTGTTAAAATCGCACAAAAGTAAACATACCAGTGCGTTAGGGGACATCTCCTATTCCCCTCTGTCACAATTTCACCGCTCCCCGCCGCATTAAAAGTGGTTAAAAACCGTTTTAAAAAGTTTGTTTATAAACAAACAAAATGGCCACCAAAACAGGAAGTAGGTTGATGTACAGTATGTCCACACATAGAAAATACATGCATACACAAGCAGGCTGTATACACCCTTCCTTTTGAATCTCAAGAGATCATTGTGTGTTTCTTTCCCCCTTCTGCTCTCATGCACTGAAGTTTCAGGCTGCTCTTTTCTTCCTGCAAACAGCTTTGCCTTTGTCTGTAATTCCTCAGTATGTGAAAGCCCAGCCAGCTCAGAGGACGATTTATCCAGCTTGTAAAAGATAAGAGAGAAGAGAGAAGCTGCCCTAATCTAAATAATACACAGGCAGTGTGCATAGAGGGGCTTGGAAGGGGGAGTTCATAGCAGAACCACAACACTGAAGAACTTGGCAGCCTTCCAGACACAGGCCGACAAGTCTGACAGGGGAAAGATACATTGATTTATTACAGAGACAGTGATAGTAGAAAGAGCTGCAGTAAGCCAGAACACATTAGAATAGCTTTAGGAACTTGTAGGATGATAAAAAACAGGATGCAATTTTTGTTACGGAGTCTCTTTAAGCATTAGAGAAATGCAGAGGTCTTCCAACAACAATCAGCTGGAAGAGGCACAGCAGCTAGAGATGGGAAGTTCGGATCTTTTCAATGATCCGGATGATTCGAATCGGATCATTGAAGAGATCCGGATCTTTGATCCGAATCTCGGATCATTTTACTACCGGAAGCATTCGGGGGTGAAATGAACAGCAGGACAGGTCTGTGGACAGGAGAAGGGGAGGGGGGTGGACACACAGAGAAGGGGAGAAGATGGACAGAGGGCAGGGAGTGGACAGAGAAGGGGAGGGGGGTGGACACACAGAGAAGGGGAGAAGATGGACAGAGGGCAGGGAGTGGACAGAGAAGGGAGGAGGGACACGCAGAGAAGGGGAGGGGGGTGGACACACAGAGAAGGGGAGAAGATGGACAGAGGGCAGGGAGTGGACAGAGAAGGGGAGGGGGGTGGACACACAGAGAAGGGGAGAAGATGGACAGAGGGCAGGGAGTGGACAGAGAAGGGAGGAGGGACGAGCAGAGAGCAGAAATGTTTGCACGTAATACCCACATGCTGAAGTCATATGCTTTACATATATTTCACCTATATGCTCATCTGTACACTTTGAAAGAAAAGGTCGCGCAGTGAAAGAAAGCATTCCCAGAAGATAAGTGCAGCTGTTTAGTGCCGAGTGCAGGGGGATCATATTGCGCAGCAATCACAGTGCCTGCAAAGTTACTGAGCTGTGCTGAGCCAAAAGCTTCCAATGTGATCACTGTGCAGCACTACGGAACAGGCAGCCTGTAATGAGCAGCACGTTACAGCCAGTATGTGTGCTCTACACATATCTGGCAGTGGCACCCATGTCCCCTCTCTCCCATCTGCCTGTCTCCTTGCAAGGCTGCCTCCCATCCAACAGAGCGATCCATCTCAGCTCTGCTTCCAGGACCCCGCTGCCCGCTGAGAGGGGGCGTGTCGCTACTGGCCCCGCCCCTTTTACGATCCGAATCGTTCATTTTGATGATTCGGATGATCGACTCATAAAATAGATTCGGATCAAAGATCCGAATCGTTCATGATCCGGACAACACTAACAGCAGCAGCAGACGTGCAGCTCATTGTGGAAGTGAAAGTGCAAAGGTAAATAAATTCCCCACAGCTCAGTAAACAGAAATGTTTCCCGGCAGCAGTCGCGGATCGGCGCTCTCAGGCGCTGGGATGGGTCGGGGATTACAGCTTTCCACACGAGCAGAAGAGGAACACAAACAGATTCAGCATGAAAACTGGCTTCCTGATAACCTGTCAGGCGACTGAGGCGAGGGTCAGCCACACACCACAGACTGGCCGGGTGCAGAATGACAACAGTATGACAAGACTTACACGGCATGCAGCTGATTCACAAGCTGTGCAGCAGGCAACAAACCACAGTTACTGTTACTGTGCACTCACACAGCACTGACATGTTGTGCAGCACTTTACAGAGTACAGTCATGTCACTGACTGTCCTCAGAGAAGCTCACAGTATAATCCTACCAGTCATAGCCTAATGTCCTACCATATTATTATGTATGTATATAGCACTGACATCTTCTGCAACACTTCACAGATCAAAGGGGCACTAATATGTCGAAAAATTGTAAAATTTACAATATGTGCAAACATATACAAATAAGAAGTATTTTCCAGAGTAAAATGAGCCATAACTTACTTTTCTCCTATGTTGCTGTCACTTACAGTAGGTGGTAGAAATCTAGCAGAAGTGACAGGTTTTGGACTAGTCCATCTCTTCATAGGGGATTTTCAGCAATTTATTCTTTATAAAGATAGTCCCTAAAAAGGATTTAAACAATGTCTACTACTTACTGTAAGTGACAGCAACATAGGAGAAAGGTAATTTATGGCTCATTTTACTCTGGAAGAAATGAACTTCTTATTTGTATGTGTTTTAAAATTAAGATTTTCATGACAGTTCCTCTTTAAAGACATTTTCAGTGCACTTAAAAGTTGAAGTGCATCACCAACGCAAGCCAATACATCATTTCTTATCTCGCGGTACTAATGTCCCTGTCCCGCACTTATATGCCTGCAAAGACAACACAAGCACTGATCGCTTACATACCATCGCCTTCTGAGATTCCAGAACAAAAAGCAAGGCTGAAACAACATCATACATATCTTTCATCCCCTCCGCCATTATAAAAACAAACAGCTCCCTCCACATCAAACACCCCCCCCCCCCCCCCCCCCTCTCCTTCCAGCCCCATTCCAGCAGCCTCAGGTAAGCACACAAGATACACTCCAGATTTTGCAAAGAAATACAAAAAATAAAATAAAAAGTAAAAGTAAAAAAAAGAGAAAACAAAAAAAAAAAAAGAAAGAAAGCATCAATTCTTTTTGGGCAGCCAGTTACAGTGCGGCGCAGGGGATGGCACAGCCGGGGGGCGAAGCAACACAAGCAAGAAATTGCTTGTTTAAGGCATGGGTGCTTCTCCGGCGAACGCTCGCAACTATTGCGGCCAGCTTCCCCATGCAAACGCTGCTGGGTAGGAACGCAAAACTTCCCAGAGCAATGCTTTTCCACGCGATCAAACAAAAAAGGCATCTCACCGCAGGACATCCGCTCAGCAGGACCACAAAACAGAAAAAACTGACAGCTTACTTTTTACCTACTTAAAAGGACCATCATCACAAAAAAAAAAGTAAATTTAAAATACATGAAAACTCATACAAATAAGTATGTTTCTTCCAGAGTAAAATAAGCCATAGATTACTTTTCCCCTACGTTGCTGTCGCTTACAGTAGGTAGTAGAAATCCGACAGACAAGTTTTGGACTCGTCCATCTCTTCATGGGGGATTCTCAGCATGGACTTCTCTAGAAAGAATCTCCTTGTAAAGGATTTATACAAAGATGCTGACCAGCCTCCCTGCCGGCTACACACTTCTTTGGCAGCTGGATGTAGAGACTAAAGTTGCATACACACACACACACGATCAGATTCCAACAGAAATCAGGATCTGCTCCCTTATGCTGGGCATACATGGCTAGATAGTTTTTATCAATCAAGCCGCTGATGGCTCGATTGATAAGATCCAACCTGTCCGATCACCACGGCAGATCGATACCGCGCTCGATCCCCGTGGGAGGACAATAGAAAAAAACGAGCGGCTGATAAGAAGCACCCACGGGGACGAGCGGGAATCGATCCGCGCACACGAGCAGTGACGAACCGTTGGCTCGATGCCGGCGCATTATCTCACCGTGTATGCCCAGAATAAAAGCGGCAGAGACCTATTTTCTAAAAAAAACAGCCTGGTCACTGGGGGTGGGTTGAAGGTAAAGCCGCTTAAGTGGTTAAAGAGGCGCTGTGATGACATAGTAGAATGCGGTAAATTATTTAGGATACCCACTTTTACATTAAATATCCAGTCTACAGCATAAGAAACACTTCCTATATCTATATATTGCTGTATATTGGTATGTAGCCACGCCTTCCCACTGACGCTTATCCTATGCTGTTTATTATGCCGAATTCTACCCCCCAGAGCATTCTGGGAAACCAGCTATGTTTTTGAACTAGCTTCAGAATTTTCAGAAGCAAACATTCCTCAGAGAACGGATAAGGGAAAAGAAGAAAACTCCAGCACTCTCTGAACTGCGGTAGGAGATGGGACTTAGGCCTGGTCAACCATGGAATACGTGAGTGTAGGCTCGTTGAAGGGCGTGCACGGACTAGATGAGAAACAGCAAATCGATGTGGGAAGGGAGGCAAGATGTAGCCAGCACTGCGCTTCAAATGATTGTTTATTGAGATGAAAAGTACACTTACAGTTGATTGAGGTTGATTCAGGCGAGATGCGATGCGGATGTGGTGGGTGCCAGGTCTAGATCCCCCTGCGGACGTCCGTTTCGCGCGTCTAGCGCTTGTTCACCGCAGTGGGGGAAAGGATGGGGGCGGGCCGTCTCAGCACGAGTTTCATACTCGCGTCCCGGCGGCACTTCCGCCTACGTCGACCAGCCACGCCCCCAATTTCCATGGCAACCCGCGACGCCCGCCCGCCTCGTATAGAGGACGGAGAGCGTCCCAATACCTACGCAGAGCGTGACGTATCAGCCGGGGGCAGCCAGTCGAGCCAATCCACGCCCAGCTGTCAGACGGCGTAGACGCTTAACAGCGTCTAAAAAGCCTGCTGTATTAGAGGCGTAGCCATATGGCAGCAAGGGCAGTCACGGCGCGGTCGGGCATACCAGCGGCTGAACGCCACAGCTGTACGTGTGGTTACACATGAAAACATTTTAAAAAGAGATAAAATGAAGCTTGGGAGGGGGGACGAGAACAGAAGAAGGGCAGAGCCAGGTACAGTAATATAAAAAGGACACTGTCAGGGCCAAAATGAGTATAGAGATAAAAAGACCAAAAAGGAAGCCCCTATGAAAAGTGCACCTAAGGAAGCGGAAGGGGAGGAAAGAACACAAAGCCCAGAGGCCAGAGGTGGCTGCACATGCATGTGCAGAGGGAGCACTTGCATTCTCAAAGGCCGCACATGCATGTGCAGCTCGGGGTGCCACAGAAGAATACACCGACATCACCACAGAAGGTGTATAAGAGGACACCAGTGAGAGAAGACATGCATTAAAGCAGAGGCTAAAGGTCAAGAGATGGAACAAGGAATATTGTACAGTTGTCATTTTTCTAGAAAACAGGCCAGTTCGTTTTTATCATTAAACCCGAGGGGCCCGAGGGCGTTAGTACGTATTATCCAACGGGCTTCATGTTGTAATAAAGTACGCTCCCGGTCTCCACCTCGGTTAGTAAAAGATATGGTTTCAAGGGCACAGAATCTCAGACAGTCAGGGTCTCTTCCATGATGCTGGGCCATGTGTTCTATCAATCTCGTACATTTATCTTTGGACTTCAAAGAGCGGAGGTGTTCCTTGATCCTAACTTGCATTTCTCTAGTCGTTTGCCCAATGTAGAATTTCTTGCATGGGCATGTTAGGCAATAGACCACGAATTTGGATCTACAAGACAGGACATCCCTGATCTTCACAGGGATGGTCCCCAACGTTTGCGGCCCATGTCTGAGGATCTGATCACAGATCCCGCATGAGCCGCAACGGTAGTTACCCGGTTGTTTGAGGGTATTCAACCAGTTGGTGGACTGGGGCTTCGTGTATTCACTGCTGGTGAGTATATCACCCAAAGTGGGAGCCCTTCTGAAGGTGATCAAAGGGGGCATTGATACAGCGTCGGCGAGAAGTGGGTCGCCCTGTAGGAGATGCCAGTTCTTCTGGATGGTCTCTTTTATGCTCATTGCCATTGGTGAGTATTCAAATACAAACACCTGTCTGGTGTGATTATCAGGGTAATTTTGAGGGGTTCCACGCTGGCGTTTCCTCTTAATCAAGTCGCCTCTAGGTCTCAGGAGGGCCCTATCTTTAGCTTCCTCCAACTGTGTGGGGTCATAACCTCTGAATTGTAGCCGTTTTATTAGGTCTTCCGCCTGTTCAATGTATTTAGAGTCCTCACTGTTGTTTCTGCGGAGGCGCAGGAACTGGCCATAGGGGATTGATTTGGTCACCCAAGGGGGGTGGAAGCTTTTTCTGTGTAGGATCGAATTGGTGGCTGTGCTTTTGCGATAGCCCCTCGTCACCAACTGGTCGTTTTGTATTACCATTTCAAGATCCAAGAAGTTTATCCGACATGTGTCTATTTCTGCTGTAAACTTCATGTTGATCTGATTTTCGTTAAGGTACTCCATAAAGGAAGAGAAGTCCTGTTCGGTACCTGACCAGAACACCAGGACGTCATCCACGTACCTCGACCACCTCCGCAAAAATCCTCGGAAGGGATTAGTGCTACCATGTATGCAGATCTCCTCCCAGCGAGCCAGGAAGAGATTTGCATATGTGCAAGCCACCGCCGTACCCATGGCGGTGCCCGACACCTGTTGGTACCACCTTTCTCTAAATAGAAAGGAGTTATGGGTGAGCACAAATCGCAGACATTCGCAAATGTACTCACAATGCTCCACCGTCCGAGTGCCGCGTTTAAGGTACGATTCGACGGCCGCAATGCCGTCCTCGTGTGGTATCCGGCTGTACAGGCTGACCACATCAATGGTGGCCAGCCTCTCCCCCGTGCACCAGGTCAGTTCGTCAACACCCTCAAGGACATCTATTGTGTCAGCAAGGTGTGACGGTACCAGTGTCAACAGTGGCCTCAGGAGGTGGTTGAGGTATTTTGACAGTCTCTCGGTGATCGATCCGATACCGGAGACTATCGGACGTCCTGGTGGTCTGGTCCTAGACTTGTGGATTTTGGGTAGCATGTACCACACTGGGAATCTGGGATGATCAGGTAGTAATTGCTCCCCCATTTTTCTGGATAGGAAGCCAGCTTCTACTCCCTTGTGAAGCAGGGATCGCAGTGCGGATCGGTATTTCCACGTTGGATTGCTGTCCAATGGTTGGTATATTGTGGTGTCCAGGAGCTGGCTCATGGCTTCTTCCTCATACTGGGTCCTGGTCATGAGGACAAGGTTTCCTCCCTTATCCGCCTGCTTCAAGATTAGATCGTCTCTGTTTCTTAGCCATTTCAAAGCTGATAGTTCTCCTGAAGTGAGGTTGGCTGGTTCCTCCCTATATATCAGGGCTTTTGTGTCTCTGAGGACTATTTTTTGGAAGCTGTCGATACTGGAGCCAGGGGTAGTGGGGAAAGGTGCAATCGATCTACATGGTTTGAATACTTCCAGAGTCTCTGGTGGGGGTATAGGGGTACTTCGAGGGCTCTCATTCTCTTCCAATAGATCTAACAGATTTTTGAGGGTGTCGTCTTCCACATTTTGAGAATCCTTTCTTGGGTCAGGTGCAAAGAAGCCTAAAGGGCCGATGGCCATATTGGTGTTCTCCTGTGATTTCTCTTTGCGTGCAAAGAAGTGTTTAATGTTGAGCTGCCTGATTCCTTTGTAAAAATCGACCTCAAATTGCACAGGGTCGAATTTTTGAGTTAAAGAGTAATTAAGACCTTTTATTACAACATGAAGCCCGTTGGATAATACGTACTAACGCCCTCGGGCCCCTCGGGTTTAATGATAAAAACGAACTGGCCTGTTTTCTAGAAAAATGACAACTGTACAATATTCCTTGTTCCATCTCTTGACCTTTAGCCTCTGCTTTAATGCATGTCTTCTCTCACTGGTGTCCTCTTATACACCTTCTGTGGTGATGTCGGTGTATTCTTCTGTGGCACCCCGAGCTGCACATGCATGTGCGGCCTTTGAGAATGCAAGTGCTCCCTCTGCACATGCATGTGCAGCCACCTCTGGCCTCTGGGCTTTGTGTTCTTTCCTCCCCTTCCGCTTCCTTAGGTGCACTTTTCATAGGGGCTTCCTTTTTGGTCTTTTTATCTCTATACTCATTTTGGCCCTGACAGTGTCCTTTTTATATTACTGTACCTGGCTCTGCCCTTCTTCTGTTCTCGTCCCCCCTCCCAAGCTTCATTTTATCTCTTTTTAAAATGTTTTCATGTGTAACCACACGTACAGCTGTGGCGTTCAGCCGCTGGTATGCCCGACCGCGCCGTGACTGCCCTTGCTGCCATATGGCTACGCCTCTAATACAGCAGGCTTTTTAGACGCTGTTCAGCGTCTACGCCGTCTGACAGCTGGGCGTGGATTGGCTCGACTGACTGCCCCCGGCTGATACGTCACGCTCTGCGTAGGTATTGGGACGCTCTCCGTCCTCTATACGAGGCGGGCGGGCGTCGCGGGTTGCCATGGAAATTGGGGGCGTGGCTGGTCGACGTAGGCGGAAGTGCCGCCGGGACGCGAGTATGAAACTCGCGCTGAGACGGCCCGCCCCCATCCTTTCCCCCACTGCGGTGAACAAGCGCTAGACGCGCGAAACGGACGTCCGCAGGGGGATCTAGACCTGGCACCCACCACATCCGCATCGCATCTCGCCTGAATCAACCTCAATCAACTGTAAGTGTACTTTTCATCTCAATAAACAATCATTTGAAGCGCAGTGCTGGCTACATCTTGCCTCCCTTCCCACATTCCTCAGAGAACACCTGCATCTGTGTGGGTTTCCTCCGGGCACTCAGTTTTCCTCCCACACCCCCAAAACATACAGATAAGTTAATTGGCTTCCCCATAAATTGGCCTTAGAGTATGATACACACACTACACGATACATACATAGACATATGACTATGGTAGGAATGAGATTGTGAGTCCCTCTGAGGGACAGTTAACTGATGAGACAATATATTCTTGTACAGTGCTGCAGAAGATGTTGGCGCTATATAAATACTAAAGGTCCATACACACGCCGGACTGGAGGCAACGACGGGTCCGTTGTCACCTACCGCTGGGTGGGCGTTCCAACGACAGTCCGGCATGTGTACGCACTGTCGGCGGACTGATACGGCTGCTTCTGAGCGATCCGCCCGGCGGATCGCTCAGGAACATCCGTATCAGTCCACCGACAGTGCGTACACACGCCGGACTGTCGTTGGAACGCCCACCCAGCGGGAGGTGACGACGAACCCGTCGTTGCCTCCAGTCCGGCGTGTGTACGGACCTTAAATAATAATCTTGCAGGCCTATAGATCTGCAGAAGTCTCTGGGATTCCTGGACAGGAAGTCTGATATGCGCAGGAAATTATCTTCCCCCATGGTGAGAAGTTTATCTCAGATATTTATGGCTCTGATAAGCTGAGCACACATGATGAAATGTGGGTGGCAGAGGCATAGCAGGACAGCTCTATCTCAGGACAAATCATCAGGCAGCCTCCTGCTCCAACACACATTTTCACAAAATCTCCCTGTGTCAAAAACAGAGATTTCACCACCAGTGGAGCAGAACAAGCTGATCCCTATCTCTACCTGCTGCAGATAGCTGAGAAATGGAACTGGTCCTCTGCCAGAGACAGCCCTGCTCTCTGATGTCCTGTCACATGGCCAAAGACCAACACTCAGGAACAGCAATTACTACATCTACAGGGAGATAACACCTCAAGCACATAGATCATCAGCAGCACACAGATCATCCCAGGCTAACCTCTGATCTTCTCAGGAAAGAAGACTTTTTCATCAGCATGTTTAAAGGAAACATCCAAGGTATTTAAAAAAAAAAATCCACTCACCTGGGGCTTTCTCCAGCCCGTGGCAGCCACCCTGTGCCCACGCCGCAGCTCTGGAGGCTCCCGGTCTTCTCCCCTGACGCAGCTGACCTCGCCAGGTCGGGTTCTGGGTCGGTGTCTTCTGCGCTCCACGTTGCGGGTCACGTGCTCCGGCCGACGTCATTGGGGCAGTACTGCGCAGGCGCGGTAGTTCTGCGCCTGTACAGTATCGTCCTGATGACGTCAGCCGGACCACGTGACCCGCAACGTGGAGCGCAGAAGACAACGACCCGGAACCCGACCTGGCAAGGTTTTCTTATCCTTTTCCATTCACGTCTATAAGAAATCGACTCAAAAAACGATCAGAAGGAATATTGGACATATCGGAAATGATCTATCGAACTCATCTATCGAGCAGAAAAGCGTATGGCGTATTCCCAGCATAACTCTCTGCTCTAAAAGATAAGCAACAGCATAACCACCTTTAAAGAAAAACATTTATTTTTTGCTACAGCCGATACAAATCCTGCAATACATCTGCAACGTGTCTACTTCCTGCTTTCACAGAAGCAGACATAGGGTTACCATACTGTGTCTGAAAACCCTAGTATGCCATACAAAATTGGATGTGTGTAGTAGGGTTTAGTCAACCAATCCCGCCTCCATCTTTGTCTCTCCCCACCCTCCACCCCTTCCTTGCCTCTTTAGCTCCTTCCTCTCACCATTTCTTTAACTTGTTGCTTTAAAAAAAAAAAAAAATTAAGGATTTTTGAAAATCACAAGATCGAAGAAGGAATATGGAGGCTGCCATATTTATTTCCTTTTAAGCAATACTAGTTGCCTGGCTGTCCTGCTGATCCTCTAATACACGTAGCCATAGGCCTGAACAAGCATGCAGCAGATCAGGTGTTTGACGTTGTCAGATCTGACAAGATTAGCTGCATGCTTGTTCCTGGTGTTATTCAGACACTACTGCAGCCAAATAGATCAGCAGGGCTGCCAGGCAACTGGTATTGGTTTGAAGGAAATAACACCACAACAACGGAAAGAAAGAAGGTGCTTTCCCTGCAGGGAGCAGAAAGTTTGAGGAAGTGTTTTCCGCTGGTTATTGATGGCCCCCGTGAGTGCCGATGCTGCAGCAGCTGTGGCCTGGATTTGAGGGCCTTGATAATAAAGCATGGTGATAGAATCCCGGATTCGCGTCCCGGCAGCCACAGACATCTGCAGGCCAGTAAACAGCGCGTGCCACGATCGTCTGCCATCCACAGCCTAAATGCATAATTAACCAATGAATAATTGTAGCGGAAGCCATCTCCAGGGTCATTTCATATGGATCGTTATCTAATGATAGTAACAGCTGTGACACAGACCGTAACACTAGCCTGCTCTACTCACACGGAACTGGGACACCTTCTGACCAACACGCCGCCGCACCCCGGCAGCCACAACAAACTGTGCGCACACAAACCTCCCCAGCTACGGTCACGTGCTGCTCCCGCACCCCGGCAGCCACAACAAGCTACACACCATGCTGCTCCCGCACCCCGGCAGCCACAACAGACAGTGCGCACACCAGCCTCCCCAGCTATGGTCACAGCACCCCGGCAGCCACAACAAGCTACACACCATGCTGCTACCACACCCCGGCAGCCACAACAAGCTACACACCATGCTGCTCCCGCACCCCGGCAGCCACAACAAGCTACACACCATGCTGCTCCCGCACCCCGGCAGCCACAACAAGCTACACACCATGCTGCTCCCGCACCCCTGCAGCCACAACAAGCTACACACCATGCTGCTCCCGCACCCCGGCAGCCACAACAAGCTACACACCATGCTGCTCCCACACCCCGGCAGCCACAACAAGCTACACACCATGCTGCTCCCGCACCCCGGCAGCCACAACAAACAGTGCGCACACCAGCGCTGTGCACACCAGCCTCCCCAGCTACGGTCACAGCACCCGGCAGCCACAACAAGCTACACACCGACCTCCCCAGCTAGGGTCAGATGCTGCTCCCTCCCCGGCAGCCACAACAAGCTGCACACCGACCTCCCCAGCTAGGGTCACATGCTGCTCCCGCACCCCGGCAGCCACAACAAACAGTGCGCACACCAGCCTCCCCAGCTACGGTCACAGCAGCCACAACAAACTGTGCGCACACCAACCTCCCCAGCTACGGTCACGTGCTGCTCCCGCACCCCGGCAGCCACAACAAGCTACACACCATGCTGCTCCCGCACCCCGGCAGCCACAACAAACTGTGCGCACACAAACCTCCCCAGCTACAGTCACGTGCTGTTCCCGCACCCCGGCAGCCACAACAAGCTACACACCATGCTGCTTCCACACCCCGGCAGCCACAACAGACAGTGCGCACACCAGCCTCCCCAGCTACGGTCACAGCACCCGGCAGCCACAACAAGCTATACACCATGCTGCCCTCGCACCCCTGCAGCCATTACAATGGAGGGAGGTGTTGCTAGACTCGTGTGGGATAACGGGCAGCGGCTGTTGGCCGTCTATGGCACAGGAAGTGGCCCATCAGTCCAGCAGCGACACACAAGGAATCGCGCCTAGCGCCTACACGCTACATCCTTCCATCGCCAGGGCTCCAGCCCAGGGACCCAGAGACGTGTGATAAGCCATCATTACTGCATTAGTGAGGGATGACCCCTGTCCCCAGCTCAGCGGACTGAGACTGGCAGCCCACCTGCCGTCTGACAGAGGAATTAGAGGCCTGCAGAGATGGAGGAATCCATACAACCAGGAGGAGAATCCCGCCTATTTCTCAGCACATCCTGAGGAGACCAGCTACAGAAAACATGCCTGCAAGGGGGGTACTCACCTCGGGTGGGGGAAGCCTCCGGATCCCATCGAGGCTTCCCCGTCCGTCCTCGGTCCCATGGTGGTCTCGCTGTGCCCCTCCGAACAGCGGGGATGTAAATATTTTCCTTCCCGGCTCCAGCGCAGGTACAGTATCGGCTCTCTTGGCAGAAATAGCCGATCACTGTCAGCCCGCTCAACTGCGCAGGCGCAAGTCTCCTGTGCCTGCGTAGTAGAGCAGACCCGACAGAGATCGGGTATTTCCGTCCATTTCCAAGCGGAGAGCAAATACTGCGCCTGAGCTGGAGCCGGGAGGGTAAATATTGCCCTGCCTGACAAATTGTCGGCTGTGCATTCTGTGGGCTGCAGAGAGACCGCCGTGGGACACAGGAGGACAGGGGAACCCTCATTAGAATCCAGAGGCTTCCCCCTACCGAGGCGAGTACCCCCCAGGGGAACTTTTTTTTGTTACAGAGTCTCTTGAAGGACAATAGACATTTCCTACACATTGTTACTGCAGTAGTGATGGGCATGTCTAGGAGAACTCATGGAGAAGCATGTGATTTATTTGATCAGCTGATAGATTTGCAAAGCTCTGATTTGCTGCAATAAAATTCTTCTTTCGCACATGATCATTACCAGCAAATCAGAGGCTTACATATCTATCACCTGACCAAACTGATCACATGCTTCTCCATGAGTTCCAGTTGCCTGGCTGTCCTGCTGACCTGTCAAACATCCGTAGTGACTAAATCACCCACCTGAAACAAGCATATGGCTAATCCAGTCAGACTTCAGTCAGGAATCTTTGATTTGCATGCTTGTTCAGGGGCTATGGCTAAGGGTATTATGCTGAAAATACACAATGAGTTTTTTTGGCAGATTTAATTTGATTTTCCAGATCATTTTTCTGATCAATATTTATTCACTTCTGAGAAAAATCTATCAGAAAAACAATTGGAAGTCAGATCGGACCTGTTGGAAATTATCTATCGAGCCATCTACCTGCCGAAACAAAAACTCATGGTGTAATCCCAGCCTTAGAGGCAGAGGATCAGCAGGACAGCCAGGCAATCTGCATTGTTTAAAAGGAAAATTAGGCCTCGTTAACATTATACACGCTTGTGTGCGCATTTGGGAGCGCGTATGACGTAGTGACACGCAAGAACGGCAAAAGGGCATTGACAGACCTGCCGTTCACATCAAAGGCGCTGCGCAGCAGTACGATGTACTATGATGCCCTTGCGTACTGCTGCATGCATTTTGCCCGCAAGCGCAGAGCTGACCCATCACTGTCAATGGATGGGATCAGCAGCGCAGATGGCGTGCGATTGCACGCATTGCATTCAATTTGCACGGCCATCTGTGGTGCATAAATGTGAACGAGGCTAAGGCAGCCTCCATATTTCTCTCACTTCAGCTGCTGTACTGTAAAGACAAATGTAAATGAATCCATACATAGTACACCTACCACACTATACAAACCATGTAGTGTACATATGTTTACACACACACACACACACACACACACACACACACACACACACACACACACACACACACACACTGTATATATACACACACACACTGTATATACACACACACACACACACACACACACACACACACACTGTGGTCAGGGACTTTCCGCTGACATTTGTTGCACAAACAGATGAAGAATCGCACAATTGTCGCTGCAGAGCCTACACAGCGCTCACAGCCTCATTTACATGACAGAGAGACCCCTTTTAGCAGCTTATTCTTCCTGTGCCCCTCTGCTCCCCCCTGACACCCCTCCGTCCCCCTCACAATCCCCGCAGAGAGACTAGGCCAGTGTCAGGAATCCAGTTCCCAGCCAGGCCTAAAGTGAAGCAGCCGGACAGCCATTGTTGGCGAGTGAAGTTCAAACACAAGCCCTGTCACGGCGGAGGATGCCGATTGGACGGAGGAGACGGGCCGAGAGGCCGGGGCAGAGGAGGCCAGCGCAGGATCTGGCCAAAGTCCAAACGGCGGTAAACAAAGGCTAAGTAAACTCCTTACAGCTACCATGACAAAAGCAGAAGAGAGAACGGCAGGGGGAGGGAGGAGAGGCATTCACATGTATATTATTCGCTAGGCCGGTGGTTTGGAAGAAGGTCCAGACTTCATATCTACGATCTGTCTATGGGGAGGATACAGGCTCACACAGAACACAGGAAACACTATTTCCATGTACAAAATGATACCTATCTTATAGGTGGCCATACACTGACAGATTTGCAGCAGATTCGACCATCAGATAGATTTCTGTGAGATGCTTGTCAGGTCGAATCAGACGGGAATCTTATAAGTGCCACACACTAGGAACAGAATTCCAATAGATTTCAGAATGAAACCTATTGGAAATCTATTGGAAATTGATCTAAATGTATTATTGCACCATTAGATCCAATGCAACTCTATGGGCCATCGACCTGCAGCCAGCAGCCGATCAACCTAGATCTTCCCATCCTGTCGTGCATCGAATTACGGCCAATCGATCACTGAAATCGACCAGTGTATGGTGCCCCTTAACATTTATGTAGCGTTTTTCTCCTATTGGACTCAAATCCCTCAAGAGCTGCAGCCACTGGGGCGCGTTCAATAGGCCACCCTGCAGTGTTGGGGAGTCTTGCCCAAGGACTCCTTACTGAATAGGTACTGACTCTAGCCAGGATTCAAACCCTGGTGTCTCCCATGTGGAAGGCAGAACGCCTTACCCCCCCCCCCCCCCCCCCCACGGCCGCAGATGAGCAACTGGGCTCAGCTTTTAGCCAAGGGGAGGAATTCTGAACACAGAGAGAATAATTTGGTTCCATTTCAAAGAAACTCGTAAAGAGGAACTATAGTGAAAATGACATCATGAATAAAAAATATTATATATATTACAATATTCATTTATGGATTATTTAGTCAGTGTTTGCTCTGTGTAAAACCTTTCCTCTCTGATTTACATTTTGAAATTCATCTCAGGTGGTGACATCTTTACTCCTGCCAGGTGATCTGTACGGAATGTTCGTCACTGAGAGTTCTAAGCACAGAGGGAGATATACAATATTTTACATTTGTTGCACAACGATATCAGCCAATAACCCCCCCCCCCCTCCCCCCCAAATGATCTATTTGAGATAAGGTAAAGGATTTCTAGTGGGAAGGGTTTATTGGCTTCTGATTGAAATGAAGTTCAGTCCTTGGTTAGGGCCCTTTTCCACTAGAGCGATTGTGATTGCTGAATCGCAAATCGCTAGTGATTTTTAAATCGCTAGGGTTGTTACTTTATCATAGAAATCACGAGAAGTATTTTCCACTACAGTGATTCGATTTGGAAATCGCTAATCGCAATCGCTTGCTGAAGCGATTTTTACAATGATAATGCAATGCAAATGAAAATCACAAATCGCAATCGCATAACAAAATTAATGAAAAATCGCAATCGCTGGTGTTTGTGATTTGTGATTGCGATTGCGAGTGGAAAAGGGCCCTTAAAGTTCCTCTTAAAGGGATACTTAAGTCAAACAAAAAAAATGAGTTTTACTCACCTAGGGCTTCCAATAGCCCCCTGCAGCTGTCTGGTGCCCTCGCCGTCTCCCTCCGATCCTCCTGGCCCCGCCAGCAGCCACTTCCTGTTTCGGTGACAGGAGCTGACAGGCTGGGGACACTAGTGATTCTTCGCGTTCCTGCCCACAATAGCGCCATCTATGCTGCTATAGCATGTATCATATACCATATAGCAGCATAGAGGGTGCTAATGTGTCTGGGAACGCGAAGAATCACTCGCGTCCCCAGCCTGTCAGCTCCTGTCACCGAAACAGGAAGTGGCTGCCGGTGGGGCCAGGAGGATCGGAGGGAGACGGCGAGGGCACCGGACAGCTGCAGGGGGCTATTGGAAGCCCCAGGTGAGTAAAACTCTTTTTTTGTTTGACTTAAGTGTCGCTTTAAGAGCCATCTCTGAAGTGAAAGGAGGATGGAAGCTTCCATCTTCACTTCCTTTTAAACAATGCATATTGCCTGGCTGTCCTGGTGACCCTCTACCGCCAATACTTTTAGCCATAGACCCTGAACAAGCCGACGGTTTGTTTCTGACTGGATTTGCCACATGTGTGTTTCAGAAGTGTGATTTAGACATTACTGATGCACGAAAGATCAGCAGGACTGCCAGGCAATTGTTAAAAGGAAATAAACATGGCAGCCTCCATGGCCCTTTCACTTCAGGTTCCCTTTAATGCCACAGAGGTCCGATGTTCAGGAAATGAAGGGAAAAATTCACCAGTCAGTAAAAAGCCAAATCACACTATACAAAAAGATTTTCTCTCCCCACAAACGTCTGCTTTAATTAGCTCCATAACTGGCGTGTTATGTGGGAGATTCCAGGAAGAGGAAGCAGACTGACATTGTGGGGGATTCTCTCAGGCTGCCTCTGGGTATCGCTTCTGCTCAGTGACTCACTGACCCTCCCCTCATTGTTCTCCGAGGCTTCAGTGACTTGCTTAGTAAAAATTAGTCATGGTGTTTCTCTTCCTAGGAATAACATGAAAGTTGAGGAAGCTGGAGGCAGAGGGTTTATGGCGTGAAAGTCACATGAGAAATGCAGAGAGAACAAAAGTTTATTTTAGCCTCTGCCATCAAGCCTTCCCCTAGAGGGATGCCAACTAATATAAGAGCAGAAGGGTCAGAATTGGTCATGTTTTCATTGCTATCACCCTTCCCAATCTCACTCCACTGCCTGGGACTTCATAAGGGACAGGAGATAAAGGAATGTATTCCTCCCTAGTTTCCAGATACCACAGCAACTGCAATCTCAGATCTGCATAGACCTCCTGCCTAAACTCATCTCCTCACATTCACGTATACAAGATTTCTCACGCGCCTCACCCCTCCTCTGGAATCTCCTTCTAGAATACATCAGTCGCTCTCCAACCTTTAAAATCCCTAAGCACTCCCTCAAAACTTACTTTTTTCCAAACTTGTGCCATTCTCCCTCAACCTTAGGCCAAGTTGTGCCCCTTAATAAATATAACCCAAAAACACACTGCCTCTAGGTAGACATATTGTATACCACCCCACCTCCCTTTCTGGAAATACTTGTGTCCCTAAATACTTCTAAGGACGATCTTTATTGCGCACAGGCACCATATGGATGAGCGCGTTTTGAGAAGCACTAGGGGACATGAGCAGTGTTCTCCCCAGGCTCTTTTAGCCAGGTGCTCCACCCGGCTAGATTTGGTGACCACCCGTGACCCGGCTGTCATCGGCTCACCTCCTCCTATGCTGTAAGCAGAGTTGCCCTGCATTTTCATCTCGTCCCACCCGGCTGCTTTTTCATGCCTGGAAAAAAATTCTGGGGAGAACACTGATGAGCGCATGCAAGGATTCCCAAAAGCACGGACCATAACAGTGGGAATGAGGAGACAGAGGACCAGGAACGCTTTATGGGAGGCAAAGCATTCCCTATAACTAGGTGAGTATCTTGGTTATTTGTCACTGCACACTCGTTTGAAGAAGATCATTCAAGTCACATGACCCATGATCAGTCCAGGAAAGGCGGGACCGCCCTACCTCACCAGTAATTACTGCATCCGAAAAGAGAGTGCATAGGTAGTAGATCAAAGGAAGCCGCATCCCTATATAAATCATTAAATCCGCCCTCCGCCAAGCAGCATATATAATATATTACCACACAGCCTCCTATCCCAGCCACTTCTATGGCAACCAGAGATCTGCTAATCTCCCACCCAGAGAAATAACCCTTCATGTGTCTCTCATAACTCCTCAACACATATCCCTCACATATTAGAAAATATATATATATATATATATATATATATATATATATATATATATATATATATATATATATATATATATATATATATATATATATATATATATATATATATATATATATATATATATATATTCTTGGATTTTTATGCCTGTCTTGTGACCCCATTTTCCATCACGGTAATCCATGTTATGCACAATGTTTGTCACAGTATTATCGTAAGAGAACAGAGGCGCCAGCAGGATAAAAGGTAATAAAAATTTTAAAATTTGCTGGGAGGCAGTGGTGGACTTACCTCCGGAAAGCAGACTCAAAATACTGTCTGAATTAAACAAATACATTATTAGTACCCCAAAAGATGCAACGCGTTTCGCAGGCACAGCCCGCTTCATCAGGCAATAAGATAGGGGACAAACCGTAGCTCGTCAGTAGCACGAATACTGCCTCTGTGCAATGGCTGTCACAGAGTTCTATGCATAGAGGGAGGCACTGCTTGCTTGGCCATTGGAAAAAAAGTAGTTATTTCCCACAATGCAACAAGGCTCACAGACAGCACACTGTCAGGACCATGGCCATGACATCACACTGTGGGAGGAGTTTCACCACAATATCAGCCATACAGACCCCCCTGATGATCTATTTGAGAAAAGGTAAAGATTTCTTGTGGGAAAGGGGGTATCAGCTACTGATTGGGATGAAGTTCAGTCCTTGGTTACAGTTCCTCTTTAATCTCTAATGGGAAACAGGGCTACCGTTTTTTTCTCAGCCGCACTCTGTCCTTCCTGTCAGCGGAGTAACCCTTTAATATTGGCGCACGCTGCTGCTGCGGCTGTGCAATCGCCTGCTCTACAGGAAGAGCCACGTTACCAAAATGAATGAAGACACAAACAGCTCTGCGCAGCAACAGGAAGGCAGCAATAAACTGAGCCACTTGTAAGGCCGGTAATAGACTGAGATTAAACACGCACCCCCCATTGTCACCAGACGTTCCCCTGTCACATCCAACATGGCAGATGAGGTGACATACAATGACAACGCCGGCGTGTAGCGGGAGAAGCAGTTCATTATCATTCACATACGAATTACAGAGCGGACACGTGAGAGCGAAGCGATACGTCCGGAAACATGAAGAGCCGCCGCCTGCGGTCTGCCCGTTATTCTATCACCGCTCTGTGGGGGTGAGAAAGGAAAGATAAATATAGCTTTATTACTGCTAGATAGTATAAACAAGGGTTATAAAAATGATGGGCAAATTAAAGCGCACCTGAACACAGAACTTCCTCTCTGCTCTAAAAAATAAGCAAAAGCATAATGAACCTTTGTTACAGCGGGTACAAATCCTGCAATAAATCTGCAGTGTGTCTACTTCCTGCTTTCGCAGAAGCAGACAGAGTTAGCATACTGTGTTTACAAATTAGCTGCTCTGCTGTGGCAGAGCAGATTCCTGAGCGGGCAATGCTGAAGAGATCAAATTACAACTTGTGATAAGTCACAGATGAGGGGGAATTAGAAAGACTAATCTCTCTAAATACATACGGGATGCATTGCTCTAGGTCAGTGATGGCTAACCTTGGCACTCCAGCTGTGGTGGAACTACAAGTCCCATGAGGCATTGCAATACTCTGACAGCTCGAAGCATAACTCAGGGAGGCAGATGCATGATGGGATTTGTAGTTTTGTCACAGCTGGAGTGCCAAGGTTAGCCATCACTGCTGTAGGTTTTCCTTCTGTCGTGTGCAAGAGTTTTACAGGGCAGAACGGAAAACGAACTCCTATAGTACGGCCGACTCAACTAAAGATGCAACTAAATGGTAAATGTGCCCATTCTTCACTCAATATGGCATTCAATCATTTTATGGAATCAGAAGAGAATCAGTGGCGAACCATGGCTGCTCGATCAATCTTTCAATAGATTTCTGTCCAAAATCAGTCAAAACGATCGATTGGACATGCCGGAAAATCTCGGTCAAAAGGGCTCATTCGGAAGCATGACAGTAACAGCTTTCGATAGTAGTAGTAGATGCAAAGTACCGAATAGACCCCCATCGGGTGTTCTAAACCCCCCTCCCCACCCCCCAATGTAAAAGTCCAAACTGACAATCAATCCAGCACCATTCAATCTTTTGAAAAAAATGTACAGAAATTTCCACCTCTACCAATCGAGTTTTATTTAAAAAAAAATAAATTAAAAAAAGAAGGGAAATTCGTTCAGATTTCTTGCTTGAATTTGAAAAAAAAAAATGATTTTTCAGTAGGACCAATTATTTTTATCAAATCGCCATAAATTAGATCTTTTTATTGTATTGTGTGTGGCCACCTTAAAGAAAAACTGTAATGAGAAGAATATGGAGTCTGCCATATTTATTTCCTTTTAAACCAGTTGACTGACATCCCTGCTGATCTATCTGGCTGCAGTAGTGTCTGAACCACACCAGAAACAAGCATGCAGCTAATCCAGTCAGATCTGACAATAATGTCAGAAACACCTGATCTGCTGCATGCTTGTTCAGGGTCTGTGGCTAAAAGTATCAAAGGCAGAGAATCAGCAGGACAGCCAGGCAACTGGTATTGCGTAAATGGAAATAAATATGGCAACCTCCATAGCCCTCTTGTTAAAGATATCATTTCATACTAAAAAGTACTTTTTTTTTTCAAATATAGCAAGCAGAGGTGCATTGTGGGGAAAATAGTTTTGCCTTAAATCCGAGCCGTCACCCGAATAGGATCTGCCACTTACCGCGGGAAATTGTTGCTAGGCAAATGTTGCCCAACATCTTGATGGCGGCGGTATCGCGGGCAATTTCCACGCGCAGCAAATAATGATGGGTTTGGTCGGTAATTAGTAGCTGTGTATTTTTAATTACTCCTAAATCATTTCTCAAAAAAAACAAAAATTTGGAGCGGAGATGTAGAGAGAGGGGAGGGAAGCCAGGACTCCGCCCCCCTCCCGGGCGTTTATCTCCAGCAATTTATTTTAATTTCATGTTTGGGCTGCTGGCTTTTGTTACATGCTGCAGCGAGAAGCGACATGGGACGCCGCGGCGAGATAAGATTAATAAGAGACGCGCAGGCCGCAACCACAGACATCTGCGAGCAAAATGCGACTGAGAGGCTGGCTGGAAGCAAAGCATAAAGAAATGTGAGGTGAAGCAGCAGCCCATGTGGTTAGTACGTCTCGCTTTGCAGGGCTGCAGTCCCAGGTGCAAATCCCAGCCAGGAAAATAGCTGCATGGAGTATGTGGGTTTTCTCCAGTTGCCCCAGTTACCTCCCTCATCCTAAAAACGCACTAATAGGAAGAAGACTATTAAACATATTAAATCTGGTATTTGTGAGGAGGAAAAGTCTTACTAATCTCTCGTGAGGTGTCGTTCTCCATCCCACTGCTCCTCCCCCCTCCATGAACGCTACCAACACCCTCCAGCAGGGGGCATGGTCTTCGGCCTCCGCCCCAAGATCATGCCCCCTGCTGTCAGGCAGGAGGAAAGAAGAATCGCATACAGCAATGTACACTGAAAGGAATCCCCAATAGAAATAGGGTGCTGGGTTTCAGCCTGACCTCACAGAAAGCAATGAAAGTCCTATTTCTGTGATCGGCGGTCCACTTTAAAAGTATGCTTCTAAAGATTTGAAAGCGAATGTTAAGCCCCCCCCCCCAAATATAACAGAATCACCAATGGAGAGGGAAGGCACTGGGCCCTAATGAGCATTCCCGCTCCTCTCACGGTCCCCGCGTTCCAGCGATGTCACCCCAGTTTGAATGCCCTGCCGAGGAAGGCTTTTGACGTCTTCGGGAGCCTGAATGCTCCTGAAGACAGGCTGCTCTGCACAGCACGTGAGCACGAGAGAGAGAGAGCATGTGTGAGCGCATGCGCAGCACAGAGCCGCCCGTCGTCGGGAGTAGTCAGGCTCCCGAAGCCTTTCGCGGTGGCAGCAGGGCTGTGGAGTCGGAGTCAGAAACGGTGATTTCATAAACTGAGGAGTCGGGAGTCGGACAGCCCTGGTAAGCATTAGACTAAAGGTGGCCACTAACTGTCCAATTTCTAGCGAAAAATCGTTCGAGCGATCAGAAATTCGGATCGGACGAAAAATCGTTCACTACACCATCAAGTAACCAATCTTTGCCTACTATCTATCACGACCAACAAGAAAATCCAAATTTTCGTTCGACGAAAATTAATTCGCTCGACATTTTTTTTCACTCGTTCATAATCGATTGTGTCCACCAATGGAGATCATTTACAACCAATCCGATCAGAATTTCTGATCGCTCGAACGATTTTTCGCTAGAAATTGGACCGTTAGTGGCCAGCTTAAGGAGTCGGAGCCATTTTGGGTACCTGGAGTCGGTGTTGGAGTCAGTGGTTTCATAAACTGAGTCGTCTGAAGATTTTTGTACCGACTCCACAGCCCTGGGTGGCAGTATTCCACTGATCAGATACTGCTTACGGGGTGTCAGCTCTGGGATGCGGGAACCAGGAGAGAAACAGGAAGGCTCTACAGGACCCAGAGCCTTCACTCTCCATAGGCGAGTACCTGGTTTTTTATCTGGCTTAACCTTAACAAATGAAATGGGTAAGATGTTGTCAGGACGCTGGGGAGCAGCACTCACACCCTGCGCGCCGTACAGCCAGTATCACACCAAGAGCGGCCCTGCGTGCTGTACAGCCTGCATCACACCAAGAGCGGCCCTGCGCGCCGTACAGCCAGTATCACAACAAGAACAGTCCTGCGCGCTGTACAGCCTGCATCACACCAAGAGCGGTCCTGCGCGCTGTACAGCCTGCATCACACCAAGAGCGGCCCTGCGCGCCGTACAGCCAGTATCACAACAAGAACGGTCCTGCGCGCTGTACAGCCTGCATCACACCAAGAGCGGCCCTGCGCGCTGTACAGCCTGCATCACACCAAGAGCGGCCCTGCGCGCCGTACAGCCAGTATCACAACAAGAACGGTCCTGCGCGCTGTACAGCCTGCATCACACCAAGAGCGGCCCTGCGCGCTGTACAGCTGGTATCACACCAAGAGCGGCCCTGCGTGCTGTACAGCCGGTATCACACCAAGAGCGGCCCTGCGCACCGTACAGCCGGTATCACACCAAGAGCAGCCCTGCGCGGCGTACAGCCGGTATCACACCAAGAGCAGCCCTGCGCGCTGTACCGCTGGTATCACACTAAGAGCGGCCCTGCGCGCTGTACAGCCAGTATCACACCAAGAGCAGCCCTATGCACTGTACAGCCGGTATCACGCCAAGAGCTGCCCTGCGCGCCGTACAGCCGGTATCACACCAAGAGCAGCCCTGCGCGCCGTACAGCCGGTATCACACCAAGAGCGGCCCTGCGCGCCGTACAGCCGGTATCACACCAAGAGCAGCTCTGCGCGCTGTACAGTCGGTATCACACCAAGAGCAGCCCTGTGCGCTGTACAGCCGGTATAACACCAAGAGCGGCCCTGCGCGCTGTACAGCCGGTATCACACCAAGAGCGGCCCTGCGCGCTGTACAGCCGGTATCACACCAAGAGCGGCCCTGCGCGCCGTACAGCCGGTATCACACCAAGAGCGGCCCTGCGCGCCGTACAGCCGGTATCACGCCAAGAGCGGTCCTGCGTGCTGTACAGCTGGTATCACACCAAGAGCGGCCCTGCGCGCTGTACAGCCGGTATCACACCAAGAGCGGCCCTGCGCGCTGTACAGCTGATATCACACCAAGAGCGGCCCTGCGTGCTGTACAGCCAGTATCACACCAAGAGCGGCCCTGCGCACTGTACAGCCTGTATCACACCAAGAGCGGCCCTGCGTGCTGTACAGCCGGTATCACACCAAGAGCGGCCCTGCGCGCTGTACAGCTGGTATCACACCAAGAGCGGCCCTGCGCGCTGTACAGCCGGTATCACACCAAGAGCAGCCCTGCGCGCTGTACCGCTGGTATCACACCAAGAGCAGCCCTGCGCGCTGTACCGCTGGTACAAGGAGGAAATGGAATGAAGGGGTTTTTTTCTCTTCCTTTTCTCTTGCTGTAAAATTCCAAAAGGTTTCCCACCTCTGTGACCTCATAAAGCCCCCATCAAAGCCCTGGGCCTTCCTCTGGCCATTCAGCAGCCTTTGTGAGGGAAGCACCCTGCTTGTAAAGGAATTTGCAGCCTCCAGCCAGGAGCCCCACCCCCTAGCCCTGGCTGTGTGAATACATCAAAGGCAGCCAGACATGGGAAATACAGGGAGCTCCTGCTGTGACAGATCAGCCACCTCCAATCAAGCCAGCACTGGTGACAATAAAGAGGGACTGTCACCAACACAACAGGCCACATGGTGCCAGGCAACTGGTATCGTTTATAAGGAAATAAATATGGCAGCCTCCATATCCCTCTCACTTCAGTTGTCTTTTAAAAAAATATAACCACTAGTTTTTCTTAGTGCTGTAAGGGGAACTGTCTGTCCTGCTAGCCGCTGGGTGGGACAGACTTATTCCCTTACTCAGTCAATACGAATCTAGCAGAGCTTGTACCCCTTCGTCTGAGTTTGGGGTTTACATGGGCCTACCTTACTTACAAAATTGTTTCCATGTACAAAATAGTCACATTTTTTTAGGACATATTTGCTGTTAAAGTGACACTGAAGTGAAAAAAACACTAATATAATTAATTGGTTGTGTAGTACGAACAATGAATAGAACATTTGTAGCAAAGAAAAGAGTCTCATATTTTTATTTTCAGTTATATCGTTTTTATTTTTTATAACATTGCCTCATTCTTTAATATTTGCAGTTTACACACTACACGCTGCATTTTAAACTATAAAACAGAGCAGAGCTAATGAACGTCCCTGCAGTAAAATCTTATCTGAAGTTGTCTTTCATGGTTTCTTTAACGTATAAGTGCTTAAGAAAACAGCATAGCGCTGCTCTCTGACTAAATTAGTCAGAGAGGCTCTTTTGCATGGATAACAAGTGAAGTTTCTTAACGCTTCCTGCACTGTAAACAATATGCGACTCATATCTTTGCTACTAATGTTTTATTTCTTAGCTGTACTACACATACAAGTCATTATATCATAAGTTTATTTTCACTTCCGATTCCCTTAAAATGTTACAGTATTGTATATAAACTGTTATAAGTACTGGTAGTTTAAAGAGGAACTGTAACCAAGAACTGAACTTCATCCCAATCAGTAGCCGATACCCCCTTTTCCATGAGAACTCTTTTCCTGTTCTCAAATAGATCATCAGTGGGCTCTGTATGACTGATATTGTGGTGAAACCCCTCCCACAGTGTGATGTCAGGACCATGCTCCTGGCAGTTTCCTGTCTGTGAACCTCATTGCATTGTGGGAAATAGCTGTTTACAGCTGTTTCCAACTGCCAGAAAAGCAAGAAGCATCTCCTTCCACTGACAACTGTCAGCAGTAAAAAGGTCACCATGAAATAAATGTCAGAATGTAAATCAGGGAGAGGAAATATTTTACAATGGGAAAACACTGACTAAATCATTTATACATAATTATTGTAAAAAAAAAAAAAAAAAAAGCACTTTATTACATTATTTTCACTGGAGTTCCTCTTTAAAACAAATTAAAAGCACAATGAAAACGAAAAGGCAGTTTATACTATATGTGCAAATCCAGAGTTGTCCAAAAGTAAATCATTTATCCATATTTCATCATGTAAATCACAGGACTCAACTTACAAACAAATTCAACGTACGTTCTCAAGGAACCTACCCAGTTTGTTAGTAGGGACCAACTGTATATTGCTGATCCCTGCCATGATGCGGGGTGCCCCTTTATACAGGAGACAAGGCACCAGAAGCAGCCCTGGAGTCTTGGCACAGATAAATGCTGCGCTCCTGACCGCGATAAACAGACGCGCCACAATAACGCTGTGCCCAGCAAACGCCCCCTTTTCCGCAAGGAACGCAGAATCCTCTCCATAGATCACGCGTAAAGCTGCCTGCGCTCGTCACGTATTTATTTTGGCGCGGAACTCGATCCTTTCAGCGGAGTCTTTTAAAATGTTATTGAGCTGGCCGAGGAGCGGAGAGAGGCGGATGCCAGAGGTGTTATCGCTGGACGGACAATAAGGCAGATGGAAGTGTCACCTATCCCTGACAGCGCCTGAGGCAGACGCCTCTCCGCCCAGGAAGAGACTGCGGCGCACGCCAAGCTCCCGCCAGCAGGGTAATGTGCTTATTTTGGAAGCCGATCAAGCCTATAATGTAAAGTGTATTTAAAAAAAATAATAATAACAGTCCATCAGCTTAGTAAGAGAGCAGCCTGAGGGCAGATATAGGAGCTGACTGAGAGGAGTCGCCGGGAACTACAGGAAGCTCACACGCCACACGCAGCCCTTCTGGCAACAGCGCACAAAGGGTTAACCGCTCACCTCATATTTCTTTATTGAAGGGAACCCGAAGTGAGAGGGATATGGAGGCTAACACGTTTATTTTGTATTGCACGTTGCTTGGCTGTCCTGCTGATCCCCTGCCTAATATTTTAAGCCAAACACCGGAACAAGCATGCAGATCAGAGGTCTATGACAAATCTGACAGGATTAGCTGCATGCTTGTCTCAGGTGTGTGATTTAGACCCTACTGACCAGAAAGATCAGGACTGCCAGGCAACTGGTATTGTTTAAAAGGAAATACATATGGCAGCTTACATAGGTCTCACAGCTCGGGTTCCTTTTAATACTGTACATAAAATGCTTCAGGAAAAATGGTGCCGTAATTGTACTTTTACATAGTTTGGAAAGGAGTTGGAAATTTTGGGGGTGTTTTGTGCTACCCATGGACCGATTTCCCCACACGGCTTGTCCCCTCGTACCTCTGCGGAACGTTGTGGCTTCAATATTAATTCTAGTAGCTCTGAGGACAAGAAAACCACAACAAAAAAACTAGTCAGAGGTAAAAGCTCTCTATTAATAGATTTCCTTTCTGGGCAGGTAGTTTCCCACTCCATCCATTTTTTATTTCCTGTCAATATTAATATTTACCATTTCAGTTCTGGACAGGAAGTCCACCCCTACTTCCTTTCTGGACAGGAAGTCCACCCTTTCTGGACAGGATGTGATGAAATTCTCACAGAAGGGGATACAATACAGCAATAAAAATCAAAGGGGTTAAAACCCCTCATTACACTATATTATCTCATCTCTCCCCCTCCTAGACGCCTACTGCTTTTTTTGTTTCTCTTTATCTGTTTTTTCTATCCTTAACACAGACAGCAGCTAAAAGGTAAAAAAAAAAAAAAAAAAAAAAAAAAAAAAAAAAAAAAAAAAAAAAGATTTAGGGCTAGTTCACACTAAAAATGCAAACCGTGAACTGCGATTTTGCATTGTGAAACACATAGCAGTCGCCCCCGAAGCAAGGTATATGGAGGCTGCCATATTTATTTCCTTTTAAAGTGAACCCGAGGTAAGAGCGATATGGAGACTGCCATACTGGCTTTCTTTTAAACAATACCAGTTGCCTGGCTGTCCTGCTGACCTATTTGGCTGCAGTAGTGTCTGAATCACCCCCAGAAACAAGCAGCTAATCTTGTCAGGTCTGGCAATAAATGTCAGAAACACCTGATCTACTGCATGCTTGTTCAGGGGCTGTGGCTAAAAGTATTAGAGGCAGAGCATCAGCAGGATAGCCAGGCAACTGGTATTGCGTAAAAGGAAATGAATATGGCAGCATCCATGTCCCTCTCGCTTCAGTTGTCCTTTAAATACACACACCAGAAACATGGCACTCCCAACACCCCTGAAGGGCATGATGCGATTTATCATGGTAGGTTTTTGTTTTTTTATTCAGACACCAATTCTGCTGTGACAGGCAGAGAAGGAAGAAGAGACCGTGTCACAGTGATGTCACCATGACTTCATCGAACCATTGGCCCAGCTCGGTCAGCATGAAGGAAAAGTACACGACGGCCCGGCCTGGGATATCCGAGCCGTGTAATACTAATGTTCCGGGTCTTGTTTTCACTTTAACAAAATCGCAAGTCAAACCCTGTGAATGTTTCACACACGCCTCTTGTGAGGACATGAAATGGCCCCGCACACTGGCTCCTTGTTTAAGATGTACAGAGCAGGAGGAGAGAACAAAGGGCTTCTGGGAAATGTACACAGGCCAGGCCGGGACCAGCGGCTCCGCTCCCATCAGCTGGACTCCCCCGCAGAGGGGTCACATCGCGGCTATGAGGTGCTTGACGAGTTTACTCAAAGACGGAGATGTATGGGAGTTTCTTAGGCAATGCCTGCTGCATGTCTTGGCTTTTAGACAAGGTTTATTGGCCAGGCGGTGAATGGCGAGATTAGAGTTAAAGGACAACTGTAAGGAGAGGGATATGGAGGCTGCCATATTTATTTCCTTTTAAGCAATACCAGTTGCCTGGCTGTCCTGCTGATCCTCTGCCTCTGATACTTTTAGCCACAGCCCCTGAACAAGCATGCAGCAGATCAGGCGTTTCTGACATGATTGTCAGATTTGACAAGATTAGCTGCATGCTTGTTTCAGGTGTTCTGACAATGTTAGAAACACCTGATCTGCATGTGCTTGGCTAACATTATTAGTGGCAGAGGATTAGCAGGGCAGCCAGGCAACTGGTATTGCTTAAAAGGAAATAAATATGGCAGCCTCCATAGCCCTCTGGTTACAGTTGGCCTTTAAAGTGGACCTGAACTCTTGAACAGGACAGAAGGAAAACCCGAGAAATGCACCCCGTATACATTTAGAGAGAGTTTAGCTTGTCTAATTCTCCCTCATCTGTGACTAATCCCCACGGTAATTTGGAATCAGCTCAGGAATCTCTGCAGTCCTCGGTAGAGCAGCTACTTTGTAAACATAAGATGTTAACCCTATGTCTGCTTCAGTGAAAACAGGAAGTAAACTGCAGGATTTGTAACAGCTGTAAAAAAAAAAAAAAAAAAAAAAAAAAAAAAAAAATGTAAAGGTTGTTATGCTGTTGCTCATCTTTTAGAGCAAAGAGGAAGATCTGAGTTCAGATCTGCCTTAAACTGCTCCATTTGCCAAGGACTTTACTACACAGCAGTGAAACTAGAATGTTTTTCCTGAATACAAAACCTACAAAGTCAACCAGTAGGTGGCGCTCTAGCGAACACTATCCTATTTCTCCTCTATTATTTTATACTAGAACTAATAAAACTGTGATGGGGGGAGGGGGGGAGGAGAAATCAGTAGAACTTCCCTTTAACTCTTTTCTGAGATCCTTCCATAAGGCTCACTCATTTCCCCCCACGCTCGGCTAATTTTATAGACAAATAACATTTCTCCATCTATCTGTGAGACGGAGGGGAAATGTTATCTTATCACTCGGGGACTATAGAAGTGGAATCGGAACAGGCAACAAGCAACCGTTTAATGTTCCATTTTATTAGAACAACTACAAAAAAAATGCTCTCACCATCTGGAGTAACAAGAGACTCTTCCCTACACATAAAATTATAACGACTTATCCAACCATATGAAAACCACACGTCTATGGGGCCCCTTTACGCTCCCTCCCCCCTCTCCCCCCCTCCCCTTTTTTTGCAACAGAAAAATAAAAAACAAATCTGTCTTTCTGGAAAACTATATTTAAAGTTCGTTTGCTGCCAATTTTATTTGCTGCGGTAAACTTTCAGGCTTGCATCTGTCATGCTAAACAAAATCGCAGGCCTCCTCGATTCACAGAGTAGGAAGATAATTACGTTACCCACACAGGAAAAAAAATTTAGCCCATATGTTTTATTGCCTGCTTAAGAGAAATAACTGCCATTTAATACTGCAGACCGTATTTTATCCCTAAATATTTCTGCAGCGTTGTCGGGAGGCTGCCTGAAAGGTCTGACGGCGACTCGAACGGACGCACGACGACGTCTGACAATCTGTCACAGCGTGACGAGTCGCCAAACAAAGCAGAGCTACAGTTTCATACGCCCCCGCCCATAGAGCACGGCTTTGATGTAGTCGCTGCTCTAACTCCGCCTCTCCATAGCACAGGAGGGGCTCGGCTGCAGGCAAGCAGCATGTCTGTACAGCTGTCATTTGTAAAACAGTCACCTGAGCAATCACTCAAAGATCATTAGGGGTGAAAGAAATAGAAGGTAACTATACTGTATACATAATGTGGTAGGGCAGACTAGGACTATGGTAGAATTAGATTGGTAGCATTAGATGAGCTCCTCTACAGAGTACATAGTTATTTCACTGACTGTCCTTAAAGTGCTGCAGAAGATGTCAGCTCTATATAAATACATAATAATAATAATAATAATAATAATAATAATAATAATAATAATAATATGGTAGGACATTAGACTAGGACTATGGTAGGATTAGAGGACAGTCAGCTCCTCTGAGGACAGTCCATGACATGACTATGTACATACACACGTCTATCTCATGTCACATCGGGTATCCTTTAAGGTACTAGTTTGTCACTTCCAGGGTATAATCTGCAGATATACTATTATGAGTATTTGTAAACTAGCTGCTATGTGTGCCGATTCCTGCTTGAATAATGTCAACCCCCTTCCCTAGGACATCAGACTATAAGGATGGTAGAGAATAGACTGAGCTCCTCTAAGGACAGTAGTGACTCTTTACTCTGTAAAGTGCTGCAGAAGATGTCAGTGCTATGTAAATACATAAGTATGGTAGGACATTAGACTAAGACTATGGTAGGATTAGATTGTGAGCTCCTTTGAGGACAGTCAGTGATTCAGTGATATGACTATGTGTACTGTGTAAAGTGCTGCAGAAGATGTCAGTGCTATACAAATACATGATAATAGGACATTAGACTCTTCCCCTTGTCTCACAATGGTGTGTAATGTGTGTACATACCTCTTACCCCTGTGTAAAAATATGAAGTTAATTTTTTTCACTGCATCAACTGTTATCCACTCTTGTCTTGTATTAACAGTTGGTCGGGGCCAGCTTGCTGGCACAGGGGACTTGTCCCCTGGGGACTTCGGTTCCCACCCGGCTCCCTCTCGGGGGAGCCACCCGGACCATGTGGACACGGTTGCCACATGGCCAGGCCCTTTGGGTAACCACTGGGCACGTCGGGGTCCTCCAATCCTTCGGGTGTCGGAGGACTCCAGGATCCTCCAACCCCGCGGGTGTTGGAGGATGCCACCCCCTGAGCCGAAGGCAAAAGGGGAAGGTTCCCTTCGGGGAACACCGGAAGGGCCCTGCTGTTTTGTGGGGCCCGTGGCTGCCCATGCACGTTTTGTGGGGGTGCTTTAGGGCACTTGCGTTTTTTCCGTGCATGGGCTTTAAGGCCTTGCTTACCCGGGACCCCTGTTGCATGCAACAGGAGCAAAGAAAGCTAAAAAAAAAAACAACAACAAAAAAAACAGTTGTATTGGTATACCCTGTATGCTGTACAGCACCACGGAAGATGCTGGCGCTATATAAATCAATAATAATAATTTAGACTATGACTATTGTAGGATTATACTCTGAGCTCCTCAGAGGACAGTCAAGGACATGACTATGTACTCTGTAAAGTGTTACAGAAGATGTCAGTGATATATAAATACATAATAAATAATAATAATAATATGGTAGGACATTACAGTAAGACTGGTAGGGATTAGACTGCGTTCTCCTCTGGGGACAGTCAGTGACAAGACTATGTACTAAGTGGTGAGGAAGATGTCAGCACTATACAAATACTGATCTGTATAGTGTGGGGATATAAACAAGACATACAGCAGCCCCATCCACCCCGGGCCATACAGAACAGACACAGGAGGCCTTCCTGCCTTGGCGGCACCCCCCTCCCCCCATATAGACACAGCGTCAGCATATCAATAGCGCTTAGCAAACATCCTAATAACCCGAGGAATGTCACAGGCTCCAGTCAATAGTGGGCTTATTATAGTCCTGGAGAATACAGAGAGGTCTGTGTATCCCCATCACACTTCTTCTGCTCCCTACTGCTTACTTATCCCTCAGAGTCACAGGAGACATCCAGCCATCCATACATCTGCCAAGGAGAGACATTATCAGCTCTGTGTACATCTTACAACACGGTCCTCCTCAGCTCACATAAATTGCTAACCTTTCTAGGAAATTAAAAGTAAACCTGAAACTTTTAAAAAGAGAGAAAGCCAGAAATGAACTCCGTAGAGGGAAGCCTTTGAAGGATTCTCCTCAGGACCACCGCTGGACGCCAGGACCGTCTAGAAGTTCGCGGTCACGCTCTTGTCCATGAATGAGCGCAGCTGCACTTCTCAGAACACATCGCATCTGCATAGCAGCACGGAGGCGTTCGGGCTTGGCTTTTTATGCTGACCCCGAGCAGCTCCGTGCCTCTGCGCAGATACGAGGCGTCCTGCCCAGTGCAGCTGCCATGGACGAGAGCGTGGTCGTGCGCACTTCTTCGACAACCCTACACCCCTTTGTAGCAGAGGTTCAGGGATCCCAGCGCGGGAACGGCAAGGTGGAGAGGAACAGGATTATCCAATGGCTTTCTTCAACTGGGTTAGTGATCATTTGGGTACACTTTCTCTCTCTCCCAACACCAATTTCTGCCTTTGCTCCTTTAAAAAATATCAGGTTGGGGAAATGCAGCACTAGCTTCTCCTCTGTGGGTCACCTCCTGTCTATCAGCTTTCACTGCCCCTTGTCCACCAATGAATCAGGTGGCAACTTTTCAGCCCACGACTCCCTCCCACCCCCACAAAAATAGACAGACTTGTGTTAGGATGGTTTGATCATGTTGAGTCATAAAGCTCAATACTCATCTGAAGATAAATCCGGGAACCTCACAGTGATGCCTCCCGACAAACGAGGTTCCCCAATCCATCTTCTTATCCACGGGAACACACAACAGGCGTGAATGGGAAGTCAAGCGATCGCAGTACTTTGCACGGGAGTCGTCAGGGATCTTACAGATCTGATACGTCGTGGTGGTCGTTATTGCCGTGCATCACCAAACCTCGTTTGTGTAATCCCACACCTGTACCAAAGTTGCGAGAACATGGAAACAACTACTAGGTCACAAAAAATTGCCGTCAGAAAAATCCCCATGAAAATCGTGTAGTGGGTACAGGCCGTATGGGACACCCCTCCCTGCCTGCCTCTAAAGGCTTCAATGATTTAAACTTTCCTTTTTGTTTTGGATTCTCCATAACACTGGAAAACTTTCTGAACTAGAGAGGATCTTATAATCTGACGTTCATGCACATTTCCATGGATCTTAAAACACAGCCAATAAACGCAATAGCTGCTAATCCATTATTAGGCAGCTTTCGAACGGTCCAGCAGCCACTGGGTCCAAATGCCTGCTTATCTCTACTCAGAGCTAATACCCCCCCCCCCCCAATAATTAAAATCGCTCCGCTTTACATACGCCTGGCTCAGAATTAACCTTCGCACAGCTATCATATGCTGCAGACACAACACAATCAATGTCTCTCGGCCTTGTTGAGACGTCACATCGCTGTGAGGGAGACGGTGAAGGCCGAGGCTTCCTCACAGTGATGACGGTTCTCATCTCAGCCATATGAAGGTTGTACGGGAAATTGTGTCTACAAAGTAAATGATTGAAAAATGACCCTGAGAAAAGCAGATACGCTGATAGACTTACACCATCACAGGTTACCGCCAGCAGAGGAAACTGAAACCAATACAGGCAGCGATACCAGCCAATAAGGCAGCTTGCTAACTTTACAGCACCAATAGAGAGGTGTGAGCATTAAAATGGGAGGGGCTTCCTCCTTACTCTAACAATTCATTCTGACACTAACCTACTACGTCTTCTTAGAATAGCTCTGAAACAAAAAGTTATTTTGACACAAAGTTTTCACTGGAAGCGGCCTTTGATAATGTACTTCAACATCGTAGACTTAGTTTGTATTGCTCAAATTTACTCCCATGTTCACCAGAGAAAATCTAGGCCGAGATGTTAATGTACCATGTTACAGCACAGTAAGCAGAGAGCTGAGGTAAAGACAGTTTGAGTCTATTGAGAGAAACACACAAAATTAACGTTGTCCGCATGGATCAAGCCTCGAACAATGGTTCAGGGCAGCGTTCTGAATAAGATGGGTATCATTCCGTTGCTATGGAGGGGGAGATGGGATGATGGTGCAGTGTATATACATGTATCTCTGTCCCAAAATTATCTACCTATGTCTTCTGTAGGCATGTCCACGACCACCACAACAGCCACTGATTTAAAAGAAAGTCCAGCGTACAGGAAGTGGAATCCCACAGGGTCATGTGACTGCAAGAAGCAATGTTCAAGGTTTTTTTTTTTTTTGGGGGGGGGGGGGGGGGGGTTGTTTTTTTTAAAGTGAATGGACAGTTTCCAAGGTTTTCACCGCCTACAAAAGTTACTCATTCTTTATCCCCAGAAATCATGCCCAAGCACCTTTTCGGGCGATTGGTCACGTAACCTTTTTGCCCAAACTCCTTTAGATCAACTCAGTGGATTGGTCCCCGATGACAGCTCCTCAACTAATTTGTTTGAATAATTCAAAATGAAAAACCCCACCCATAAGTGTGATGGCTCGAGAGCAATGGTCAGTAGCAGTAACGGGCGGTTCCGAGTGAAAAGCCCATCGCAAACCACGCTAAAGTATTTCACTACAAGAGGAAGTAAATCAACCCTATGAAGGAATTCTCACATCTTTCTTGCTAACTAGGCCCCGCTTCATTCAACACTCGGCCGACCCGGCTACCTTGCAATTTCTTCATAAAAGGCCGAGGGGACGCCAATTGTAGCAGCCAGAATTAGCGGCCGCGGCTCCCCCGCGCTGCCCACTTATCCCCCTCGCACACACAAGGCAGGGAACAGAGGCAGACTGTCAGGAGGTTGCCATGACAATGGCTGGAGTTTGGCCGCTCCTGATCCATATTCAGCCGTGTAATCAGTATAAAATATTTCGAGGAGTGCACAGAGCAGAACAGACATTTTATCAATGTTCGCACTCTATTTAACCGCCTCACGGTTGTGTGGCCAGATAGGCTTCAGGAAAAGCCTATTATTCAAACAAGCAAGATGGCCGCTGAACTCGAAAAAAGGCATTCTTCCCCTCTTCTGATTTGCCTATGGGCTCACTAGGGCTTGCTGAGGCGGTTTAACACTCAGGTGAGCACATCTACACCTGAAAACTGTGTTTTTGTTTTTAATAACATGAGGCAGACATTGAAGCATTTTTTCCCATAGTATTAGTCGAGTTTGTGTGTGACCCTTGAAAATAATTTTCCACACCCCCTGTGGGGTTAATATCATGAATTAAGACGGAAGAAATAAATCCTTGTAGAGTTATGCTGGGAATACTGTACACAGTTTTTTTTCCAATCGACTTCCATTCACTACTGCAAGAAAATCGATCAGGAAACGATCAAAATAAGATCAGACCTGTTGGATATTATCTATTGAGCCATATATCTGTCATAAAAAAAACCTCATGGTGTACTCCTAGAATTAGGAGGAGGTAGAATGTCTTTATCCTGCTCTGGTGACACCCACAGCTCACATTGAAGACTGGGGCATGAGTCACTGAGACAAATAGCACGCCTTATCAAAGTTAACATGCCTTATCAGAGTAGCATGGCGAGCGCTACGAACCCGCAGAGGCTCAGGGCAGGATGAGTAGAGCCCTCGTTATTGCCAATTAGCAGGCATAAGTGTACTATGCTACTCTGATAAGGCGTATTAACTTTGATAAGGCATGCTATATGTCTTAGTGCATCAAGCCCCTGGAGTCATCAGGGAATTGCTTCATCGGCCTGGTGCACACCAAAACCCGCTAGCAGATCCGCAAAATGCTAGCAGATTTTGAAACGCTTTTTCTTATTTTTCTGTAGCGTTTCAGCTAGCGTTTTGTGGTTTTGTGAAGCGTTTTGGTGTAGTAGATTTCATATATTGTTACAGTAAAGCTGTTACTGAACAGCTTCTGTAACAAAAACGCCTGCAAAAGCGCTCTGAACTGCCGTTTTTTCAGACCGGTTTGCCTTTTTCCTATACATTGGAAATATATACTATACAGAAACGCCTCCGCAACCCAAAATCTGCAGCAGCCCGGGAGTATGCGTTTCTGCAAAACGCCTCCCGCTCTGGTGTGCACCAGCCCATTGAAATACATTACCCTAGCGTATCCACATCCACAAGCGGATCAAAAACGCTGCCGAACCGCTCTGGTGTGCACTAGGCCTTACTGTGGACACAGACAGCAGTTACAACGCAACACAGCACCTAACCCTTATCGGTCCTATCCAAAATCTAAAATTAAAGGCTTTGTAGTAGATTAGTTTCTAAGGCCACTGTTCACACCTCAGCATTAGACCTCAACTGGAAAAAAAAAAAAAAAAAACAGAGAAATCCACCCGGTATGTATTTCGAAAGTTCAGCCTGTCTTATTTCCCCTCATCTGTGACTAATCATGAGTGTAATTTGATCTATCAGCTGTGTCAGCTGCCTGCCTGGTAGAGCAGCTAATTTGTAAATACAGGATGTTAACCCATTGTCTGCTTCCATAAAAAAAGGAAGTAGACACTGCAGACTAATTGCAGGATTTGTATCAGCTGTAACAAAAATGCTTTTCTTTAAAGGTTATTATGCTCAGTGTTCTCCCCAGAAATTATTTCCAGCTGGGTGGCATGAAAAATAAGCCGGGTGGAATGAAATAGTAGCCGGGTGGGGTGAGATGAGAGAATGCAGGGCCGGTGCTTCTGTGCGCATGTCTGCTTACAGCAGAGGAGGAGGTGAGCTGATAACAGCCGGGCGCTCACCAAAACTAGCCGGGTGGAGCACCCAGCCAAAAGAGCCTGGGGAGAACACTGATGCTGTTACATATCTTTTAGAGCAGAGAGGAAGTTCTGAGTTGGTCTGCTTTAGCGATAAAGTACGCCTGAACAGAGGGCAATGGAGGCAGTCAAATGTATTTCCTTTTAAACAACAGTGGTTACTTGGCTGTCCTGCTGACTTTGGCTGCAGCAGAATCTGAATCAGACACCTGAAACAAGCATGCACCTAATCTGGTCAGATCTCAGTCAAACACTTGCTTGTTCAGAGCCTATGCTAAAGCTGGCCATACACTAGGCCGATTACCCGCCGATCGACAGCAGATTCGATCACTGGGATCGAATCTGCTGTCAAATCGTTCACGCTAAACTTCGATCAGTTTCGTCCCAAAATAGATCGGTCCCGTCGATCTCTCCGTGCGGGAAATTACCGTCGATCACCTGCGGGTAGGGAGCGCATCGCTATACATTACCTGAAGCTGGCTCCCGGCATCTCCTCCGCATCACGACATCCATGTATAACTTCCTGTGTCACTGCAGTGACAGCGGAAGTACAAATAGAGGGCGCTCTATTTGAACTTCCGCTGTCACTAGAGTGACAAAGTTATACGCGGATGCCGTAATGCGGAGAAGATGCCCGGGACCAGGCTTCAGGTAATGTATGGGGGGGAGACAGGCGACAGCGGCAGCTCAGCAGATGGTGAATCGGTTTCAGGCTGAAATCGATTCATAATCAGTTTGCAGTAAAGGCAGCCATACGATCCCTCTCTGATCAGATTCGATCAGAGAGGGATCTATCTGTTGGTCGAATCTGATGGCAAATCGACCAGTGTATGGCTACCTTAAGTATTAGAGGCAGAGGGCCAGCAGGACAGCCAGGCAACGTGCATTGTTTAAAAAGGAAATAAAATATGTCAGCTTCCATATACCTCTCAGTTTAGGTGTGTCTTAAGGGTTACTGCCAATAAAGCACAGGTAGCAGTGCATTAATGTTGCAGCACATTTTGAAAGATAAAAAAAAAAAAAAAAAAAAAAAACACAGGGTGCACAAATCATGTGCTTTACCACCGAGCTAAGGGCACCCCGTCACACAAAGTCAATGTGCTGCTCAAGAACTGGGTTGTTTTTTTTTTTTTCTGCATTCATATACACACTCTGTTTTCAAGGGGTTTATTTTCATGTTTTTTTCACCCAGAAAATTACGCATTTTTAATCCTAATTTATTTTCCTACAACACAAAAGATTGCAAACTAAATTTTTTTCACAACCTGCAAACACACCATGCCTTAATTAACATTTCAGCCAAATTTCACTTTGAGCTAAACAAGGGCAGCCCTAGAAAATAGGATCGTAAATTCCAATCAAAATGGAAAAGTTTAAAAAAAAATTATGTGGAAAAAAAAAAAAAAAAGTAGAGAGACAGAACTTCTCAACCCATTAAAAACTGCAGCTTATGAAAGCAGACTGTATAGCACTTTATCTGATGACTTCAGGTGCCAAATGCTCCCTATATACAGGGCTGGTCAGGGTCTGTGGCTCCACCCTTGGAGCAGCGGAATGTTCCTCTGACGCATTATAAATCCCTGGTGGGCACAATGGCGGAGTCAGAGACCTGGCATGCAACAATTAAGGCACTTGGCTGATGGTATTTAGGTGAAGAATAGAATTTGTTAAGAAGGGGTGGAATGAGGCTAATCCCAATTCATCAAGGACCTTACTTGGTGGTCCCCTGGGTGACCTCCGACCCTTCCGGGCCATAGGGAGTCCATATTGAATAGGGCCTATTAACACCACCTAATAATGTTTAATTAGTACACGGTAGGATTTTCCCCAGTAGATAATCTGTACGTTACGACATTCAGTGTAACAGACATCACAAACCTTTCATTTTCCACCATGTTACGATGTAAACTTCTAAATATCATAGCCGATTTCCTGAGGCTGAAGTGATGCACTATGGGTATTGTACTTCAGGCAAGGGGAAGTGATCATGTGCAATTACCTTTTGTTCTAATGCTGGGTACACACGATGCAATTACCAGTCTGCTAGATGGGTAGCCTGACGGGAATTTATGCCATGTGTAGATCTCCAAACTGTGAATTTGCAGCTGTTTGGGGGCCAAGCTTTTTGATTTTTCAATAAAGTAAATTATACTTAGAGTGTCCCAATGTCAATCTTCTGCCAATAGCCCCGCCCCTAGCAGAAGAGGTTACAGGTGCTTCTCTGATGAAGCACCTATAACCTCTACCATTGGGGGGGCGGGACTACAGATAGAAACTGGACATCAAGACACCTGGTAAGTATAATAAAGTTTATTTAAAAAAAAAAAAATGGCAAGCTAATCAGAAGCGCTGTACAGTTTACTGCACAGCACTTCTACTCCAAGGGAAACGCCATCGGCCTAGGAATCGCTGCACACAGCGCTTGTGCGATTTAAAAGCGCTGCAGTGTTTCCTAGTGAATTCCCGCCCTTACAGTGATTTTGGTCTTTCAGATTCTTCTTCACCTACTACATAAAACTCTTGGTATTCCTAGGGATCTCTTGCTTACTTTGGTATCCCATTTCACAATCCCCTTTCCATGGCTAGGCCAATCCTAGGAGACGGGTAGTTTATGGACCTTAAAAAAAAATCAGATCCAGTGCCTGAGTTTTTCATCCAGTTGTCGGTGAATCTGGTTCCTAAAATTTCCTATGAGCTCCTGAATTCCATATTTATTTGGCCACCTTCGCCGAAGTCTACCCAACTCACAACCTAGCCTACTTTGCGTATCTAGCCCCTAATTGCTTTGATGCATAAGACTATCAATAATTTATCAGGTGAAGCTCATGCCCCGCCGAATACTCTCCAAATTATCTCCAACCATGGCCTCAATTCACTAAGCTTTATCAAACACTTGATAATTTACCTCATAAGTAAAACCTAATTTTGAATTCAGTAAGATGCTATAGATTTATTGACCGTTTTATCGACAAAATGTTTAATAAATCTATAACACCTTAGTGAATTCAAAATTAGATTTTACTCATGAGGTAAAATATCAAACGTTTGATAAAGCTTAGTGAATTGAGGCCTATATCTGAGAGCCACTGGCTCAACTAACTTTTTGTCCTGAATTTTTTTTATTAGGTGATATTTTCATACCTTATGACTAAAATGCCTTTTAAGCCTCCAGCAAGCAGGAAAATTCCCAAAATGATGTTGGCAATACTTTTTCACCTACTTTTTGGTACTGAAAAGTGCTGAAAAGTTATTCTAAAGAGAAGATAAATTATCTACCGGGAGAAAGTGTTAATTGAATATGGGCAATTATGCCTAGTTCGAAGTATGAAAAAGGAAAACTCCACCAATTCATGGCATCAGGGTAGCATAGTAAATTTGGGGTGGTGGAGGAAGGGGGGTTCCTTTACCGCGGACTTAGTGCCGCCACTTCCCTGGGCTTACAAACACGAAAGAGCAATGACATAAGCACAGCTGCTGTGACCGGCCGAGACCCTTCTGACCTCCGAGGTCCAGAATTCCGTGACGGAACTGATCCTAAAAGAAAGTCCGTCTCACTTTCCTGCACACTCAGGATAGACTGTAAAGCGTATTGTATATCCCACTCCAGCAGCTGCGCTCATTTATGGGACCGAGGACGTCACATCTCATTCAACAAGAACACGATGCTCTCCTCAGCTCTAAATCACCACAGGAACCTGGGAAAAGGGACATGCTGCAACTTGTAGTTCCACAGCAGCTGCCCTCTCTCGTAGAGGCAGTCAGTGATATAAAGGACAAGTCGTAACAAGGCTTCCACATAACTAGCGTCCAACTCCACCCGAAACTTCATTAACTTTTAAAGAGTAGAAAAAGATTGCAACTTCTCTTGGGACTTTTTACCCACGATGCCTCATCTGGCCCGGGGACACCACTGGGATTAAGTCCTTGCTGTGACCGGGAAGGAATAATATGATTATAAAACAGGAACACACAGCAATATGAGCCCAAGCTGGACTTTAAAGATGACCTGTAGTGAAAACAACATAATGAATACAATTGCTTATTTTTTACAATATTCATTTAGGCCTTGTTCATATCATAAATCGCCAGCACTCCTGTTTTTTGTGCGTGTATGGGACCCTTTAGTTAGTATAAGAGGCTATGGCCCTTCTTCAATTCACCATTCTCCTGAGGTTTTTTTTCCCAGGTGAGATTTTCACACCACCTTGATAAAATGAACTCTGGGAGCTCTAGTGTTATTTCTGCTGACTTCAGAACACACACACACACACACACACAACAATCAACCATTCCACAGTGATGTACCTGCCAGCAGTAAAGATTCCGCCATCTCTGCTAAATTGAAGAATGTAGACCAGCGTGAGGAAATAATTTACAACAGGCAAACAGACTCAATTTATAAAATAACGTAAAAATAAATAAGCAATTTTATTAATTTCGCTATATTCAGTCAAGTTCCTCTTTAACTCCTCCCTCTGCTCAGAACCACAACTAGATTGGGGGGGGGGGGGGTAATTCAGCATTATTCAGACAACTGCACAATCTAATTATCACAAATAATAATAATAATAATAATAATAATAATAATAATAATAATAATAATAATAATAATAATAATAATAATAATAGGCTTGCAGCCTGTCCATACTGAAAGGTGTCCAGTCTTCCTTTCTGTGTCTGGATACAGCCTTCAATCTGCCCACACACACACAAAAAAAAAAAAAAAAAAAAAAAAAAGTTCTCATCCACAAATCCTCTCCAAACTTTAGGATTTCTCTAGGCAGAGTTTCACTTGACTGATCAAAGCAAATATTTGATTGGTTGCTAGGAGTCCCGAAACCCCTGGATGCGTCTGTCCAATCATTTAGCATGCAGGAGATTGGGCTGATCACATGCTCACGGCTCCTCATCAAACATTAACTTTTCCTGGTCACAGGCGCCCTGCGAAAAACTTTCCAGTCTAGTTTAAATAGTCCACATACCAGAGGCGGACCAATTTCTGTTTGTTTAAAGGGCTTTTCCGTCCGATGACTTTGCCCTGCGAGTCTGCAGACGCTGCCCTCATTCTAGCCGCCATCTGCGATTTTCACGGAGTGTTTATAGACTGAAACACTGGCGGCCGTTTTTATGCCTGAGGATAGGAACACTTAACCCTGGTACACACCTTAAATTTTGGTTGGCCAATCACTTTCTAGTTTTTCCACCTACATGTAGTATGAGAGGTTACCTGCACAATCAAAAGTCTGTAGACCCTCATATGACAGAGGTGGTAAAATTGGCATATCGTTGGCCAATCAAAATTGATAGTGTGTACCAGGCTTGACACTAAGTTCACACTTATTAAAAGTCACATGCGTTATCTGAAAGTGCGAAAATGCATCTGCAGCACATCTGATGAAAGTCTATGGAAAATCGTACTTCTGCTAAAATTCATTTTTTTGCACGCATGCGCGAAAAATTAAAAACCTTACAGTACTTCTTGCAGCATACATTTGCACATCGCATGCAATTTCCCAATGATTTTCATTGTGATTTTCCTTTTCTGCGGAAAAAGGTATACGAATGCGAAGTGTTTGGATAAACATGTATAGAAAAACACATCCAAAAGTCGCAGTTATAAGTGTATTCACCACAAAGACCGGGGATAAGCTGCAACGAATGATCCAACGATCGTTTCCCGATCCATCTTCCGCAATTGCACACGTGGGAACAAGCGACAGGTACGAACGCGTTGCTTAACAAACATGGTAACTAGCGCGGGGGTCAATGGCAATAAGCCGTCCACTATAGGATCCATCATGAGGGTTGTTCATATTGTTGAACATCTTTTAACAACCTTTCATATAACAGTATTTTGCGATATCCTGGAAAAATCTTTGTCACGCAAGATTGTTCGGCAAAATCGATTGGTGGGTATGGTTAAGGCTACGATAAGATCTGATCAAAGCTAGGGCTACAGCAAACCTTTAGGCTGGGTGCACACTTAGCAGTGCGTGAAACGTTAGGTTTTTATGCATATGCGCTTGTATTGCATTTTCCATGCGTTTGCGTTTTTGTTTCCGCACATGCTTATTTTTCATTTTGCGTGCGTTATAACGCATATGCGTTTTGCAATTACGTTTTATGCAAATCAATAGGAAGACAACAGGATGCAGAAATACATCAGAAAACTTTTTTTTATAAATCGCATATAAAAAACGCATGAAAAACGCATTACATTGCGTCTCCATTGACGTCCATTATGTGCGTTTCTGATGCGCTTTTGAAAGACATGCAACAAAACCAGCGTTTTCAAATACGCATTTTTTTACATGCGTTTTTTGATGAGGCCCATTGACTAACATTGCATGCATAAACGCTGCGTTTTCCAAAACGCTAGGGTACCTGCTTAGTGTGTTCCCAGCCTTACAAGTATTCCCTTCATTCTACACAGGCCTGAATACCTGACAAGACCAGAGGGGGGGGTTGAGAGAAGGGGAAGTAGAAGAAAATTAAAAAAAAAGTCACACTGGCAGTTTAATTGGTTTACTGCCAGCATTGATGCACTCCGCCCAGCCAGGCTTGTAAACCTGACATCAAAGTGCTTCATGTGCAGTGTGGCCAGCTTACCTGGTTCACGTTACAGGAACCCATCCAACACCCCCCCCCCCCCCCTCCCGATGGGCATATCTGGATGATGCCACAGCTGTGCGCTAAAGCACCAATTCCCCCATCCGTTGTCAGCGCGGGCGCCCTGGGGAGGCCACGCAATATGGCATGGAAACGTTACTTTTAATTATGGCCGCGTCGGCAGATTTAACACGTTCAGCCACGGGCTAGCGTTCCGTGAATAAAGGAATGACGACGTTTGAAAGGAGCAGAAAGCCCTGATCTAAGCTGTTCGACTGCTACGACAGGGACCCAAGAGGGGCAGCGACACTTGACATCAATAATAAGAGGGCCTTCAGAAGTACTGAGACATACAGGACCTGTATAATAACACAATGGGAGGCATACAGGCCCTCTTTAATAATAACACAAACACTCACAGAACAGAACACCGGAGAAAATCCCAGGAGCTGGTTTACCAAATCTCCTCAGACATTAAAGTGGACCGGGACTCAGAGCTTCTGCTCTAAAAGATAAGCAACAGCATAATAACCTTTAAACAAAAAAAAACATCTTTGTTACAGCTGATACAAATCCTGCAATGTTTCCACTTCTTGCTTTCTTGGAAGTAGACATAGGGTTAACATCCTGTATTTACCAAATAGTTGCTCTGCCAATGCAGCCAGCTGACAGCTGAGAGATCAAATTACAACTTGTGATTAGTCACAGCTGAAGGAGAATTAGACAGGCTTAAACTCTATACATACATGTGGGCTGGATTTCTCTGTTTTCCTTCTGTCCTGTGCAAGAGTTCAGGTCCACATTAAAGCTGGCTCCTAACTTTTCATGCTTTCTCAATGGATACAGCTCCTAGAATTTCCCTGGTTGGCTCCTGGATTGGGGGATTTCCTAAACTCTGCACTCGTTTATCCACGTCTGGCCTGCATCAACCAACCGCAACCATTCCAGCTGCAATTCCCATCGGGGAGAGCAATCAACAAAACAAGAGACTTGATGGCTCATGAGTGTGTGTGCCATTATGTACATGTTAGATTTTAGTCTGCCCAGACAATCATTACCGTTTCAGGCCTCTAAAGGACAGCTGTAGCGAGAGATATGTGGAAGCTGCCATATTTATTTCCTTTTAACTAATACCAGTTGCCTGGCAGCCCCGTTGGTCTGTCTGTCAGCAGTAGTATCTGAATAACACCAGAAACAAGCATGCGGTTAATCTTGTCAGATCTAACAATGTCAGGAACACCTGATCTGCTGCATGCTTGTTCAGGGTCTATGGGTAAAAGTATTAGAGGCAGAGGACCAGCAGGACAGCCAGGCATTGGTATTGCTTAAAAGAACATAAATATGGCAGCCTCCACATCACTCTCGCTTCAGTTAACGCAGCGTTCACAAAGGAGGTTTAGTCTACTTGAGGGGAAACCGTCAGGGAAAATCCACTAACGTGATTGGGTGGACAGCACCATCTCACACTGCTAGGTTTCAGATAGGTTGCAGTAAACCACGCCCACAGTAATTGCCCAGTCGCAACACTTTGGTCTGAAGAGGGTGCTGTGATTGGAGAACTGTTTCCTGTGTGGTTTCCTGCTGGGTCCCCTCTTCTAGACTAGCACTGAACTTTGCAGAGGTAGGATGTCCCCATGTCACTATCAGGTCAGGGAACAGTCACCACTGAACAGCTCAGATTGTGACCAGGAAGGCCAATAGTGATCTCTGATAATCAGCGTTACATACGGAACTCTAGCTTTGCCAGGTGAGGTACAATAAAACCCTTTGATACACCGGTCTCCTTCCGCCAAACAGCAATAAAACGACAAGTCAGAGCTATTGTCCTAAACACAGGAAACAGGTGCCAAAGGTCTGCACTCAAAGAGGAAAATAACTTTTTTTTTTTTTTTTTTTTACAATATTCATTTTTAGACTATTTAGTCAGTGTTTGCCCATTGTAGAATCTTTCCCCTCCCAGATATACATTCTGAAATTTATCACTGGTGGCGACATCTTTAGTTCTGCCAGGTGATCTGTACGGAATGTTCGTTACTGAGAGTTCTGTGCACAGAGGGGAGATATTGCTTGCTTGGCAGTTGGAAAAAAAAGCCGTTATTTCCCACAAGGCAACGAGGTTCACAGACAGCAAACTGTCAGGACCATGGTAAAGGCATCACACTGTGGGAGGGGTTTTACTACAATATTATAAAGACCCCCTGATGATCTATACAAGAAAAGGTAAACATTTCTTGTGGAAAGGGGGTATCAGCTACTGATTGGGGTGAAGATCAATCCTTGGTTAAAGGGAACCTAAACTGAGAAGGATGTGGATTTTTCCTTTTAAAATAATACCAGTTGCCCGACTCTCCTGCTGATCCTGTGTATCTAATACTTTCAGCCACAGCCCCTGAACAAGCATGCAGGTCAGGTGCTCTGACTGAAGTCAGACTGGATTAGCTGCATGCTTGTTTCAGGTGTGCGATTCAGCCACTACTGCAGCCAAAGAGATCAGCAGGGCTGCCAGGCAACTGGTATTGTTTAAATGGAAACATCCATATCCCTCTCAGTTTAGGTTCCCTTTAAAGTTCCTCTATAAGACACAAGACAAATAACATTTATATCGTGCTTTTCTCCTGGCGGACTTAAAGCGCCAGAGTTGAAGCCACTAGGGCGCGCTCTATAGGCAGTAGCAGTGTTAGGGAGACTTGCCTAAGGTCTCCCGCTGAATAGGTGCTGGCTTACTGAACAGGCAGAGCCGAGATTCAAACCCTGGTCTCCTGTGTCTGAGGCAGAGCCCTTAACCATTACACTATCCAGCCACTAAATGGATGCAATTCAGCCCACTACACAAAATCTTAATAGTTCTGGTTCTCTATAAACCTGCCTACCAGGCATTACTCCCCCTCAGGTGTCTCCCCCACCATCAGCACTCTAATTACCATCCATATCTCCCAGCATCCCCGTTACAGGAAACTCACAATTATCTGAGCAGACTTCTAGAAGGAAGAATCTATTTAGCTCTGTCTGCATCATCAATGCAGCTAATATACTTAATCAATTAAAGCAGATTACATTGCTTGAGGTCGCCGTGGAGCTTTTATGATTTCGGCGCAAGCAATAAATCGCCGTACCTGGAGGTCGATTGCTTCCCAGACGAGAGTATAGATCTGTGTGAGCGCCGTGCACACAGGACCACCAGTGAGTATAGAGCTGTGCGTGCCATGCGCAGGGCCACCGGTGAGTATAGATCTGTGTGAGCGCCGTGCACACAGGACCACCAGTGAGTATAGAGAGGTGTGTGTGTGTGTGTGTGTGTGTGTGTGTGTGTGTGTGTGTGTGTGTGTGTGTGTGTGTGTGTGTGTGTGTGTGTGTGTGTGTGTGTGTGTGTGTGTGTGTGTGTGTGTGTGTGTGTGTGTGTGTGTGTGTGTACGGACCACCAGTGAGTGCAGCGTTCTCCCCAGAAATTTCTTCCAGCTGGGTGGCATGAAAATGTAGCCGGGTGGCATAAAGAAGTAGCCGGGTGGGGCGAGATTAGAGAATGCAGGACCGGTGCTTCTGTGCTCAATCCTGCTTAGAGATTAGGAGGAGGTGAGCTGATAACAGCCGGGTGCTTACCAAAACTAGCCGGGTGGAGCACCCGGCTAAAAAAGCCTGGGGAGAACACTGGAGTATAGAGCTGTGTGCGCGCACGGACCACCGGTGAGTATAGAGCTGTGTGCACGCAGGACCACCAGTGAGTATAGAGCTGTGTGCACGCAGGACCACCAGTGAGTATAGAGCTGTGTGCACGCAGGACCACCAGTGAGTATAGAGGTGTGCGCACGCAGGACCACCAGTGAGTATAGAGGTGTGCGCACGCAGGACCACCGGTGAGTATAGAGGTGTGTGCACGCAGGACCACCGGTGAGTATAGAGGTGTGTGTGTGTGTGTGTGTGTGTGTGTACGGACCACCGGTGAGTATAGAGCTGTGTGCACGCAGTACCACCGGTGAGTATAGAGGTGTGTGTGTGTGTGTGTGTGTGTGTGTGTGTGTGTGTATATAGAGGTGTGTGTGTGTGTGTGTATAGAGGTGTGTGTGTGTGTGTGTGTGTGTGTGTGTGTGTGTGTGTATATAGAGGTGTGTGTGTGTGTGTGTGTGTATAGAGGTGTGTGTGTGTGTGTGTGTGTGTGTGTGTGTGTGTGTGTGTGTGTGTGTGTGTGTGTGTGTGTGTGTGTGTGTGTGTGTGTGTGTACGGACCACCGGTGAGTATAGAGCTGTGTGCACGCAGGACCACCTGTGAATATAGAGGTGTGTGCACGCAGGACCACCGGTGTGTGTGTGTGGTGTGTGTGTGTGTGTACCACCGGTGAGTATAGAGCTGTGTGCACGCAGGACCACCAGTGAGTATAGAGCTGTGTGCGCGCTGTGCATGCAAGACCACAGATACCGGATCCACTTTGCATCAGCGAAATCACGTGTAAAACACAAAGTGGAAGCACAACACCAAAAAATGTCAAGCTTTGCTCATCTGTAATGTAAACTCCCGACTCTCAGATGCTTGTTTAGTTACAGGAAGGACACGATCCAAGTTCTGGGGAGGGGAGTCAGGAGTAACGAGAGGCATTTCTGTAAATGGCAAGTGAAGAGGATTCTGGCGTTCCGACATGCAGATGTCACAGTGACCTTTCCCAGGGACGGGCACATCAAAGCCTAAAGACAAACAAGGGACAGACAGTGTGGCGGTATGCCATCTCGGCACAGGGCTGCACAGGAAACGTCATCAGGGCAGGCGCACTGCAAGTCTCAGCATGCCCAGCCAGCCCAAGGCAATCGAGGCACGCTGAGACCTGTAGTTCCAACAGATTTCCGGTATAAATGGCCTTACAGTCCTGGGATTCTAGTTGCCATTAGGGATGATCAACAAGATGCAAATATTTCTGAGTTCAGGCAGAATTATACATTTTTATGTAAATATATGCAGTTTGAAAATGGACCAATCAATTTAAACCTGGGCGAGGTTTGATTGGTCCATTTTCAAGCTGCATATATTTGCATACAAATGTAAATAATCATTGATCAACCCTGGTTACCATGTTACTCAGAAATGGTAAATACTAATCGAAATATTAGCCATAATTCCGTATGTATGTCCTTTCCATAAATTTTCATTAGACAGCCAATCGCAAAAATGATCGGCATTCGAAACTACCTTTCTTCTATATCCGATCAATGTCAGATCTGAATACCGATCTGATCACTCACTCCAATAGGATCTGAAGTGAAGATTGCATGGTAAGTACCAGAGCTGTAGTAAATAGATTTAAAAGGGAACCAGAGAGGAACGAAAAAAAAAAAAAAAAAAGCTTTTATACATAACTGGGGCTTCTTCAAGCCCCATAAGCCTGGATCGCTCCCACGCCGCCATTCTCCACTTCCTGGATCGGTGGTACCGGGTCCCGTCACTTCCGGCGGACGCGGCCAATTGTCCGCATCACAGGGGCTCCCTCCATGTATGTACGTGTGAGGCTGCGCAGTAGGCAGCCTCACGCGTACATACATGGAGGGAGCCCCGTGTGATGCGGACAATTGGCCGCGTCTGCCGGCCGACTGGCGGCCATGACCCGTTACCGGCGGATCCAGGCAGCAGAGGACGGCGGCGTGGGAGCAATCCGTGCGTATGGGGCTGGAGGAAGCCCCAGGTATGTATAAAAGCTTTTTTGGGGGGGCTCTGGTTCACTTTAAAAAGAACCTGAGGTGGGGTTTTGACAATGCTATCTACACACAGAGGCTGGGTCTGCCTATACAGCCCAGCCTCTGTTGCTATCCAGATCCCCCCTAAGTTCCCCCTGCGCTCTGCTATCCCCCATAAATCTCAGCCGTGCTGTGCGGGCTGAGTTTACATCTGTACTGTCAGTCTGCTGCTCCCTCCGCCTCCTGCATAGCTCCGGTCCCGCCCACGTCCCTTCCCTCCAATCAGCGGGGAGGGAAGGGACGCGGGCAGGGACCGGAGCTCTGCAGGAGGCGGAGGGAGCCCCAAGACTAACACTATAGAGGTGAACACAGCCCGCTGCGTGTCGACAGCGCGGCTGTGATTTATGGGGGATAGCAGAGCACATGGGGGGGAGGGGGGGGCTTGGGGGCGATTGGGATAGCAAAAGAGGCTGGGCTGTATAGGCAGACCCAGCCTCTGTGTGCAGCTAGCATTGTCAGAACCCCACCTCAGGTTCTCTTTAATACTCACCCGTGGCTTTCTCCAGCCTCACAAACATGTCTAAGTCCCACGCCGTTCTCCCGCGGTCTGCCGTTTAGCCACGATCAGTCCAAGTAACAGGCTCAGTCAGGTCCACTCTGGGTGTCTTCGTGCATGCGTGGGAGGTCCGTGCATGCGCAGTAGACCCGGAATGATGCAAGTGGGCGCGGCTGAACGGCAGGCCACAGGAGGATGGTGTGGGACTGGCAGGTGTTTATGATGCTGGAGCTCTGGTTTACTATAAGATTGTACAATCAGTATTGCATGGTGCATGGACAGCTTTGGCACATAGAATAGAAAGAATGTTCACTCAATCACTGAACATTCAAATGAATAGAGAGCGCTTTTTAATGGCCAGCACTGTGCTGACTTTTATCGCGGGGGGAAGTTTAAACAGTAGAGGGCTCTCTACTGTTTAAACTTCCCCCGACAGGAAGTAAGTGAAGCCAGCCGGAGCCCAGCGCGTAGAGGGAACCGCAGTGACAGCGGGGACACGCACCGGCGGAATAGGTAATGTACTGCCGCTAGCGTCAGTCGTCGGACATTCGACAGCCGCCATCGACGCACTCACGGCCCGTCGGCAATCAAGCGCAATTTTCCGCGCAGAAAGATCGACATCGATTCTGGATGGAAATCGGTCGATCAGGCAGCTTTTGCGCATCGATTTCACAGCAGATTCGATCACAGAGTGATTGAATCTGCTGTCTATCGGCGAGATGTATGGACACCTTTAAGGTCTAACATATGATCTGTGTTTTTCAAGCTCGCTGCATGGTTACTGTGCAAAATGAATAATCATGAATTAATGCTTACGCAAAAGCTTGAAAGGAAGAAAAAAAAAAATGAATTATTAATGCTTTATTGACAGTCGATGCAAAGATCAGGAACATACGCCAACTTCCACCCACGCAGTAACTGACCTGCTGGTTGCTATCAGTTACCGGCATCAACCTCATCCAAAAAAAGTCAAGTGTAGTCTCCTGCCAAGTGTCAACAGCAGGCAAGGCTCAAGGCTACAGACTGATTAATAAAATCAACAAGAGTACAACATCCTTCCTCTCCATTCAAAGTCTGCATCAAGTTAAATATAGGCAGCAGCAGCAAGTTAAATGGACCCGGCAATCAGTAAGCGGACAGGAATTGCACCGTTTCCTAGCTATCAGATGCTACATGACCAGCCATGGTGACACCAACCAGCTGAAAAGCAAAGCAATCCCAGCAAAGAAAGCAAATCGGCAAGAGCACCACACTAATAGTGTTCTCGTCTCTGAACACAGAGGGGTCGATTTATGACCACGATCTGGAAGCCAACAGATTCGCCTGCAGTTTGATCAGCCATATAAAAAAAAAAAAAGGGACTCTCAGAGGTGGTGGGGGTCATCAAACGAACACAGAGAACTCAACAACAGCCCCAGACAAATATCTTCGCAAACGACGCTATTGGTAATGGAGGACTAAAAAAATAAAAAAAAAATAAAAGGAGTAGCAAGTTCAATGAAAAGGGGACGTAACCGGTAAATCTGTGAAAAAGAGGTTTATGATTTATGAATACAGTGTATGTTCTGCACACCGACGAAGAGCCCAGAGTAAGAGCGAAACTGGATGTAAGCGAACGTCCTTCGAAGAGAGCAAATTAATGGGTCAATGGATCGATTACATAAGCAAGAATGGTTTATAAGTAGGAGGTATTTTTATCCAAGTGTTAATATACAGTAAGACTATTCACACATTGCGCATTCTTTTGCATTTTGAGGCACGCGAAAATGCATTGGATGTGACAGCACATGCAAATCAACTGGATGGTGCATGTGTGATTTTATTTTCTAAGAGCAGAAGAAGAGATATAACTTGCTAATTTTTTTCCAGACTTTTTTTGCATTTAGCCATAATAATCTGCTGTAGCACGGCAGGAGAAAGCACAGGTTATGCTTCTAAAAGCACACGACACAAAGAAAAAAAAACAAGCACGTAAAAGCGAGTGTATTTCTGCAATTAACAAGTGAGAATGTAAGAAAACTCGAGCCCCACCAAACCTTTCTTGGTTTTACTTTTGTCTAGAGTGCAACAAAGGGCAAATAAACACGTAAGTGGTTAATGCTGGAAGTCTGGCAAGGACTTCCTGTTTTGGGGATACCCAGCACTAGAAAGTGAGCTGTTGGTGTCACCAGAACAGGAAATGAGGTGCAGAAATAAAGACAACTGGCAGCGAGAGTGATCTAGAGGCTGCCCTCTTTACTTTTAGAAAATGCTAACTGCCCCGGCAGACGAGCTGCTCCTCTGCATCCGATTCTCCGAGTTAAGGTGCATACACACATCCAATTTTGATTGACCAATCACTCACAGATTTTTACCACCCCCATTGTATAAAGGCCAACAGACTGAATATTATGAGCAGATTATCTAAGTAAGCTCTAATACTACATGGAAGTGGTAGAATTGGAGATGTGTGCCTGGCTCCACTGACCCAGAACCAGTATGCAAATCAGGTGTTCACAATCTTGTCTGCTTCCACTAGCTGCTTGCTTTTTCCATGTGCGAGTCACACAGTAATTAAAAAAAGAAAGGAGGAGAAGATTACCTTGACAACTGGTGTTTTCAAAAGAAAACATCCTCCTTACTGCTCTCACCACAAGTTATCACACCTGGCAGGTCCTCTTAGCTATTTTTTTTTTAATTATTATTATTTAGTATTTATATAGCGCCTACATCTTCCGCAGCTCTGGACAGAGTATATATAGTCTTGTCACTAACTGTCCCTCGGAGGAGCTCACAATTTAGTCCCTACCATAGTTATATGTCTGTATTGTGTAGTGTATTTATCGTAGTCTAGGGACAATTTTAGGGAGGAAGCCAATTAACTTATCTGTATGTTTTTGGGATGTGGGAGGAAACCTGAGTACCCGGAGTAAACCCACACAGACACAGGGAGACCATACACACTCCTTGCAGATGTTCACCTGGCTGGGATTCGAACTGGGGACTAAGCTTTGCAAGGCGCAAGCGCTAACCACTACGCCACCGTGCTGCCCACATGTCCCATGTCCTTTTTGGAGACATTTAGCCCCACCTCCTGTCCTTAAGTCAACTATAAGGAGGGCAGGAAGAGGGTACGTTAGTCATACACCACAACACATTTTTACTGCTTAGGATGTAAAATTTGCTAAAATCATCATATCTTGGCAGTTTACAATGCTGCGTTGCGACGGACAGCATAAATAGCATTGCGGGCGTGTTAGTGCGGCGCAACGGAAAGCGATGCATACCATGATGCCGGCAGTGTACTGTATGCCGCGCGTATAACGAGACTTTTCCCCTCTGTTGCATTGCGATCCTGCTCTTGCAGAATTTTCAATCCCCACCGTGAACAAAGCTCAAATCTAATTAAAAAATGGATGATCAATACTCCACATAGCTTTGTCTTTAATACTAATATCTACAGGTGCAAAGTTATCAAACTGGGTAAAACAATTATCGACAGAAAGTTATTGATCATTTGCCTGATCTACCGCCAATTGCACTGTGTATGCCTAGACTAATTCTACCCCAATGTAGACACAGACAACACTGACGAGGCTGTCGCTCTCCAACACTCTAGAAACAAGATAGCTATTAAAAAAACAGGGTCATCATCCTACAAGCTATCTCTGGACCAAAAGGTACAACCATGTCAGGGTATAGGGTTAAAACAGGAGCACACACCCTAACCCCTAGCAGGAAGAGGATACTCTATATAGGAGGAGTACAAAGGTCAAGCTATGCGCATTCCTTCTACAAGAGCAACCCGTATCAATATACACTTCAAAAAACTGGCAAGCACCCCATGGTGTCAGATCACAAAATCAATGGAGACCTATACACAGGCTGAAATCGATGCAGGTCTCTGGTTAAGCCAGCAGAGAAGAGCACCACTCCATACTATACCTGACAGCTGTTAACAACATCTGGACTGGTGGAAAAAAAATAAGATAGGGAGGGAGGGGAAAGCAGAGCACCATCCACAGCACTTACTTCTCATATTCCGCGTTGTCTTTGTCACAACGGGCATCTTTGTGCTTCTGCCAGTCTTTTCCATGCTTGCAAGTCGTCAAGAGGACCACATCCTCCCCATTGTGAACGTGATATAAGGCATTCCTGGTGTCAGACCCAATCCCAGTCAGGTATCGTTTCCCTTTGAAGACCAACATGTACTTCCTAATCGGAGGGATAGTGTTAAACCGCAGAAAGCCCCTTTCCCCCCCTGTCCTCGGATGATCCTTAGAAAAGAGAGGGATGGAGACATCGAAGTTGGGCCGAAAATTATCCGTGCTGATGCTAGCCTTGGCCAGCATGGCCTGGCCGATGTCAAATCCTACGTCCTCGGTGTAGTCCGGCCAGGTGCCAGAGTATAAATTAAAAATTAAATGATTCCTACCATTGTTCCACAGGTGCAAGTTCTGGACCTTCGATTTAAGGTTGTGGACATACTGAGGGGACAGCTGGTCCCGGTCCAAAGTGTCCAGGCTCAGGACAAACAGGCAAGCCTGGCTGGGGTCGGAGGTGTAGTACCTGGAGCCCTCGATGGCCGACAAAATGTTTTGGTAGCTTTCAGAGATCTTATCCCCTTTCTGCTGGGGGTAGGTGTACACCTTGAAGCCATTGCGCCGACACAAGGCGAAGTCGAAGCAAGATTCCATCCGGCATTTTTTGCCCTTGTAAACACTGGCGTTGGTGTCCCTCTTTTGCCTAGGGGAGCCCTGGCCGGTATAGTCCTCCCCCTCCGCCTGGATAAAGGGCAGCAGGGGGTCCGGGAAGCGGGGCCACGGGTGGTAGTCCACGTTCTTCTGCAAGCCATTCCGCCGGTCACCCCGTCTCCGCTGGCTCCTGGACGCCCTAAACTGCAGCCCGACGTAGAAAATCAGGACGAAACAAGCGCCGGCGGACAGCAACGTCAAGTAGCGTTTTTTGGCCTGCATGTGTCCGGTCGGGCTCTGGGCGCTCGTAGACAAACACAAAAGCCCCCAAACTTTCCCAGTCCACACTCTCAGCTCCACTCCGCCATCTTCCCCAATGCAAAGATGTCAAACTGTCTTCTGCCACCTTCTGCAGATTCCTTTCCCCCAGCCTCGGGCTGATCCAGCGCATGGAGGCGATTTCTTCAACTTTCCCCCCTTCTGTCCTTCATCATCTCCAGCGAGAGCGATGGGGAGGGAGGGAGATGGGGGGGAAGAAGACAGGGCAAGATTTAAAGGGACTCCCGAGGATCCTAAAGCGAGGCGAGCACTGAGCTGGCTGAGCTTTGTTCCTCCAGCACCGACAAGCGGGATGCCGATCAGCTCCACAGCGGATCCCTCATCGGCAGCTGCGGCTGATAGCTGGACTTCATCAACTTTACCGGGCACCACCGGCAGGAGGCGGCTCGGTGCAGATGAGAGATAATCAGAGGAGTCTCACGGGTGTGCGCTGGAGCCCGCTAGCCTGACAAATCCCTGCATGTCTCTGCATCGCTCCGGGGACGCCAGGATCCCTTTGTGGATGGCTGGATCTCTCTGGAGGAGGGGGAGGCTGGCCGGATCCCCCGTGCAGGAGGACGGCGGGGATCTCCCGTGGAACGTCGGGGATGTGCAGCGTTCTATTTTGGAACGTTGGGGATGTGCAGCTGGCCGCGCGCCGCTCTCCGCCTGGCAGGTTGGTTTCGGCGCCGCTCTTTGGGGCGCTGCAGCGGCCGGGCGTTGCGTGGCTGAGCGCCGGGCTTTCCTCTATGGCAGAGCGCTGGCGGCGGCCGCTGTGAGCGGAGAGCACTGCCCCGGCTGCGATCCTTTCTGCACTAGTCTAACACATTCCATTCCCCGCACGACAGCTTGTGACCTCATCTATCCACGCAGCCTGCTCTCCCATTGGGTGTACGTCACGTCCGGGGTGGGAGGGGCTTCCGCTGCACCCAGCCTGAGGACCGGCCTCCCTCGCCCGGGCAGTTTGGAGGGGGGGGGGAGTCGGGAGACTGGGAACCCTATGCTGGGGTATCTGTACCTCCGAGTAGCCTCTCGCTGATGGAGGGCTGATATATAGATGATAGTGGCTGGATGATTGCAGTGCTGGCAGTGAGAAGCGCTATGTGTCAGTGTGTAACACTATTTGCATTGCACAATGGCCATCCCTATCAGACTGACATCCCCTACCTATTGTCAGAATCAGGGCTGCATTGTAAGAAATGGGCGTGCTAATGTACAGGGTTAGTGCTGTCACTTTAAAGGGATACTGTAGGGGGGTCAGGGGAAAATGAGTTGAACTTACCCGGGGCTTCTAACGGTCCCCCGCAGACATCCTGTGCCCGCGCAGCCACTCACCGATGCTCCGGCCCCGCCTCCGGTTCACTTCTGGAATTTCAGACTTTAAAGTCTGAAAACCACTGCGCCTGCATTGCCGTGTCCTCGATCCCGCTGATGTCATCAAGAGCGCACAGCGCAGGCCCAGTATGGTCTGTGTCTGCGCAGTACACTCCTGGTGACATCAGTGGGAGCGAGGACACGGGCGTGCAGGCGCAGTGGTTTTCTGAATTTAAAGTCAGAAATTCCAGAAGTGAACTGGAGGCGGGGCCGGAGCATCGGGGAGTGGCTGCGCCAACACAGGATGTCTGCGGGGGGACCATTAGAAGCCCTGGGTAAGTTCAGCTCATTTTCCCCCGACCCCCCTACAGTATCCCTTTAAAGAGGACTTGAACTCAGAACTCCCCACTGCTCTAAGGGCTCTTTCACAAAAGGAATTGCAAAACGCTAACGTTTTGCAGGTGTGATTTTTTTTTTTCTGCGATAAACGCAGAAAAAAATCACTGGACAAAGTCGAGTTTTGGGAGCGATCGCGCTTAACAGTTCTATACATGCTCATCGCGCGATCGCTCCAAAATCGCTGGCAAACCACTGCAGGTAACAAGTTTCCAATAATCGCAAAACGCCTGCGATCGTCGTCGGTGAGAACACTTCCATAGACTAGAATAGGACTAGCGTTTTTTAAAAATGCTAGCAGTTAGCGGGAATCGCACGATTCCCGCTTAGGCCCAGTTTTACACTTAATCACTTGGTATGCGTTGTTTTTCTTCTCCATAGCAGTGCATTGTGAAAAATATTTCAGTTAAAACGCGTTAAAGAGAAACTCCAACCAAGAATTGAACTTTATCCCAATCAGTAGCTGATACCCCCTTTTACATGAGAAATCTATTCCTTTTCACAAACAGAACATCAGGGGGTGCTGCATGACTGATTTTGTGGTGAAACCCCTCCCACAAGAAACTGAGGACCGTGGTACTCCTGGCAGTTTCCTGTCTGTGAACCTTGTTGCATTGGGCTCTATTCATAAAACCTTACCGCAAGTTTTCCGCTCAAAACAGCGATTTTCCCGTCCATTTAGCAAAGTGGGCATTCATAAAAGCTGTTCCCGCATGAAAATCTACAATCCCCCAGCAGAGCGAGAAATTTCCGCCTTCTCCAGTGTTTTTCTAGATTTATCTAGAAAAAAGTAACAAAATGGCCATTCATGAAGTTTAGAGGAAGCGGTATGTGGACGGGAAATACCGCTTCCTCTGATTTTGCGGATTACATACAAGTGAATGGGACAGACCTTCCAGAGAGAGCAGTGCACGGAGGGACTCTGCCGGCTGAAGTGTTTCCGCATGCCTTCCGACAGCTTACCGCCAGCTTTCAGCGGGAGATCTCCGCTCTTGCATCGCAGCTTTCAAGATTTCTTTGAATGACCACCCAGAAGTGTGAAATACCGCTGCGGTATTTTCCCTCCAGGAGTTTTCTCGCAACAACTTTTTTATGAATAGAGCCCATTGTGGGAAATAGCTGTTTACAACTGTTTCCAACTGCCAAAAAAGCATGCAGCAGCTACATCACCTGCCAACAGTAAAAATGTCACCATGTAATAAATGGCACAATGTAAATCAGGGATTTAAAAGATTTTACAATTGGCAAACCCTGACTAAATCATTTATACATACCGTAATTATTGTAAAAATGAAGCATTTTTTTTTTACATTACTAGTGGCCTAAGACCGTTTAACAACGGGCTAGGTCCGTTCCTAATGCGCTGCACGCATGCACTCGCCCGCCTGTCTTCCTCCGGCTCTTGGCGGTGTCTCTGTGTCTTTTCCCTGCACATGTGCAGTGCTAAAAATCACTGACGGATGGATGCAGAGACAGGGATTTTATAGCATAGGATTTTCACTGGAGTTCCTCTTTAACTGTGACCGGTGCCATTGGGAAACATTGGACTTACTTTGAAAATCAGTTGGCATTTCAGTTATAACTGAGCGCAACTGATTAAGTGTAAACAGGCCCTTAGGTGTGAATGGGGCCTAAAAGATACCCAACAACATAATAACCTGTAAACAAAAAACATTTCTTTGTTACAGCTGATACAACTCCTATAATACATCTGCACTGTTTCTACTTCCTGATTCATGGAAGCAGACATATTGTTTACAGCCTGTGCTTTCACATGGGCTTATCTGCCATCTCAGCCATAGGCAGTCATGTGACACAGGGGGAGATCAAATTACAACTAGTGATTAGACACAAATGAGGGGGGAATTACACGGGCTAAACTCTTAAAATACATACAGGGTGCATTTCTGTTGTGTTTTCCTTGTGTCCTGTGCAAGAGTTCAGGTCCACTGTAAAGTTGCAGACACACCTTTAAAGGATGTCACCGTTGTGCATCAGGACCTGATCCGACATCGCTGGGCCTGGGCTGGACACATGTCAGCTGTGTAGTTGATGACGCACCGTGTTGCTATGTGGGGGGTGACAAGTGGCACATGTGTGGCTGCGAGCAGGGGAGCAGCACGAACATTTGGATTGGCGTCGCTGGGGGTGAGTAGATCTGCCCGGCAGATCGTTTGGGGTCGGAGGCTGCCGTACACATGCCTGACTATCGGCTGAGGTGGTCGTTCTCAGCCGACTCAAAGTAGGCGTGTGTACGAGGAGGGTACCTGTAGTGGGGCAAAAGAAAAAAAAATGTTACATAATCAGCCGAGAAGAGGGAAGACTCTGGACCCCATAGAGCCTCCCCATTCCTCTCTATGTCCCCTCATTCCACTGCTGCACCCCATTGCAGCAAACCGACTTTAATATCAAATAAGCCTTCAGATCTCCTAGGAAGTAGTGGGTCTCCGAGTACTTCTGAAGACAAGAGGTGTTGTACTGCGCAAGTCCAGACTTGGCTGTGCACAGTACAGAACTGGGCGTTAGTCTAGTGGACCCAACAGAGAACCTCATAGGGAACAGCTCTCCAATCACTGCACCCTATACTTATTATTATTTATTTATTTATTTGTTGTATTTATAAAGCGCCAACATATTACGCAGCGCTGGACATTAATTTAGGTTACAGACAATATTTAGGGGTGACAAACAGCAATATGACAATACAGGAATACAAGAAAACCAGATCACACAGCACAGTATGAGTACAAGGTAATGCTTAGTCAGTCACTGGATGGGAGCATGGAGATTAGGCAAGTTAGGTTCACTCAAATGCATAGCATGGGTGCACAGTAATAGAGGTGCATGATCAGGTAGGACACAAAAGGAGTGAGGACCCTGCCCAAAGGCTTACAATCTAGAGGGAGAGGTAGGGGACCAGAGTTCGGCTGTGGGTTTAGAGCAATTGTGAGGGGTGGTAGGCAAGAGTGAAAAGGTGAGTTTTGAGGGCCTTCTTGAAGGTGTTGAAGGAGGGGGCTGCCCTAATGGGTGGAGGTAGGGAGTTCCATAGTGTCGGAGCGGCTCTTGAGAAGTCTTGGAGGCGTGCATGGGACTGGGTGATGCAGGGGACGGTCAGGCGAAGTTCTTTGGAGGAGCGGAGTGAGCGGCTTGGTGTGTATCTCTGAGTAAGATCAGAAATGTAGGTTGGACAGGTTTTGTGGATGGATTTGTAGGTCAGACACAATATCTTGAATCTGATTCTGGACTGGATAGGAAGCCAGTGGAGGGATTCACGGAGGGGAGCCGCCCTGGAGGGGAGCCACCCTATACAGCACAAAGCGTTGTGATTGGTAGAATAGTGTGGGCATAGTTTACTACAGCCTATTGGAAACCTTGGAGCTCAGAGGGTGCCGTCCACCCAATCATGTTACTGTCATTTCCCTGTGAGCTTTCCTGTAGGGTCCCCTAAACTAGACTAGAGCCCAGAGCTGTTCATCTTTGGAAGTACCTGAAGGCTTCTGCCAGCTTGAAATTTGAACAGGGAACAAGGAAACCAAGAGAGAACTGTAACGATTGGTGTCAGCAAAACAGATATTCTGATTATTGATGATCTGCAGTATCACCAATAATACAGATGCTATACCTGATTATATTGTGATCTGCAGAATCACCAATAATGCTAGTATAGCCAGACACAAAACAACCAATGTGGGATTGTGTTTGGTGCAACAGTAAGGAGAGGAGATCTCCCGAGGAGCGGGAGATTCAGACAGTACTGCAGCCAAGGATCCCCTGAGGAGCAGGGGATTCAGACTGTACTGCAATCAGTGGACACCTGAGGAGCAGGGACCACTGACTGTGCTGCAAAGGATGATCACCTGAGAAGCAGGTGATTAAGACTACACTGCAGCCAGTGGACACCTGAGGAGCAGGGACCACTGACTGCGCTCCAAAGGATGATCACCTGAGGAACAGGTTATTAAGACTACACTGAAGCCAGTGGACACCTGAGGAGCAGGGACCACTGACTGTGCTGCATGGATGATCACCTGAGGAGCAGGTGATTAAGACTACACTGCAGCCAGTGGACACCTGAGGAGCAGGGACCACTGACTGTGCTGCAAGGATGATCACCTGAGGAGCAGGTGATTAAGACTATACTGCAGCTAGCGGACACTTGAGGAGCAAGTGTTACAGACAGTGCTGCAAGGATGATCACCTGAGGGGCAGGTGATTAAGACTATACTGCAGCTAGCGGACACTTGAGGAGCAAGTGTTACAGACAGTGCTGCAAGGGCTGATCACCTAAGAAGTAGGTGAAAGCTACTGCAGATTCCTCACCAATGGCAAGGCCCACTGGTGAGGACAGGAAGGTCAGACAAGCAGAGTAGGCAACGTACGGACAGATAAAGTACAAAGACAGAAGGCTTATTCAATGTTAAGTTCGGGCAGAGTCGGCAACAGTAATCAGATAGGCAGAGGTACAGAATCAGCAAGCAGGAGAGTGGTCAAGGAAGCAGAAGGTCATAACAGATAATACAATGCAATTAGTACTTTAAGCTATCAACAGAATCTGGCTAAGTGTGGATCCCCAGCTCCGGCTGGTTCTAGCACACTTTGGGATCTGACTAGGGTCTGAGCGCTAACACGTTAGCATTTGCAACAGCAGACACGGGGCAACTGACAGACTAGCACTATATATACATGGATGCCCCGCAGCGCTGCCCCTATCACTTAGCCAATCCAAAGTACCGTTGGAGTCAGCTGACTAGGCAGATCAGCTGACTCCCCTCCTATTCGCATAAAGGTCCTGTCGCCTGGCGCGCGCGTAACCCTCAATCTATGTGCAATAGAAGGACCAGGCAAAGCAGCAGCATGTAACTGCGCGGCAGAGGCTGCCGGCTGATACGCGGATGATAGCCGCCATGCCGCTTGCTTCTGCGGCGGTATCTCCGCTATCCTTTGCAAGAACCAGGTAGGCTCTATAGCAGGGCTGCCCAATAGGTCGATCGCGATCTACCGGGAGATCGCGACCACCTGATTGGTAGATCGCGGCCTCATGGCCACGCCCCATTGAATTTTACAATGGCCGCTCACGGGGAGGAGAGAGGCGTGGCTGAGAGGCCAGGGGCGGCGACGCAGTGTCATGGCTGGGGGGCGGCGCTGGAGACAACACTTTCGCCTCCACTCACGCTGCCCGCCGGAGCCTCCCTCAGCTGCCGAACTGCATATCTGCCCTCCAGGCAGCCGCGGCTGAGGGAGTGACGCCGGAGCTGGAGGGAGCTAAGTTGCGTGCACCCGGGCTCCTATACCTAGATACCTACACTAAGGCACATACACCCAGCTAACCTACGCTAAGGCACCCAGCTAACCTACACTAAGGCACCCAGCTAACCTACACTAAGGCACCCAGCTAACCTACACTAAGGCACTCAGCTAACCTACACTAAGGCACCCAGCTAACCTATACTAAGGCATCCAACTAACCTACACTAAGGCACTCAGCTAACCTACACTAAGGCACCCAGCTAACCTATACTAAGGCACCCAGCTAACCTATACTAAGGCACCCAGCTAACCTACACTAAGGCACCCAGCTAACCTACACTAAGGCACACAGCTAACTTATACTGAAGGCACCCAGCTAACCTACACTAAGGCACACAGTTAACCTATACTGAAGGCACCCAGCTAACCTATACTAAGGCACCCAGCTAACCTATACTAAGGCACCCAGCTAACTTACACTAAGGCACACAGCTAACTTACACTAAGGCACACAGCTAACCTATACTGAAGGCACACAGCTAACCTATACTGAAGGCACCCAGCTAACCTATACTGAAGACACCCAGCTAACCTATACTGAAGGCACACAGCTAACCTATACTGAAGGCACACAGCTAACCTATACTGAAGGCACACAGCTAACCTATACTGAAGACATCCAGCTAACCTATACTGAAGGCACACAGCTAACCTATACTGAAGGCACCCAGCTAACCTATACTGAAGGCACCCAGCTAACCTATACTAAGGCACCCAGCTAACCTATACTAAGGCACACAGCTAACCTATACTAAGGCACCCAGCTAACCTACACTAAGGCACCCAGCTAACCTACACTAAGGCACACAGCTAACTTATACTGAAGGCACCCAGCTAACCTACACTAAGGCACACAGTTAACCTATACTGAAGGCACACAGCTAACCTATACTAAGGCACCCAGCTAACCTATACTAAGGCACCCAGCTAACTTACACTAAGGCACACAGCTAACCTATACTGAAGGCACACAGCTAACCTATACTGAAGGCACCCAGCTAACCTATACTGAAGACACCCAGCTAACCTATACTGAAGGCACACAGCTAACCTATACTGAAGGCACACAGCTAACCTATACTGAAGGCACACAGCTAACCTATACTGAAGACATCCAGCTAACCTATACTGAAGGCACCCAGCTAACCTATACTGAAGGCACACAGCTAACCTATACTGAAGGCACCCAGCTAACCTATACTAAGGCACCCAGCTAACCTATACTGAAGGCACATACACCTAGCTAACCTATACTGAAGGCACATATACCTAGCTAACCTATACTGAAAGGACCTATACCTAACTTCCTTTGCAGTGGGGTTCCAGGGGGGGGGGGAGGGGGGAACGGTTGCCTTTGAAACGTCGGTAGATCTCCTGGCCTCAGTGAATTTAAAAGTAGCTCGCGAGCCGAAAAAGTGTGGGCACCCCTGCTCTATAGGATACAGAGCCTTCCCTCTCCTAGGTGAGTATAAAAGCTTCAGATTTACTTTAAAGCAAACCTGAAATTATATACAGTAGAATCTCGTTATAGTATATACCCCTGGCTATAGTAAACTTGGTCCCCAGAGCATGACCATGCACCTGTATGAATATACAATGTATGGCTAGTTCTGAAATAGTAGACTTCTAAAATGGTAAACTGCTTGGCCAGGTCCTGTGGAGTCTACTATAAAGGGATTCTACTGTGTACAAAAACTAGATACCATACTTCAGTAGATGGAAGGCTCTGGCTGGTCCAGGGCAGTGGTTCTCAAACTTCTTTAGGCGAGAGCACCTTTGATGACTTTACATTTTTTTCATGGCACCTCTTGGCAAAAACAACTACTGTACCAAAATGCTAGACTTAGGCCTCTTTTCCATGGACTGTTAAATGCCTCTCAAACTCACAACTTCTTGCTGCTGCCTGGTAACTGCTCACTGCTGCCTGGTAACTGCTTGCTGAGCACACAGTTCAACAGTTTATGGAAAAGAGGCCTTATTGCCGATACAGTCCTCGTTGTAATATAGTTGAGGTGGCCCATTGGGAAACCTCATAGGGAAGTTCTAGTAATGTGGTTGGTTGCTGTTTCAAGGTTTCAGATAGGTTGTAATTATAACTATGCCCACACTATTTGGCCAATTAAAACGCTTCAAGTTGTAGAGGTTTCTGTTATTGGAGGAGTATTCCCTATGAGGTTTCCTGGTGGGTCACCTCAACCAAATGCTTATGATACAAAGACATTATCTTCCCTACTCTTTCCACTGATCCAAGCAACACAGGAACCCCCAACACATGATCTATAGACAAGTCCTCGACATACATGCTATTGCCACAAAGAATGCAGACCCCCCCTCCCCTTTCACACTGATCCACCACACCCCCCAACACATCATCTATAGACGATTCTCCAACCAGCTTACCTACCATACTTCCCAACTTTTTGATATGAGACATAGGGACACTTAAGCCACGCCCCTGCCCCACCCCTAATCACACCCCCAGCACACCCCTAGTCACGCATACCATAAAGATTTCATAAGAAAAATATGTTGTTTTATAATACAAACCACACTGGTCCTTTCTATCCTGGTTCATTTTCCTTCATATTAACATTTTAAAATGAGTAATATATCAATGTAACCTCCTTGCCGGTCTAATTCCCCCGACAAGGAGGCAGCGCAGCACTTTTTTTTTTTTATTTTATTTTTTTTAAATCATGTAGCGAGCCCAGGGCTCGCTACATGATAGCTGGCAGCTCCGCAGCCACTCCGATCGCTTACGGCGATCGGAGTAAGCAGGAAATCCCGTTCAGAACGGGATTTCCTGCTGGGCTTCCCCGGTCGCCATGGCGACGGGGCGGGATGACGTCATCGACGTCGGGACAGCATAGGGAATCCCGGGCCACCCCTCAGCGCTGCCTGGCCCTGATTGGCCAGGCTGCGCAAGGGGTCTGGAGGGGGGGGGCGGCGCGACGTTGCGGATATCGGCGGCGAGCGGCGGCTATCGGATGTTACAAGCAGCTAGCAAAGTGCTAGCTGCTTGTAACAAAAAAAAATTATGCAAATCGGCCCAGCGGGGCCTGAGAAATCCTCCTGCGCAGGTTACCCCGAACTGAGTTCAGGATAACCGGCAAGGAGGTTAAAGGATGGGAATGAAGTTTACAGTCAAACACATTTTTTTTTGTAGAGAAATATACATATTTACATAGAAAGAGGGACAAAGTCCTGAAATAGGGACAAATGAGGAGGACAAAGGGACAGACCTCCCAAAGAGGGACTGTCCCTCCGAAAGAGGGACAGTTGGGATCTATGACCTACTACTACTCTGCTGACTGCGCACACTGTACGTTGCCTAGCAACACTACCGTTGACCTAGTCTGTAAGACACTCCTGGACATTGGAGCTCCACGCGGCCTTCGCACTTTGTCCTCGCTAGGCTCATTCATAAATGGGCTCTTGGTCTTCAGCAAGATGGCCGCTGGTTTTATTTTTCTGCTATTATCTAAGAAAGCTGAGTCCATCATAATTGAGGCAGACAGGGATGCGGCACTCTGGGAAGTGATCACAGTTTTAGAACCACTGGTTCAGGGACATTCCCAATTTCCTTAAACCCCTCCATTCCAGCGCTCGGTCTCTCTAAACATTTTTTGACAGTATTGTTTAACCTCCTTAGCGGTAACCCCGTGTGTGACACGGGGTAAGCCGCCGGAGGGTGCCGCTCAGGCCCTGTTGGGCCGATTTAAATAATTTTTTTTTTTGCTGGACGCAGCTAGCACTTTGCTAGCTGCGCCAGCACCCCGATCACCGCCGCCGCACGCCCGATCGCCGCTATCCGGTGCGGCGCGCGCCCCCCCCCCCCCAGACCCCTCGGCGCTGCCTAGCCAATCAGTGCCAGGCAGCGCCGAGGGGTGGATCGGGTCTCCCAATGACGTCCCAACGTCGGTGACGTCATCCCGCCCCGTCGCCATGGCGACGGGGGAAGCCCTCCAGGAAATCCCGTTCAAAGAAGGCGATCGAAGAGGGTGGGGGAATGCCGCTGAGCAGCGGCTATCATGTAGCGAGCCCTGGGCTCGCTACATGATTTAAAAAAAAAAAATTAAAAAAAACTGCTGCGCTGCCCCCTGGCGGTATTTTTCATACCGCCAAGGGGGTTAATATGTTGTTCTTGGCCACGCTCCTCTCCATGTACTACACATGTGCAAGTACAGGCCATGCCAGACAGTATATGGATTATATCATTGTCAAGTGTATAATAAGGGCTCTAACTTTTCCCTTTGACTCTACAGGGAGTGCAGAATTATTAGGCAAATGAGTATTTTGACCACATCATCCTCTTTATGCATGTTGTCTTACTCCAAGCTGTATAGGCTCGAAAGCCTACCACCAATTAAGCATATTAGGTGATGTGCATCTCTGTAGTGAGAAGGGGTGTGGTCTAATGACATCAACACCCTATATCAGGTGTGCATAATTATTAGGCAACTTCCTTTCCTTTAACAAAATGGGTCAAAAGAAGGACTTGACAGGTTCAGAAAAGTCAAAAATAGTGAGATATCTTGCAGAGGGATGCAGCACTCTTAAAATTGCAAAGCTTCTGAAGCGTGATCATCGAACAATCAAGCGTTTCATTCAAAATAGTCAACAGGGTCGCAAGAAGCGTGTGGAAAAACCAAGGAGCAAAATAACTGCCCATGAACTGAGAAAAGTCAAGCGTGCAGCTGCCGAGATGCCACTTGCCACCAGTTTGGCCATATTTCAGAGCTGCAACATCACAGGAATGCCCAAAAGCACAAGGTGTGCAATACTCAGAGACATGGCCAAGGTAAAAAAGGCTGAAAGACGAGTCAGACGACCACCACTGAACAAGACACACAAGCTGAAACGTCAAGACTGGGCCAAGAAATATCTCAAGACTGATTTTTCTAAGGTTTTATGGACTGATGAAATGAGAGTGAGTCTTGATGGGTCAGATGGATGGGCCCGTGACTGGATTGGCAAAGGGCAGAGAGCTCCAGTCCGACTAAGATGCCAGCAAGGTGGAGGTGAAGTGCTGGTTCGGGCTGGTATCATCAAAGATGAGCTTGTGGGGCCTTTTTGGGTTGAGGATGGAGTCAAGCTCAACTCCAAGTCCTACTGCCAGTTTCTGGAAGACACCTTCTTCAAGCAGTGGTACAGGAAGAAGTCTGCATCCTTCAAGAAAAACATGATTTTCATGCAGGACAATGCTCCATCACACGCGTTCAAGTACTCCACAGCATGGCTGGCAAGAAAGGGTATAAAAGAAGAAAAACTAATGACATAGCCTCCTTGTTCACCTGATCTGAACCCCATTGAGCACCTGTGGTCCATCATAAAATATGAGATTTACAAGGAGGGAAAACAGTACACCTCTCTGAACAGTGTCTGGGAGGCTGTGGTTGCTGCTGCACGCAATGTTGATGGTGAACAGATCAAAACACTGACAGAATCCATGGATGGCAGGCTTTTGAGTGTCCTTGAAAAGAAAGGTGGCTATATTGGTCACTGATTTGTTTTTGTTTTGTTTTTGAATGTCAGATGGGTATATATTTGTTTTTTGTTAAGTTGCCTAATAATTATGCACAGTAATGGTCACCTGCACACACAGATATCCCCCTAAAATAGCTAAAACTAAAAACTACTTTCAAAAATATTCAGCTTTGATATTAATGAGTTTGTTGGGTTCATTGAGAACATGGTTGTTGTTCAATAATAAAATTATTCCTCAAAAATACCACTTGCCTAATAATTCTGCACCCCCTGTATAAAAGAGCAGTGAGATATTAGCCTTTATTCTATTCACTATTTCTCCTATGAGATCATTTTTCATTTTCTGTAAAAATACATTTCAGCACTCTGCATTTTCTATTACTGAAGTAGGTGAAAAGGTACAGTACTGTCAAAACTATTCTGAGCATTTTCTTGCTTGCTGGAGGCCTAACAGACATTTTATTGATAAGGTGTGGAAATAGCATATGGGCCTGAACTCACTAAGCATTACCACATTCGGTAATGCAGAAAACAGCTGATTTTACCAATCATCTTGCCAAATGCCAATTCACTAAACTCATTACTGCGCTGAAAAGTAAAATTACCAACTAGTGTGATAATTTACTGACCAGTGAAGTAAATTACCAACTTGTGTGGTAAATACCTAAAAAAAATTGCAATTCACAAGGATGAAAGCATTCAGTAAATCAAGTAAAAGTGCTCCATATTTATTTGCAGCTCTGACCAGCCAGTAACTTACAATCTCCATGCGGTAACATTGACGGATGTAGCAGACAGCCAATAGGGAGAGCCAGACAGCCAATAGGGAGAGCCAGACAGCCCTGCTTCTCACCCCATCATTTGATCTGATGCTCTGTAGGGCAGCAGAACGGAGAAGGAGACATTTAAAAAGGCTTTTCTGTATCCCTTTAGATGTGCATATCCATATACTGGTACACAGAAGAGCTCCCTCTAGTGCAGGGGTGTCAGACTCCGATACAAAGTGGGCCAAAACTGAACACTGGGACCTAGTCGCGGGCCAACCTCAATGTCTACTGGCCACCTTCCTTCCTTATAAAGTTCTCGGGTTTTCTATTGGGCCCCCTCTAACCTTTATACAGTTCCATGGTGTCTTGTGGTCCTCCCTCTCCTATACAGTTTTCTGGTGTTTAGTGCTTCCCCCCTACCTCCCCCATATGGTTTCCCTGGTGTTCTAGGGCTTCACCTCCAATATAGCTTCTCTGCTGGTCTGAAGTGGGCCAAACATAATGCAAAGTGCTGAAACCACTTGGGGGTCAAATTTAATGGCTCCGAGGGCCAGATGTGGCTAGGGGCTGGAGTTTGACATGTATGCTCTAGTGGCTGCAGCACATCTAAAGGGATGCTGGGGATGCACTGCACAGAATAATCCCGACTCATGCACACTACTTGTGGGAAGACTCGCAGCTGCCTGCCTGACACTATACAGCTGGTGAGACTCACCGAGCAGGGCTTAGGCTCGGTTCACATTAGGTTTTGCCAACATAACCGGCCGTACGGTTCCGTGGTCCATTCCGCTGAACGGACAAAAAAATGCAGCAGGATCAAATTTTCCAGACCGTTTCGCTCAGCTTAACGGAAACGGAAGGTTTTACAGAACACTAGGAACCTATGGAAAATGGACGTTTTACAACACACCGGCTGAAAAAACAGACCGTTTTCCAGGATCCGTACGGCCGGCTTCGCAAAAAACGCAGATGTGAACTGGGCCTTAGTGAATTCAAGAATGTTTGTTCAATAAACTACCGAACTTCTGCCACATGTGGGAAATATTAGTGAATTTGGGAAAAAAAGTGTAAAATACCGAATGCGATATTTTACCACCCTGAATTATTTTACCAATCTGCCCTTAGTGGTTTGAGGCCCAAGGAGAAAACTTAGGAGAAAAAGGACACTGATTAAGGGACCTTTTCCACTAGCAATTGCGATTGTGCTTTGTCACTCATTTTTATACACGATCGCGATTTTGCATACGCAATACACTTCCATTGCAAAATCGCAGTAATAATCGCTCCCGAACGCGATCGCGCTTTTGTAAACAATTGAATCGCGGTAGTGGAAAATAGCTGCCACGATTCCTATGTTAAAATTACTACCCTAGCGATTCAAAAATCACTTGCGATTCTGCGATTCAGCATCGCAATCGCTGCAAGTGGAAAAGGGCCCTAAGGGCCATTGCTTCCTATTGCAGACAGGGTAGGATGATGGGAGATACAGCTGGCTTCATAAACACAGTGGAGAAGGGTGTGGGTAAGGTTTAAAGTGTACATGTAGAGAAAAAAAGTGTCCCATTTAGATACTTCTCTCAGTAGAGGGAGAGTACAAACAGCTATATAAAACATACATCTCCTTGTGGTAGTTCAGCAGCTGACAGGTCCCCCATGTTATGACTCAGTTGTCAGCCTTATTACCTCCAATGTTCTGTTCCTACAAAGATGCCACTGCGAGGCCTACTAACCACCAGCACCCTGCTCACCCACCTCAGAATCCGGGTGCTCGTTTACTCTGTGTATTTCCTGTTGGAAAATCACTGCTTTGCTGCCAGGAAAGCAAGTGTTCTGTGGCAAAATCACAGGCTATCCATGAACTGAGTGTTTGTCGTGACTTCCCAAGGGCAAAAATACAACCGCAAGCCACGTTTTAGGGGCGGTGACTGCCTTGTGTACAGGCACAGCGTTTGTTTGGGAGTTTTCTGCCTCTATTGGCTGGATTTCTGTATAGGCAATGGGTTAAGGGAATGCTTCCAAAGGTGGTGAGCTAGGTATGGAACTCACCTGTGTTTTGTGTCGATGGGGACGTGAGATTGCGTCCCATGTGTGGGATCGGTGAGCGTTAAAACTACGCCACATCAGCCTTAGGCAGCCACGAGTGTGGCTTAGTTGAAAAAATGGTCGGTCCCTAAGCGGTTAAACTCAGATTCAACACGTTTTTACTTGATACCCCAGCTTGCTGAGTTCTGCATAATCAGCTGGGATTATCCTGCTCTGACACTGACACGGAAATACAACCAACCAGCACTAACATTACCAATAGTGTTTTTTTGTTTTTTTTTAAATAAACGTCTGGAATAAAGGAATTCATAAATAGCGACCTTCAGTGCCAGAACATTGTCAATTTCAAATAACTCCAAACCAAAACCGCAGCTCCACATCGTATCTTTTTGTACAGCAGGAGAGATTGGCAGCGTTTTCAGACAAACGCTGCACCTGAATTAACTACCTGCATAGATGTGCAGAGCTCAAAAAATTAGCAATTTACACAACTTGCATTCAAAACAGGTACAGCAAAGGAGGGTGTTCGCTTCAGCAAAAATAATATGTGCACAAATTATTCCTTACTAGACTCACGGAAGAGACCTAACTACTAGTTAAAACATACATCCACATTGTATCTTGTGTGAAAATCCGAATAAAAAAAGAGTCACAGTTAATTGATCGGTCTTCAGAAAACATTGAATTGGTCACATCTGACAGTGTGGAGTCAGGCCATACATGCATCAATTTTCCAACAGATTTGATCATCTACTGGAAATATATTGCACAACCAGTCAGAATGATCATAATTTTGATAGATTTAACTGAAAATCGATCAAAACTATAGATCATATTTGTCAGTGGGGACAGGGCAAGGGCAGCGGTAGATCGATGGCCCATGGCGTTGCCTTGCAACAAGCAGTTCAATGCTGTGATTCGATTGATTTTTTTTCAATAAATTGCATGCTTGAATCTATTGAAAATGTATGTGTTGTGTGTGTGGTAAGAATCAATCCCTCTCCGATCATATTCAGATCAGAGAGGGGGTCGATAGTTTTTCATATTGAGTGGCAATCTGTATGTAGTCCATTTAGTCTTTATGCATCCAGCTCTTATTGCTGGGACTCCCCCTTCTGCCTGCATCAGAAGTGTCCTCCTGGACAGCTAGGGGGAGCTGTTGGCAGAACAGATGCTATATTGTCGAAGATACCTGATGAGTATAATGCTGGGCATACACGGCTCGATTTTGCCGCTCGATTCCGCAGGCAAAACGATCTTCCGATCATTTTTCTTATCTTTTTGCATTGTCTTCAATGCGGAATCGAGCGGCGAAACGATTGGACCGGAGATCGGACATGTCGGAAATTATCTATCGAGTCATCTAAATAGTTCAGAATCGAGCCGTGTATTCACAGCATGTGGGCTGGAACTCACTGGACCGATTTTGTGAGCGTTTAGGGAGCGATTCAAAACGCTAGCGATTTCCCTAATGAAAGCGCTTACAAAACACTCATACAAAACGCTGACAATTGCGATTAGCGATTTGTAGTGGGTTCCAGGCCTTATGGAGATTCACCACTATGGCTGAAACTCGAAAAATTAGAATATTGTGTCCTATTCCAAGTATTTCTGTAATTCAATGTAAAATGTGAAACTAACAGGAAATAGGAACCCTTTGCAGATGATTTGGATTACTGCAATTAGCTGATTAGAGTTTGAGTCTAGAATATTAAACCTTTTCACAATATTCTAATGGTCTGAGCAGGGCCGGCCCGCCCATGAGGCGGGGTGAAACGTTTGCCTCAGGCGGCACTTCTGGGGGGGCGGCACCCGCCCGTCCGTGGGTGGGGAGGGCCGCCCGAACTGGAGGGGATAGCGGGCAGGAAGGGGGTATTGGGCCTAGCGGCGGGGAGGGGGGTCGGACCCCCCCTCCCTCGCCTGGGTCCCCCGTCCTCCGCTCCCCTCCAGCTTGTTAGGTCGCTGGCTGGCTGCAGCTATAAGAGGCAACGGGCGGGGATCACTCACCTTCCTTGTTCCAGCGTGCGCTCCACTGACGTCACTTCCTGCGGCGTAGCAGGAAGTGACGTCAGTGGAGCGCAGGCTGGAACGAGGAAGGTGAGTGATCCCCGCCCGTTGCCTCTTATAGCTGCAGCCAGCCAGCGACCTAACAAGCTGGAGGGGAGCGGAGGACGGGGGACCCAGGCGAGGGAGGGGGGGGTCCGACCCCCCTCCCCGCCGCTAGGCCCAATACCCCCTTCCCGCCCGCTATCCCCTCCAGCTCGGGCGGCCCCCGCACACCCACAGGGGGGGGGGGGGCGGCGGCGGCGGCTTCTTTAAAATTTGCCTCAGGCGGCAAATGGTCTAGGGCCGGGCCTGGGTCTGAGATTTTGATTTTGGGGCTCTCATAAGCTGTTAGCCAGAATCATTAAAATTAAAACACATGAAGGCTTGAACTATCTCACTTTGCATGTAATGAGTTTATTTCATATATTAGTTTTACCTTTTAAGTTGAATTACTGGAATAAATGGACTTTTGCACGATATTCTATTTTTTCGAGTTCCACCTGTAGAAATTTTCACAATGGGATCAGAAGAATCTAAAGGTCCTATTTATAAAGATTTGCAGATTAAATGCTATTTTTTCCGAGATCTGCACCACACCATTTTTATAAAAGTGACAATCGGCATAAAACATCCCAACTTTTATACGTTTTCACAAGTTCCAATCCAGCACTACTGCGGATAATTATCAGTAAGGCCTCTTTCACAGTGGGACGTTAAAGTCGCACGTTATAAAAAATTATGACGCAGACTAACACACAGCAATACAAAGTCTGTGCGACATTCACAGTGCACACGTTGCGTTGTGTGTAACGTGTAGCAATATTTAGAGAGTCCTGCATGCTGTGCGTTTAGCAATACATTTGCTGCGTTATGTGTGTTGCACATGCTCAGTAATGTTTTTTTTTTAAAGTAACACATGCGCCGTTTTCGTTCCATCAGTATGTGAGAAAAACGGTGCACCAAGAGACACAACGCAGTGCAAAATAACGGCCAATTTCATAACCTACATGCGCTATGTTAGGGGCACGTTGTGCGACTTTAACGTCGCATCAAACGCAACGTCCCGCTGTGAAAGAGGCCTAAGGGACAACCGCCATATGCTGATCTCTGTTTTATTAGATTTTTGAACCCTCGTGTGTTTACTTCAGTGACAAGCATTTTTATTATTTTTTTTTCGCCTTTTTTTAAACACCCGTGTGACATTTTTCTGTCGGATCCCTGCTTTAAAATTTGGAAATCTACGTCTGTCAACGCTGGCCTCTTTTCCCTGGAAAATGACTGAACGCCACTTTCAGTCCAAGGCTCCATTAACCTCCTTAGCGGTATGGACGAGCTCAGCTCCTGCGCCACCCTGGCGCAGGTAATAGAATGCCAGGGTGGTTAAAGTTCAGTCACTCAGATCTCTGTGCTTGCCCATTTATCCTGCTTCCAACACATCCCCTTCGCAAAGTTACTGTTCATTACCTCCTTTTGACAGGTGCCATCGTAATGAGATAATCGCAATGTCACATGACATGTTTGCAGTTATATACGGCAGATCGAGGGCAGCTACCAGGTAAGTCTGCTGCAATACATGTCCAATCTCTGTTATTTTCATTGTAGGATTGGGCTGCTGTTACAGAGATATATTTGATGATTTCTGTTATGTTTGCAACTCTGAAAATAATTTTTAGAGGCGGGTCTATTTTGCAGACCTGAATTGTAGTGTTGTCTCGCACACACTAAGGCCTCATTCAGACCATACGCTCTGACGCACGCATTTCGGCAGCACGTATAGTGTGCGACACGCAAGAATGGTAGAAGTGCATAGATAACCCTTCTACTGCTCCCATCATATGTGCTGCGCAGCACTGCTGCATGTATTTTTGAATTGCAGCGCTGACCAAATTTACTGTAGTGAATGGGATCAGCAGCGCAGATGGCGCATGATCGTACGCATTGCGTTCCGATCGCACAGCCATCTGCGCTAATTGATGTGAATGAGGGAGTGCTCCAGCTAGAAAAGAGGGACGAAGCTCTCTATGCATTGTTCAAAACGGGTAAATAGCTGCCAGCCTGCCACATCCAAACAAATATATTGGTTCCATGGAAACGCATAGGGCCAATGTTTCGGAGCCGCGTAGGGCCCCTTTATCATGGCAAGATTTGCTCACAGACGAAATCTGTCTGCGTAAAACTCCTATTTCAGGAGAAGGGGGTCAGGCAGGGCCAGTTCTCTCGTGAAGCAAGGTGAAACATTTGCATCAGACGCAGAGATTACAGGGGCAGCATGTTTGTACTGTGTTTACAATAACAGCATGCAGTCAGAGCGAGAGAAGTGAAGAGGTCATCATTGGGGAAAAGCAGCTTGTTGTGCCGTGTGAGGAGTCTGACAGTAAGTGAGGAGGGGGGAGGCAGGAGAGCAGCAGTGTTTCATTTGACTTGCACAGGGAGGAGGTGGCACTGCTGTCCTCACTGAGGAGGCGGCACATCCTCACAAGTTTGCCTCAGGAAGCAAAAAGTCTAGAACCAGCCCTGGAGTCAGGCTCCTCAAGACACTCGTGCAGGACGATGTGCATCAAGCAAGTGGCTTTTAGGGCCTATTTCCAATACCCTGCGATTTGATTCCGATTGCAATACACAAGGTACATTAAACTAATGGAAACGGCAGCTGCAATTTCCATTAGTGCGATCCGATTGCGATGCGATTTTGGTCCAACGCAATCGTCATCCTGCCACGTTTTGGATGCGATTGAGCTCTACTATACTGAGCATAGTAGCTCAATCGCAATCACATGGTGGAAATTGAAACGCAATTACGATCGCATTTCATAGTGGGATAGAGCTCTTACATGGAACCAATAAAGATATTTCTTTGGACGTTCCAGCTCTTTACCTATTTTGCAGACATGCCTTGTGTTTGTGCTCGGGTAACTACTTGTTTTTAGGTGTAATTATAAAGTCATATTGAACATATAGGCCATATAGTAGAATGTAGTAAATTATTCACTTTTATGGTAATTTTCCTGGTTTCAGCATCAGAAACACTTCTTACATCTATATATTGCTGTGTTTTGGTATGTAGCTCCGCCCTCCTAGTAATGATTACCTAGGCTGTTTAGCTATTTGGAATTCTCCTCCCAGAGCATTCTGGGAAACCAGGCATTAGGCCCGGTTCACATTAGCGTTCGCTATCCGGATTTTCCGGATCTGATCGGGACCGCATACTGTACAAACGGAACGTACGTTCCGCATAGCAATGTAAAGTCTATGCGGACGTTCACACGTGTCCGTTCCGTACAGTACGGAGCCGGATCGGATCCGGACTCTGGACTCTTTTCCAACACGCGCTATTTTTTGGGTCTGGATCTCCGGCCCACGCATCCTGACCGGAGCCGGACCTGAGCCTGACAGCACCATCAGGAACACAGAAACCAATGAGGAACGGAAAGCACAGAACACACTGCCTACAAAAACCTGACGTTCTACCCCACTTCCTATGCGTATGCAAGCGGCCATTTCGGATGGGGACACATGGGCCAAGCATGTCTGGAGTGGAGCAGCAGTGACAGACGTGCTGGAGCTGTTTGGCAGAATGTCGGAGGTGGAGGTGAGGCCTACAGCGGAGGAACCTGATTCTACACGTGCACCAGGTGCACCTTCTGCTGACCCCTACATTTTTTTTTTAAATTTTGCTATTTTTTGCCCACGGATCCGGATGGCAGCCTGATGCATGCCTGATACAAACGGACCGGATCCGGATCGGAACCGTACGATTCTGATCAGGATCAGGTCAGGATCCGATCAGGTTCCGGTCCGTTTATTTGCCAAAACGCAAGTGTGAACGGGGCCTTATTTTTCACTAGCTGTGGATTTCTCAGTAAACAAACATCGGCATAGAGATCACCTGACATGACTTATGCTGTATACACACCATGCAGTTTTTGCGTTAGATACACTGATTGTTTGATCATTTCCAGCATGTCCGATCTGGGATCGATTTTGAGACCAGTGCTGCACAAAGTCGATCCGGAAGCAAATTAGACATGCTGGAAATTATCCAACGATAAATCTATCAGACCTGAAAATTGCATCGTGTATATCCAGCATCATACACACCATGCAATTTTCCTGTCAGATCAACTGACCAATCGATAATTTCTAGTATGTCCAATGAAGAAAGGGATTCATTCTGAGATCAGTGCTGCACAAAATCGATCTCTTTCTTAATCGGAAACAGAACGGACTTGCTGGATATTATCAGTCGATCTGACGGGGAAATTGCATGGTGTGTATAAAGCTCCATCTACACCATACAATTTTTTGATAGATTTGATTCATTTATTTGATTTGATTCAATCCGACATGTCCGATTGGGATTTGATTTGATTCAACTTGCCATTGCAAAACAATGGCAAATTTAATTGAATCGAATCCCGATCGAACATGTCGGATCGAATCGAATCAATGAATCGAATCTGGCAAAAAATTGTATGTTGTAGATGGGGCTTAAGACATAAAGATATCGCCACCTGTAATACATTTCAAAATGTAAATCACGAAGAGGAAAGATTTTACGAGGAGCAAACACTGACTAAATAAATGATAAATGAATATTGAAATAAATAAGCCATTTTATTAATTACATTATTTTCATCGCAGTTCCTCTTGAAAGGACAACTGTAATGAGAAGGATATGGAGGCTGCCATTTATTTCCTTTTAAAGGATACCCGAGGTGACATGTGACATGATGAGATAGACGTGTATGTACAGAGCCTAGCACACAAATAACTATGTTGTGTTCCCTTTTTATTTATCTGCCTGAAAGAGTTAAATATCAGATATATACTGTAAGTGGCTGACTCAGTCCTGACTCAGACAGGAAGTGACTATAGTGTGACTCTCTCTGATAAAAAATTCAAACTATAAAACACTTTCAGAAAATGGCTACTGAGAGCAGGAAAGAGATAAACAGGGTCAATAGTTCATAGATTTTAGCTCTGGCCTACTTCAATGAATGTGTCATTGAGCAAAAACAATAAAACAGTTAAAACTTAAAAAGTTGATTTAAACATAAAATAAAAGTGTGGAATATCTTAAAAAGTCATTTTTAGGAGAAGGAACATAGATACATTTGTTTATTTTCATTTCGGGTGTCCTTTAAGCAATACCAGTTGCCTGGCTGTCCTGCTGACCCTCTGCCTCTAATACTTTTAGCCTTAGCCCCTGAACAAGCATGCAGCAGGCAGCAGATCAGATGTTTCTGGTATTATTGTCAGATCTGACAGGATTAGCTGCATGCTTGTTAATTGTGTGATTCAGACACTACTGCAGCCAAATAGATCAGCAAGGCTTCCAGGTAACTGCCTGGTATTGTTTAGAAGGAAATAAATATATCAGCCTCCTTATTCTTCTCACTACAGTTCCTCTTTAAAGGGATACCGAGCAGCTTTACGAAACACAATTTGTACTTACCTGGGGCTTCCATCAGCCCACCGCAAGCCGCAAGGTTCCCTGGCGTCCTCCTGGCTACTCTCCCAGTATCCCTGGCTGCTCGGTTAATTCTCTAACTCTGAACCATGCATGCACAGGACTCTCACGCCGACCACCATGATGATGCGGATTTGTACTGGCGACTTCAGACGGAAAGCATGTATTTTTCTGGCCACACCCCCTTAAGCACCTCCCTTTCCTTAAATTACTTATTTAAATGTCCTAACTAGATGTGATGTGCCTGGATATATGTATTTTGTTCTTGTTACTGACCCCTGTGGCTAGGGTTTTAATCCAGTGCACTCCCTCCTTCCCCTGTATGTGTTTGTCAGCATGCAGACAGCTTATGCTGGTGTATGCGCATGGTGCACATGGACACATAACGTTAGCTCCCTTGTGCGATTGGTAAGATGCGCTATCTGTCCCAGGAGAGGACGTCAGGATGTGTGCTCCTAATCCATTGATAGGTTTGATGCAATGAATGTGTTTGCATGTCTGCACTATGCATGTTACAGGGCTAGAGTTAGGACACCTACGTTTACCTGGGTACTTCTGCGCAGTATAGGTGACTAAGCATAAGAATGCATTCTTCTGTGAACTAAAACCCCGGCTTTTAACTTAGCTGTAGGGATAACAGTTGTGCCTGGATGAGTGAATCTGTGAATGTATTTGAACATTTGCATGCGAGAGTGCGAAGGGTTACTGATTTTTGCTATTTTTCTGGCCACACCCTCTTTAGCACTAGTGTTGGGCGAACATCTAGATGTTCGGGTTCGGGCCGAACAGGCCGAACATGGCCGCGATGTTCGGGTGTTCGAGCCGAACTCCGAACATAATGGAAGTCAATGGGGACCCGAACTTTTGTGCTTTGTAAAGCCTCCTTACATGCTACATACCCCAAATTTACAGGGTATGTGCACCTTGGGAGTGGGTACAAGAGGGAAAAAAATTAGCAAAAAGAGCTTATAGTTTTTGAGAAAATCGATTTTAAAGTTTCAAAGGGAAAACTGTCTTTTAAATGCGGGAAATGTCTGTTTTCTTTGCACAGGTAACATGCTTTTTGTCGGCATGCAGTCATAAATGTAATACAGATAAGAGGTTCCAGGAAAAGGGACCGGTAACGCTAACCCAGCAGCAGCACACGTGATGGAACAGGAGGAGGGCGGCGCAGGAGGAGAAGGCCACGCTTTGAGACACAACAACCCAGGCCTTGCATGAGGACAAGAAGCGTGCGGATAGCAATTTGCATTTTGTCGCCATGCAGTCATAAATGTAATACAGATGAGAGGTTCAATAAACAATAAACAGTAATTGGTGTTGTCCAGAATGCGCACAATGCGTGGGTCGCGTTCAATGCAGTCCTAGGCCGAAGAGGTCATAGCCTAGGGTCACAAAAACCTGTTTATTTGGGCAATTTCAATGGTGGCGAGTCTGACGTACATAAATCGCAGCAATGGCCGTTAGCAACGTCTGAATCTCACGAAATGTCTCATGCAGGTAGAAGACATATTGTTAGACTTGGGCTCCAAAGATGGGTTCCCTACATCTCTGCAAACCAGAGTTACAGGGCTCCAAATTTGGTAAAATCCCCCATAGGCTTTCATTGGGCCTCCTATTTACAGTTCCAAAATCTCACATCTTTTCAAAGGGCAATGGCTCAGCAGTGGCAAATTTTCTAGCATTGTAGGGACCCTTAGGGGGAACATGACTGGTGAGTTTCGGGCCCCTAGGCCAAAGAGGTCATAGCCTAGGGTCACAAAAACCTGTTTATTTGGGCTATTTCAATGGTAGTGATGGTGACGTACATAAATCGCAGCAATGGCCGTTAGCAAAGTCTGAATCTCACGAAATGTCTCATGCAGGTAGAAGACATATTGTTAGACTTGGATTCCAAAGATGGGGTCCCTACATCTCTGCAAACCAGAGTTACAGGGGTCCAAAATTGGTAAAATCCCCCATAGGATTTCATTGCCTCCCTATTTCACTTTCCAAAATCTCACATCTTTTCAAAGGGCAATGGCTCAGCAGTACCAAATTTTCTAGCATTGTAGGGACCCTTAGGGGGAACATGACTGGTGAGTTTCGGGCCCCTAGGCCGAAGAGGTCATAGCCTAGGGTCACAAAAACCTGTTTATTTGGGCTATTTCAATGGTAGTGATGGTGACGTACATAAATCGCAGCAATGGCCGTTAGCAAAGTCTGAATCTCACGAAATGTCTCATGCAGATAGAAGACATATTGTTAGACTTGGATTCCAAAGATGGGGTCCCTACATCTCTGCAAACCAGAGTTACAGGGGTCCAAAATTGGTAAAATCCCCCATAGGATTTCATTGCCTCCCTATTTCACTTTCAAAAATCTCACATCTTTTCAAAGGGCAATGGCTCAGCAGTACCAAATTTTCTAGCATTGTAGGGACCCTTAGGGGGAACATGACTGGTGAGTTTAGGGCCGCTAGGCCAAAGAGGTCATAGCCTAGGGTCACAAAAACCTGTTTATTTGGGCTATTTCAATGGTAGTGATGGTGGCGTACATAAATCTCAGCCATGGCCGTTAGCAACGTCTGAATCTCACGAAATGTCTCATGCAGGTAGAAGACATATTGTTAGACTTGGATTCCAAAGATGGGGTCCCTACATCTCTGCAAACCAGAGTTACAGGGGTCCAAAATTGGTAAAATCCCCCATAGGCTTTCATTGCCTCCCTATTTCACTTTCCAAAATCTCACATCACAAGTGAAATAGGGAGGCAATGAAAGCAGTGTTCGGCCACAGCGCTAACCGAACGTTCGGGGAACGTTCGGCCATGCGCTCTTAGTTCGGCCATATGGCCGAACAGTTTGGCCGAACACCATCAGATGTTCGGCCGATCTCGAACATCACCCGAACAGGGTGATGTTCTGCAGAACCCGAACAGTGGCGAACACTGTTCGCCCAACACTATTTAGCACCCCCCCTTTCCTTAAATTACTTATTTCAATGTCCTAACTAGAGGCAGTGTGCCTGGATATATGTGTTTTTTTGTTTCTTTTTTTACTTCAGACGGAAGTCGCCAATTAACGAAGCTGCCAGCGGGACCAGGAGGGTAACCAGGAGGACACTGGGGGACCATGCTGCCTACGGTGGGCCGGAGGAAGGTCCAGGTAAGTACACATTGTGGTTTGTAAAGCTGTTCTGTATCCCTTTAATACTCGCTGCCTTCACAGAACTGCCAGAGGCCGATCTCAGCGGCCGAGCTTTGCACTCTGTCGGATTGTCACATTGGGATAAGCATCACACAGTTACTCATCGGAAGGGATGGTCAGATTGGAGAGATGTGTAACACACTTATATATACTGAGCTATTATTATCATTTACGTTACATTCTTATCAGAGGAATGGACTGTTGCATGTTTCTTCCGCAGTGGTGATAATCACAAAAACTATCAAAGAGGAACTGTAATGGAAATAGCTTAAGAATAAAACTGCATACAATATTCATTTATAAATTATTTAGTCCGTTTCTGCTCATTGTAAAATCTTTTCTTACCCTGATTTACAGTCTGATATTTATTATAAGTGGTAACATCCTTACTGCTGTCAGGTGCAGCACTGCAGAATTTTTGTTTACTGAGAGTCCCAAAGTGAGTACAAATAATATCTGGTCTCATAGAATGCTCTGGAGGGTAGAATTGTGCCTAGTTGAACAACCTATTCTAAGCATCACTGGGAGGGCAGGGCTGCTTACCCATATACCGTACTCCAGGGCTACATATAAATCTATGAATATACTTTATTTGAACCAAATGAAAGAGTTAAAGTACTAACATAGTGGTTACTACAACCAATAGGACTTAATGATAACAAAAGCGAATCAATAGATATCTCGTTCAGTAATTGTCGTTTAATCTCCAGAACTGACCAGCTTTGCCTTTCTGGTGTTGTCGGTACAAAAATCATCCGACTCCAACTGCTCTGTTTATGAAACGATTTACTCTAGGTACCCAAAAATTGCTCCGAATGCACAGACCTTACAGGGCTATGGAAGAGTGGGTACAAAAATCATCCAACTCTGACTCTAGGCACCTCAGTTTATGAAATAGCCGACTCCAACTCTAGGTACCCAAATATTGATCCGGTTCCTCCACTCCAACTTCACACACAGCTCTGGTTGTGAGGGGTCTGTAGGTACCTACAAGGACTGTCACCCGTAAGGAATAAAACGGATGTAGGAGGCGCCCAGGTGGATACTCGTGACTTTCTTTAAGGGATCGACATATATACGTATAGCTATTATATGGTTATACATGTACAAACAGGTAAGAAGAAATCCTACCTTAGTAAGTAGTCATTCATGAATTCAAAAGAATTCCCCGGGCTTAGGCGCCTGTCCGGGGAACCTCTGACACTGGGACATTACCCGACCTGATGAAGCGGTTTACACCGCGAAACGCGTTGTCAATTTAAGTGCCTCAATAAAGTAATTTTCTTTTGAATTCATGAATGACTACTTACTAAGGTAGGATCTCTTCTTACCTGTTTGTACATGTATAACCATATAATAGCTATACGTATATATGTCGATCCCTTAAAGTAAGTCACGAGTACCCACCTGGGCGCCTCCTACATCCGTTTTATGCTGATTCTCCCCTGAGTATAGGGGACACCACCTTGGCAGGTGCGACCACCCTGAGTGACACCACAAGGCAGAGTGGGGACGGTACTTCCCTACACGCTACTTGAAGTGGTTGCCTTATATGCAACCCGGCTTTGTGAGTATATCTAACTACTTGACACTTTGCTGATCCAACACGCTTGAGATAATACACCAGCTTGGGCTCCCGGTGTCTTCCCGTCCCCCTTTTTTTTCTACCCCTCCAGCATACACCCGTAAGGAATGCAACTCGAAATCTTGGGCCACAGTTCGGGGCCAAGTTCCATACAGAGGTGTCACTAGCCTGAAGGCTAGCGATGCATTTTGTTGCTATGGAAAGCTAACAGCGCAGCACACAACAGAGCAGCCGGGGTGACTGACTAGGAGAACATTGTCCTTGGCCAAGGCGATTCACCAGTTGGACCTCTTGCCATTGCATGAGAAGGGCTGGATTCTCGCCGGAGGGTGCCCCAACCAGCCTCCTCTGCCGGGAACCATCTAGCGTGTGCACAAGGCTTTAGAGCCTTGCATCCTTCCAGTCTATCCAGGACTTGGCCACTCACCTCATCCACCTCCCTTTTCACTCCTCATCTGCCACTTATCTCTGTCAAGCTGTTCATTGGCTGCCAATTAACTAGAGGATCCATTATAAACTCTAACCTACTAAGCTCTCCAGAATCTCCCTCCTCACTAGTCCTCAGATACACACTGCACACAACCTTCTGTCCTTCTCTGGAGGAACCTCCTCCTCGCATTCACATATTCAACTTCTCATGAGCCTCCCTCCTCCGTTCTGGAATTCACTTCCAAAACTCGTCACTCTACAACCCTTTAAGCGCAACCTCAAAAGCCTTTTCAGACAAACATACACTCTAACCAGAGCCGGATTATCCTCTAGGCGACCTAGGCAGGTGCTTGGGGCTTAGTGGGTGTCAAGGGGCCAACTTGCCACCTTCTTTGACCTCTCTCCACTTCAGCTCACCGAAAGTACCACAAGGTGGCCCCAAATCTTGATCCATTTCTGTATCTAACCTAGGCCATTCCCCTTCAGCCTTTGTCCAAGCTCTACTTTTTGGTGAATACAAATCTAAAAATGCCCCTCCTCCAGATACACATCTTACAACTTGCCCCACCTCTTGCATCCTCCCCATTCCTTTAGATTGTAAGCCTTTAGGGGCAGGGCTGCCTTTTGTTTCTTGTAAGTTGCTGTCCATTTTGTTAACCACAAAATATTGGTGACTGTAACCCGGCCAATTGTAAGGGGTAGGTCACCGCAGTGGCGTAGCTAGACATTATGGAGCCTTATAGCAAAACTGTCATGGGGCCATCAGATGGAGGCATTCTTGAGAAATGCCACCTACCTCTACCCTATGGATATGAGCTAACTGGGAGATTTGCATTCTCATGTGATCTACGCTGCTTATATACGGTAGTCCATGGGCACTTAGATATAATCATAGGGTGGAGAAACACAAGAAAGTTGGTTAATACGTCATACATGCAAGTATGGGCCCCCTCTACTCCAGGGCCCCATAGCAGCTGCTATGACTGTTGCTTCGCCTTTGGGTCATTACCTAAGATACAGCAGAGATAGAGGGAGAACAGGCACATGCAGAATGCACAGCGGAGGGTGGAAGTTAACTCCGGGATCCAAAAGCGTCTCTTCTTCTTCCTCCTAGGCGTCCCTTCTCTTTAGTAACAACCCAGCCTATGATCTCATAACACTTATGTGATCACAAGAAGAGGTATTGCCATTGAGGTGTGATGAAAAGGAAGAAGATAGGCTGCATGTGCATCCCAGAGAGGGGAGTTACTACTTTCCTCTCTCACCAAATCTAATGGGGGGGGGGGGGGTGTCTCTGGGTATCTACACTTGTGGGCTCTCTGGCTAGCCATACTGGGGGGAGGCTTTTCGTCTAAATATGCTAGGGTGGGGGGGGGGGGGGGGGCTCTACCGCTATCTATGCTGGGAGGGGCTCTATAGCTACCCATACTGGAGAGGCTCTCTGGCTACCTGAGCTGGGGGGCTCTCTGGCTACCTATACTGGGGTGCTCTATGGATCTATAGATAGCTATAGGGGGGGATGGGGCTCTATTACTACCTGAGCTTGGGGGGCTCTCTGGCTATCTATACTGAGGGGGCTCTCTGGCTACCTATACTGAGGGGGGCTCTCTGTCTACCTATACTGAGGGGGGCTCTCTGGCTATCTATACTGAGGGGGGCTCTCTGGCTACCTATACTGAGGGGGCTCTCTGGCTACCTATACTGAGGGGGGCTCCCTGGCTACCTATACTGAGGGGGACTCCCTGGCTACCTATACTGAGGGGGACTCTCTGGCTACCTATACTGAGGGGGGCTCTCTGGCTACCTATACTGAGGGGGGCCCTCTGGCTACCTATACTGAGGGGGACTCTCTGGCTACCTATACTGAGGGGGGCTCTCTGGCTACCTATACTGAGGGGGACTCTCTGGCTACCTATACTGAGGGGGGCTCTCTGGCTACCTATACTGAGGGGGGCTCTCTGGCTACCTATACTGAGGGGCGCTCTCTGGCTATCTATACTGAGGGGGCTCTCTGGCTACCTATACTGAGGGGGGCTCTCTGGCTACCTATACTGAGGGGGCTCTCTGGCTACCTATACTGAGGGGGACTCTCTGGCTACCTATACTGAGGGGGACTCCCTGGCTACCTATACTGAGGGGGACTCTCTGGCTACCTATACTGAGGGGGGCTCTCTGGCTACCTATACTGAGGGGGGCCCTCTGGCTACCTATACTGAGGGGGACTCTCTGGCTACCTATACTGAGGGGGGCTCTCTGGCTACCTATACTGAGGGGGACTCTCTGGCTACCTATACTGAGGGGGGCTCTCTGGCTACCTATACTGAGGGGGACTCTCTGGCTACCTATACTGAGGGGGGCTCTCTGGCTACCTATACTGAGGTGGACTCTATGGCTATCTATACTGAGGGGGGCTCTCTGGCTACCTATACTGAGGGGGGCTCTCTGGCTACCTATACTGAGCGGCGCTCTCTGGCCATCTTTACTGAGGGGAATCTCTGGCTACCTATACTGAGATGCGCTCTCTGGCCATCTATACTGAGGGGGATCTCTGGCTACCTATACTGAGGGGGGCTCTCTGCTACCTATACTGAGGAAGGCTCTCTAGCTACCTATACTGAGGGGGGCTCTCTGGCTACTTATACTGAGGAAGGCTCTCTTGCTACCTATACTGAGGGGGGCTCTCTGGCTACTTATACTGAGGAAGGCTTTCTGGCTACCTATACTGTGGGGCTCTCTGGGTACCTGTACTAAGGGGGGCTCTCTGGCTATGTACACTGAGGGCTTCTCCGACTACCTGTACTGAGGGACACATCTAGCTACCAACTACTGGGGGCCACCTAAAACAGGGGCACTTCTGGCTCCTGCATCACAACAGCGCTGTGTATGTAAATCAATAATATGCTGTGCAGAGTAAAATGCTCTTCCGAACATCTGTTGCTTTTGAATTTGGCAAGATGCAGGGACCGCCAAACACATGACATAAAAGTGTATTACTTCAGGTCAACATTTTGTGCAATGCTGTACAATAATAACAAGGTGCAAGTAATGAGCGTGTTTACATAGCAAGTACAATCTGTGACTCGAGAGGAACGGAGGATTCTGCCAAATCCAGAATACGGCCCAACAGTTTCCCCAGATTCCTCCTGATTACTGGGCTTGGCTGCAGGTAAAACACTTTAAACATTGAGAAAGAAAAAATCTTACTTCCTGAGTAAATTCAATTTTCTCCATGGCTCCTCCTCCTGGTCCTGTTTCGCTGCAAATGGCGATGCCATCAACAGCAGCCAAGCCCTGTACTGTAGTTGCAGAGCCGGATCACCCTCAAGACAAACCTATACTGAGGGGGGCTCTCTGCTACCTATACTGAGGGGGCTCTCTGGCTACCTGTACTGAGGGGGGCTCTCAGCTACCTATACTGAGGGGGGCTCTCTGCTACCTATACTATACTGAGGGGGCTCTCTGCCTACCTGTACTGAGGGGGCTCTCTGCTACCTATACTGAGGGGCGCTCTCTGGCTACCTATACTGAGAGGGACTCTCTGGCTACCTATACTGAGAGGTGCTCTCTGCCTACCTATACTGAGGGGGGCTCTCTGGCTATCTATACTGAGGGGGGCTCTCTGCTACCTATACTGAGGGGGGCTCTCTGCTACCTATACTGAGGGGGGCTCCCTGCTACCTATACTGAGGGGGGCTCTCTGCAACCTATACCGAGGGGGCTCTCTGGCTACCTATACTGAGCGGCGCTCTCTGCTACCTATACTGAGGGGGCTCTCTGGCTACCTATATTGAGGGGGGGTCTCTAGCTACCTATACTAAGGGGGACTCTCTGGCTACCTATACTGAGGGGGGCACTCTGCTACCTATACTGAGGGGGGCTCTCTGGCTACCTATACTGAGCGGCGATCTCTGCTACCTATACTGAGGGGCTCTCTGGCTACCTATACTGAGGAAGGCTCTCTGGCTACCTATACTGAGGGGGACTCTCTGCTACCTATACTGAGGGGGCTCTCTGGCTACCTATACTGAGGAAGGCTCTCTGGCTACCTATACTGAGGGGGGCTCTCTGGCTAACTATACTGAGGGGGGCTCTCTGGCTACCTATACTGAGGGGGACTCTCTGCTACCTATACTGAGGGGGGCTCTCTAGCTACCTATACTGAGGGGCGCTCTCTGGCTACCTATACTGAGGGGGACTCTCTGGCCATCTATACTGAGGGGGATCTTTGGCTACCTATTCTGAGCGGCGCTCTCTGCTACCTATACTGAGGGGGCTTTCTGGCTACCTATACTGAGGAAGGCTCTCTAGCTACCTATACTGAGGGGGGCTCTCTGACTACTTATACTGAGGAAGGCTCTCTTGCTACCTATACTGAGGGGCGCTCTCTGGCTACCTATACTGTAGGGGAGGGGCCTCTCTGGGTACCTGTACTGAGGGGGGCTCTCTGGCTATGTACACTGGGGGCTCCTCTGACTAACTGTACTGAGGGACACATCTGGCTACCAACTACTGGGGGCCACCTAATACAGGTGCACTTCTGGCTCCTGCATCACAACAGCGCTGTGTATGTAAATCAATAATATGCTGTGCAGAGTAAAATGCTCTTCCGAACATCTGTTGCTTTTGAATTTGGCAAGATGCAGGGACCGCCAAACACATGACATAAAAGTGTATTACTTCAGGTCAACATTTTGTGCAATGCTGTACAATAATTAAACAAGGTGCAAGTAATGAGCGTGTTTACATAGCAAGTACAATCTGTGACTCGAGAGGAACGGAGGATTCTGCCAAATCCAGAATACGGCCCAACAGTTTCCCCAGATTCCTCCTGATTACTGGGCTTGGCTGCAGGTAAAACACTTTAAACATTGAGAAAAAAAATCTTACTTCCTGAGTAAATTACATTTTCTCCATGGCTCCTCCTCCTGGTCCTGTTTCGCTGCAAATGGCGATGCCATCAACAGCAGCCAAGCCCTGTACTGTAGTAGCAGAGCCAGATCACCCTCAAGACAAACCTAGGCAGTTGCCTAGGGCCTGAAGAGAGTATAGGGGCCTGGTGGATGTGAGCCATCACCAAATCTTACTAAAAAAAGCCAGGTGACCATCAGCGGTGGGCAAAAACTGCTATCTTGCCTAGGGCCCTATTTTATATTACTCCATCTCTGCGTCGTAGCCCTGTCCTCTTGCACCCCGTACTGTACTCCTACCCTCTACATACCTGAGGCTTCCCAGATCATGATCCTCCACCAGGCAACCTAGGTAGGTGCCTCGAGAACTAGTGGGTGCCAAGGGGCCCACCTACTACCTTCTCTGACCTCTTTTGACTTCCGCTTACTAAAAATACCACAAGGTGATGCCAAATCTACTGCCTTTGCCTAGGGCCCCATTATATCTTAAAGGATACCCGAACTGATATGTGACATGATGAGATAGACATGGGTTTGTACAGTGCCTAGCACACAAATAACTAGGTTGTGTTACTTTTTTTCTTTCTCTCCCTGAAAGAGTTAAACATCATGTATGTAAGTGGCAGTTCCTGTTTGAGTCAGAGTACAGTGTGACCCTCACTGATACGAAATTGTAACTAAATTGCAGCAGAAAATGGCTTCCGAGAGCGGGAAAGAGATAAAAAGGTTCAATAGTTCATAGATTTTAGCTCTGGCATACTTCAATGAGTGTGTCATTGACCAAAAACAATAAAACAGTAAACATTTAAAAAGTAGACTTAAATATAAAATAAAACTGTGGAATATCTTAAAAAGTCATTTTTAGGAGAAGGAGGATAGATACAATAGTTTATTTCATTAGTTTATTTTCACCTCGGGTGTCCTTTAACCTCCTTAGCGGTAACCCCGTGCTAGACACGGGGTAAGCCGCCGGAGGGTGCCGCTCAGGCCCTGCTGGGCCGATTTAAATAATTTTTTTTTTGCTGGACGCAGCTAGCACTTTGCTAGCTGCGCCAGCACCCCGATCGCCGCCGCCGCGCGCCCGATCACCGCTGTGCGGTGCGCCCCCCCCCCCCCCCAGACCCCGTGCGCTGCCTGGCCAATCAGTGCCAGGCAGCGCCGAGGGGTGGCCCGGGACTCCCAATGACGTCCCGACGTCAGTGACGTCATCCCGCCCCGTCGCCATGGCGACGGGGGAAGCCCTCCAGGAAATCCCGTTCTTTGAACGGGATTTCCTGATCGGAGATCGCCGAAGGCGATCGAAGAGGGCGGGGGGATGCCGCTGAGCAGCGGCTATCATGTAGCGAGCCCTCGGCTCGCTACATGATTTAAAAAAAAATAAAATAAAAAAAAACTGCTGCGCTTCCCCCTGGCAGTATTTTTCATACCGCCAAGGGGGTTAATCCATTTCTGCCTCGACCTCAATGCTGCTGCTCGGGACCTTTTTCTTGTTCACACATCCATCCATGTACAAGCGTGGCCAGCCTGCGCCTGCGTAAGTACGGTCTGCGCATGCGCAGTAGTATGAAGCTGCTCATGCACACAGCAGTAACAGGTGATTTCATGTTACTGTACAGATGTGGACTGTGCTCACGTATGCGCAATATGATCACCCTTATATAAACCACCAGGTGTGTGACCATGAAAGCATATTTAACAAGCCCTTGTCAAAAAGGCTTAAAGCGACCCTGCGCTGGAACGGTTATAGATTATTACCAATTATAGATGGTTATATATTTTCACCCAATGTTCTAAAACGATTCCAACAGGGATTCTATAGAAAATCGAGCAAACTTTATGTGCATCCTGTCTGATCAATAGTTTCTATTGATTTTTAGTCAAAATCAATCAAAAATCGTTTATTTTGGGGAATCAATTCCCAGCAGATGAATCATTTCTACAAGGAATCGAATAAGAAAATCGATGAGTGTATGGACGCCGTAAGGGGCTAAAAAGCCCTCTTACTAAAATGCTAAGCAAAACAGAAGTATGCCTTTATAAAACAGAAGGTATTTGTGATAATTCAGGTTGGAGTGAGCTCTGAGGTGTCCCACAATGCATCACTGCTGAACAGTGGCGTAGCTAAGAAGCTGTGAGCCCCAGTGCAAGTTTTACATTGGGCCCCCTCTATACATAACAACAGCATATCTCCCAACTTTTTGAGGTAAGAAAGAGGAACACTTAAAGGACCTCTGTCGCAAAAATCTTAAAATTTAAAATACATGTAAACATATACAAATACGAAGTACGTTTCTTCCAGAGTAAAATGAGCCATAAATTACTTTTCTCCTATGTTGCTGTCACTTACAGTAGGTAGTAGATATCTGACATTACCAACAGATTTTGGACTAGCCCATCTTCTCATGGGGGGTTCTAAAGGTTTTCTTTATTTTTAAAAGCACTTAGTGAATGACAGTTGCTCCGTCCAAATGCCAAAGAAGTGTGCAGTGAGCAGGGGGGCTGGCCAGCATCTTTGTATAAATCCTTTTCAGGGAATGTCTGTATAAAGGATAAAAGCCATGCTGAGAATCCCCTATGGAGAGATGGACTAACCCTAAGCCTGTCGGTTCTGTCAGATTTCTACTACCTACTATAAGTGACAGCAACATAGGAGAGAAGTAATTTATGGCTCATTTTACTCTGGAAGAAATGTACTTATTATTTGTATGTGTTTTAAATGTTAACATTTTCACGACAGTTCCTCTTTAAGCCACACCCCCGCCACACCTCTAACCACACCCTCAGCCCACCCCTAGTCACACATACCTTAAAGTTTTCATAAGAAAATTATGCTGTTTCATAATTCAAACCACACTGGTCCTTTCTATCCTGTTTCATTTTTCTTCGTATTAACATTTAAAAATAAGAAATATATCAATTTAAAAGAATGGAATAGCCTTTAAAGTCAATTAAACACATTCTTCAGTCAAATAATTAATATATTTACATAGCTCTGTACATAAGTCCAGAAAGAGGGACAAATGAGGGAGAAAGAGGGACAGTGGGACATGGCTCCCAAAAGAGGGACATTTGGGAGCTATGCAATAGATACGGCGCACCAAAACCAATCGAGGACAACCATAGTGTCAGAGGTGCAAGCAGGGGATGGGAAACAGTGTGCTAATGATCACTACTAATCAATGCATCTATAGAACTGAATATTATCAGCACAGGACCAATAAAGAGCCAATTCCGTGGTTGAGGGTGGGCCCCGAAGCGGTCGCTACCTCTGCACCCCCTATTGCTACGCCACTGCTGCTGAATATGTAAATCGTAAAAAAAAAAATCATCACTTTGATATCCCTGATAGCTAAACACACCTCCAGATCCGCTGGAATGCAATGATGTGTCAACTTGTTACTATAGAGCCACACTAATCCAACATGCATACAGACTGTTTCAGACTGGTTGGTCCTCATCAGTGCATGGCATGGATTAATGTGGCTCTATGGGGTAGGATTTGAGACACCCAGAGTTACAGATTACCCAGCAAGCTCATGGTCATGTTTTTCATTAGATTTTTATGACCATGGCTGGGCAGAGGAGAAGGAGACTAGGCCAGGAGCAGAGGCAGCACAGGCTACTTATGTGGCTTGAGCAGGGAGGGAGGCAGAGGAGGAAGCAGCGGGAGAGGGTGTTGGGGGGACCAGCTGTTCTGTCCGCTGTCCTGGAGCTGGGTGTTAAATCTTCATATGGTTACTCATGCACGTGGCGCCCAGGTTGTTAATGTTCTCGCCTTGTTTCCTGCTCTGATCACAGATGTGGCAGATGACAATAGATTTGTCACAAGCCGAGGTATAAGAGAATGCCCAGACGGCAGAGGTCCTGTGATGCGATCTAGCGGTGGGCCGCAGCTGTTCCTGCACGCCGGGGCTGAAATATGAGGACAGTCTGACGGTGCTGGTAAAGGATGGCTGCTGCACTGGGACCCTGCCGTTTGTGACCCCAACGCACTCTATTGACAGGGCCGGATTTATACTTTTTACCGCCCAAGGCCCACTATCACCAGCTTCCCCCAGACAGCATCCTAAACTCCCCCACAACACAGCAGGGATTAGATTGTAGGCTCCTCCGAGGACAGTTAGTGACGTGATGGCACAGATTAGATTGTAAGCTCCTTGGCCAGCGGAACATTTGGTGAGTGATAGGCAGCTCAGAGATCACTGTAAGTGCCCGTTCCCTGCCCCTTCATCCCCCGGATGCCAGTTGCGGCTGTAGCCACCCACTGTGTAGCAGGATGAATGTTTGGCAGGCTAACTGCTTCCGCCACCCTGCTGCCCGACAGCCCGCCCCTTGCTTTCCTGGTGCCCCAGGCCATGGCCTATTTGGCCTTGCCCAATATCCAGCCCTGTCTATTGATATGGAGCCCAAAAATCTACTAAGGACAGCTGCAGTATCAGAGCGGTGTAATAAGAGTAAGGAAAAAGTTAGTTAAAGAGACTAAGAGCTGACATATTAAACAAGATACATACCTGGGGCTTCCTCCAGCCCTATCCACACGGATCGCCCCCACGCTGCCGTCCTCAGCCTTCTCGGTCTTCTACACCGGGTCCCGTAACCCTTAACAAGCATGCAGCAGATCAGTTACTCTGACTCAGCTGACTCAGGTTTTACTAGATTGGCCATATGCTTGTTCCAGGGTTTTGACTCAGACACTTCTTAGGCCAGTAGATCAACAGGGCTGCCAGGCAACTGGCATTGTTTACAAGGTAATAAACATAGCAGCCTCGATATCCCTCTCACCTTCTCTTTTTCTCTCTGCATTTTTAATACGTTGCTATCAGTTGCCATTGTGTTTTAATGTTTTTTTCTTTTCTCCATAGCAGTGCATCGTGAAAAAGCGAAAGAGGCCATAGGGTAACATGGACACTGGGCTGCACATCAATTGTCCTTTCAGTTACAAAGGACAGCAACTGATATAGTGTAGAACAGTGGTCCTTGCCTGCAGTGCCTAATGGTAAATCTGGCCCTGCTGGCTTCCAATCCAATTCTGCATCAGGTGACACTGCTGTCCAACAAAAAGACAAGTTGTCACCTGAGTATGCTTCACTGTCTGGTGCACAGACGCCGCATGACTGAATAGCTGCTGCTGGGAGTTCTCCTCCGGGCATGATTGGGAGGAATCAATACCTAGATTCAATGTAATGTTTTTCAACATCGTATGTATGTTCCGGCCCCCCAGCAGTCTGAAGTATGTTGACCCGGCCCTTGACTGAAAAAGTTTGGGGACCCCTGATGTAGAAGGACCCTAAAGGCAATACATCAGGCGACTTGGCAATGCTACCAATTTCAGGAACAATTTGGTTGCATAAGTCGATCGCACATGCTGCAAGATGTTAAGGAGACTTGCTCGATCGGGTGCACAGTGGTAACGGCATGCAATTTCCATGACCAGTGTTGCCAACCGTCAGTAAATTTACTGACAGTCAGTAAAAAGTCAACAAATCTGGGCTGTCAGTAAAGTCCATGAAAAAATTTGTGGTGTCAGTAAAAAAATCCCTCTCTCTTTCTTAAAAGATTCCAGCACTTACCGCTTATCAGTTCATGTATCACTCTGGAATGTACACTGCTCTATCTAAAGGTGGCCATACATCTGTAGACTTGGCGGCCAATCGACCATCAGATAAGACAATTGTTATTGATATTATAAAAATCGGTGCCACCAAGAGCATGCCTAGATGACAATCAAACCAATTTAGGGCCGAAATCGGTTGCATGTATCGATCGCATGTAACAATCGGACATGCTGGAAAATCTCAGGTTGGCATGATCAATCAGGCGTGCAGTGGTAAGGGCTGCGATAATCGAGAACAAATGTGACGGAAACCCCCAGTTGCATCCCCCAAATGTAAATGTATCAAAGTCTCCCCTCCCCAGATGCCGTGCATTAATACTTCACCTGTCCGGTGTCCGACCGCCACTGCACTCTTCTTCCTCATTCACGCCCCACGTGGTTGCCGGTGTATTGCACGTAGGGTGCATGTGTGATATTTCATTTAATTTCAATAATATTAGATGTCAGTAAAAAAAGTGTTCTGTCAGTAAATTTTTTTGTGCTTTGTCAGTAAAAATGTATTTCCGAGGTTGGCAACACTGTCCATGACAATCGACAAACGTGACGAAACCCCCGGGACTGCCCCCCCTAAAGTTAAGTGTGTGCCCCCCCTGCTGCCCGGTGCCTCTGCTTGTCCCCGCTTGCTCCGGGCGCACTTTGCTCCCCAAACAAGCGTGTCCAACGTGGTTTCCTAGTAAGGGCATGCGTATGACATCAGGTGTCATACATGGGGCCATGTTACTAGGCAACCACGTGGTGTATGTGTATGAAGAACATTACCTGTCCGCTGGCTCCGGGTGTACTCTCTCAGGTAATGTGTAACTTGCACTGGGCACCGGGGGGAACACTTAACATTAGAGGGATACCCCCGGGGCAGCGACTCGGGCAGAAGCAGCGTCAAAAGGCCAATTCTGGATCGATTTCAGCATGAAATTGATTGGGAATCGGCCTGTGGTGTATGGGCAGCTGACGGATCTCTAATCAGATTCAATTAGAGAGAGATTTCATAGCTCCCAAGGATCCCTACCCCTCTGTCCCTCTTTCCTCCTCATTTGTCCCTCTTTCAGGACTTTGTTCCTCTTTCTATGTAAATATATATAAATCTCTACTAAAAATGTGTTTGATTGACTCAAAACTTTATTCCTATCCTTTCAATTGATATATTACTAATTTTGAAATGTTATGAAGGAAAATGAACCAGTGAAAGAAAAAGACCGATGTGGTTTGAATTATAAAACAACATATTTTTGTTATGAAATCTTTATGGTATGCGTGATTAGGGATGTGACAGGCATGGTTGCCAACTCATCCCTTTAACACACATCCAAGTTATACAGGTTCTGGGGCTTCTCACAGATAATCAGTGTCTAAACTGCATCTAACTAGCCACAACACATGTATAAATCATAAGCGTCAGTATTTAAAGGGATAAATTGGCAACACTGGTGACAGGGGCGTTATGAGGGTGTGGCAGGGGCGTGATCAGGGTGTGGCAGGGGCGTGGCTTAAGTGTCCCTCTTTCTCATCTCACAAAGTTGGGAGGTATGATATATTCCTCTTTGTCGAATCTGCCCATCATCGCTACATGTATGGCTAGCTTAACAGATACCTGGCAGAAGGACTGCATCCCTACTGGAGTGTGGAGACTGTGCAGTTCTGCAGACAGAAGAGGAGGATTGATGGGCGACATCAGCACTGAAGCAATACTCTGTGCTCTGCTGCCCCTGTGCTGTTGTGGAGACTGGTTCCCATGGCCCCGCAGGAGTCACAAGAGACAATAGCACCCCCTGCTGAGCTCTGTCTGGAGGGTGGGGAGTTCCTCACAGCACACTGCTAATTAAATTGCAAACTGAAGAAACAAAAGTTCCTTTCTGTTCTGCAGCTTGCTAAGGAAAGCATGTGAGACAGACTGGGCACCGTGCAGCAGCATCTGAGCATGGAAATGAAACACCACTCTGCAAAATTCTACATTTTACAGAGGCACAATTTTCCAACATGCATTGTTTTGGACTTTCTGGTCCTCCTCAGTGCATGGCATGGATTCATATGGCTCTATGGGATAGGGGCTTTGAACAGCACAATAAAATAGCTAGCTTATGCATAGCCCCTCTTTTGGAGGGACAGTCCCACTTTGGGAGCTCTGTCCCTCTTTCCTCCTCATTTTTCCCTCTTTCAGGACTTTGTCCCTCTTTCTATGTAAATGTATGTTTTTCTACTAAAAAATGTGTTTGATTGACTCTAATCTTTATTCCCATCCTTTAACTTGATATATTACTAATTTTAACCACGTAATGATAAGCTGCCTTATAAAAACGTCCTGCTAGAGCCTCTTAATAGCTCCAGGACATTTTTATAAGTCAAACAGTGCTGCTGCCGCTGTGTGTGTGCGCGCGCGCTCCCGCGCGTGCATGTGCATCCCCGTGCAGGTGCACGTGAAAATAGTAGGGAAAAAAACAACCATAGAAAAAATACACCTTTATTTCCAAATACTATATTGTCACCATACTTTGTACTAGGGACATAATTAAAATCTTGTGATAACCAGGACAAATAGGCAGATAAAATGTGTGGGTTTTATGTAGAGTAGCAGTGTTTATATTAAAACTATAGGGGATGAAATTGGAGAATCTGTGTATTTTTTCATCTTTTTCCTTGTTTTTCCCTTTAAAATGCATAGAAAATAAAGTAATTACTGAAAACAAATATCAACTCCAAAAATCCCAATTGGTGGTGAAAAAAACAAGATACAGATCATTTCATTGTGATTAGTAGTGATTAAGCTATTGGCAAATGAAAGGAATGAGCACTGAAAGGTGCAAATCGCTCTTGTCCGTTAGGGTAAAAATCGCTTTTGGGTGAAGTGGTTAAAATGTTACTATGAAGGAAAATGAACCAGGAACCAGTATAGAAGGGACCAGTGTGGTTTAAAGGAGTTATCCGGGAAATTTTAATAACAGAAACGCTACTTACAGGGGGCTTCCTCCAGCCCCAAGCTCCCAGGACCTCCCTCGCCGTATCTCCGCCCGCAGCCGTTTGCCAGAGCTCCAACCCGGTCCCCGGCGATGACGTCAGAGCGACCTGGAGGTCGCTCTGTACTGCGCCTGCACGATCACCGCTGTCAATCACCGCCACGTGGGCCGGAGCAGACTGCGCAGGCGCAGTAGAGCTGTGCCTGCGCAGTTCGCTCCGGCCCACGTGGCGGTGATTGACAGCGGCGATCGCGCAGGCGCAGTACAGAGCGACCTCCAGGCCACTCTGAAGTCATCGCCGGGGACCGGGTTGGAGCTCTGGCAAACGGCTGCGGGCGGAGATACGGCGAGGGAGGTCCTGGGAGCTTGGGGCTGGAGGAAGCCCCCTGTAAGTAGCGTTTCTGTTATTAAAATTTCCCGAATAGCTCTTTTAAATTATAAAACAACATATTTTTTTAATAAAATCTATATGGTATGCTTGACTCGGGGTGTGGCGGGGGCGTGATCAGGGTTGGGGCAGGGGCATGGGTTAAGTGTCCCTCTTTCTCATCTCAAAAAATTGGGAGGTATGCTCAAAGCACTCAAGAGCTGCAGCCACTGGGATGCGCTCAAGAGCCCACCCTGCAGTGTTAGGGAGTCTTGCCTTGAACGCCTTACTGAATAAGTACCAGGGCCGGGCCGAGGCATAGGCTGGGGAGGCTCCAGCCTCAGGGCGCAGTGTAGGAGGGGGCGCACAATTCATTCAGCTGTCATTCCTAATCGTGTATGAAGCAGAAAGAAATAAGGAAAGGGGATACATAGCAGTGACTGCAAGCCAGATAACTAGAGATTAAGGTGTTGGGGAGGTTGTGGGCCCTGTGGCCCTCTTAGTCTAATGGCAATCTGTGTGTGACAGCTGAGGTGGGAGGGATGGAGGGGCGCACTTTGGTGTCTCAGCCTTGGGTGCTGGAGGATCTTGTCCCTGCTCTGATAGGTACTGACCATAGCCAGGATTCGAACCCTGGTCTCCCATGTCAAAGAACCATGAAGAACCATGAGGAAAGTATATGAGCTGCATAGCTCCCAACTGTCCCTCTTCTGGAGGGACAGTCCCTCTGTCCCTCTTCTCTCCTTTTGTGTCCCTTTTTCAGGACATTGGCCTCAATTCACTAAGCTTATCTCCTGTCTTTAATAACTCTTCTAGAGTTGTTACCATGGTGATAAGGCATGTAGTATTCAGTAAACATTTTACCTCAGGCAAACCTAAAGTTAACTCTTCTGTCTTTAAGTTAACTCTCCAATCCTTAAAATAACTCCAGAGTTAAAGACAGGCTGTTAATTAACTGCGTGTGAAAATAACTACAGAGGAGGTAACTTAACTACAGAGGAGGTAAATTAACTACAGAGGAGGTAACTTAACTACAGAGGAGGTAACGTAAGGAATGAAGAGGTAAGATAACTCTCTCACTGTGTGAGGTAAGTTTTCTCTTGCCTTATTATCTCCAGCATGATCTTAGTGAATTGAGGCCTTTGTCCCTCTTCCTATGTAAATATTTGTATTTCTCTACTGAAAAATGTTTTTGATTGACTCTAAGATTTATTCCCATCCGTTAAATTGATATATTTCTAATTTTCAAATGTTAATATGAAGGAAAATGAACCAGGACAGAAAGGACCAGTGTGGTTTGAATTACAAAACAAGATATTTTTCTTATGAAATCTATATGGTATTCATGGCTAGGAGTGTGGCAGGGGCGTGATCAGGGGTGTGGCAGGGGCGTGGCTTAAGTGTCCCTCTTTCTCATCTCAAAAAGTTGGGAGGTATGGAGCTGGTTTACACTGAGAGCGATTGTGCTCCACTTAACCTTCCCAGCGTTCAATTTCCCCAGGATTTCTGTGCAAACAGTGATAAAATTTATTTTTAAAACTTTTTTTTCCCTGTAACTTGCCAAAATGTGTCAAGCAAGGGTCTAGTATACAGTGCAGGAGAGTATTGATGTGTATGCATGTTTATACTGTTCACAGCATGTTTTTTTGAACGGACATTTCTGTCCATACCGCTAGGGAGGTTAAAGGATACCTGAGGTGACATGTGACATGATGAGATAGACATGTGTATGTACAGTGCCAAGCACACAAATAACTAGGCTGTGTTCATTTTTTTCTTTCTCTGTCTCAAAGAGTTAACTATCAGGTATGTAAGTAGCTGACTCAGTCCTGACTCAAACAGAAAGTGACTACAGTGTGACCCTCACTGATAAGAAATTTCCCTTTTTATCTCTTTCCTGCTCTCAAAAGCCATTTTCTGCTAGGAAAGTGTATTATAGTTGGAATTTCTTATCAGTGAGGGTCACACTGTAGTCACTTCTTGTCTGAGTCAGGACTGAGTCAGCCACTTACATACCTGATATTTAACTCATTCAGACAGAGAAAGAAAAAAAGGTAACACAGCATAGTTAATTGTGTGCTTGGCACTGTACATACACGTCTATCTCATCATGTTACATGACACCTCGGGTATCCTTTAAGTGGAGCACAATCACTCTCAGTGTAAACCAGCTCCATACCTCCCAACTTTTTGAGATGAGAAAGAGGGACACTTAAGCCACGCCCCTGCCACACCCATAGCCATGAATACCATTCCAAAAAAGGGCAGTTGGGGAATACTTACCTTGGGAGGAGGAAGCCTCTGGATCCAATTGAGGCTCCCCCCATCCCCTTCTATCTCACGGTGGTCTCACTGGGCCCCTCCGAAGCCACAACCAACAATTTGTCAGGTTGTGGCGCAGGCTCCTGCAAAATTTACCTTTCTGGGCTCCAGCGCAAGCGCAGTAGCGGCTCACGGCTCGGATCAGGCAGAAATAGCCGACCCCAGTTTGGTCCGCAAGTCGCCTGCGCAGTAGAGCAGATCCAACTGGGATTGGCTATTTCCGCCTGATCCTGAGCCGAGAGCCGCTACTGCGCCTGCGCTGGAGCCGGGAAGGTAAATATTTACATGGATGCCATTCGGAGCGGCCCAGCTAGACCACCATGGGACGAAAGAGGAAGGGGGAAGCCTCGATAGGATCCAGAGGCTTCCCCCTCCCAATGTAAGTACCCCCTAGGGGCTCTTTTTTTGCTTTTTTGAGATACAGGTTTTCTTTAAATGGACTGAAAATCCAAAATGCATTTGGGGTTGATGTGGCTCTGTAGAATTCATAAGCTGTAGGCTCACTAAACACCTGCAGTTCTGGGTGCAATCCTGGCATCAGGGGCATAAAGAGATGAATTGCATATTTGGAAGTGATACATCGTGGGAAACCACAGTTGACTCTTAAAGTAAATGTTAAGCTGAAAAATAAAAACAAAACATACCTATGGAGAAGGATGGCTCTGGGTCCTATAGACTAGATCCTGCCTGCTCCTCTCCCGGTCCCCTCGTTCCAGCGCTGTCACTCCTGGTAGCAGTATACAACTGATAAGTCGAATCAGGGGCGTAACTAGGCCCCACCGGGCCCCCCTGCAGAATTTCAGAGTGGGCCCCGCTCGGGGCCGTTTTGTGGGGGCAGGAGGGGTGGCAGCATGAGGGGAAAGCCGTGGCCACAGTCGGCGGGGAGAGGGGAAGTTCCCTTCCTCTCCCTCACCTCAGGGCTCTCCCCTCCAGCTTAAATGTGTGTCCGTGGGCAGCGGCGGGCAGCAAACCGATACATACCTTCCGTGCGCTCCAGCCTGCGTTCCTCTTGCTAGCCTCTGCTCTGACGCGACTTCCTGTTATACCAAAGTCGCGTCAGAGGCTAGCGAGAGGAACGCAGGCTGGAGGAGCGCACGGAAGGTATGTATTAGTTTCCTGCTCGCCGCTGCCCACGGACACACATTTAAGCTGGAGGGGAGCGCAGAGGGGAGAGCCCCGAGGTGAGGGAGAGGGGGGGAACTTTTCCTCTCCCCACCGACTGTGGCCACGGCTTTCTCCTCATGCTGCCACCCCTCCAGCCCCCACAAAACGGCTCTGAGCGCCCCCCCCCCCCCCCCCCCCCCGCGGGTGCAGGGGCTGCAGGCCCTATTGTTATGCCAGTGAGTTGAATACTGCTCTGTGCTGCCGCTTGAAACTTTGGAAGGCTTCGGGAGACCGATTGCTCCCAAAAACGGACCGTTCCATACTGCGCATGCGTTTAACGTCCACTCTCCCACGCGCTCACGCATGTGCAGTACAGAGCTACCCATCTTGGGTGCACTGGGACTCCCGAAGCCTCCCACGGCGGGGGGTTCAAACGGGGGTGATAGAGAGGAGCGGGACAGCTCTATAGGACCCAGAGCTTTCTCTCTCCATAGGGGAGTATCTCGTTGTTGATTTTTTTCGCTTAAAACGGAACTGAAAACTGTGTAAAAAAGTAAGAGTTCCACTTACCTGTGGCTTCTGCCAGCCCCCTGCAGTCGACCTGTGCCCTCGCAGTCCTGGACTGATCCTCCGTTCCCCCACCGCGGAGTGTTTTTTTTCTCGTAATGGAGGTCGACTTCTAAGTCGACCTCCATTGCACCGTGGCCACACGTATCCTAGTACGTGTTCCTGTAGTCAGGAGCGCTCTGCGCAGGCGCAATACGAGGAAATCTCTACTCTCCTGCGCAGTACGCGTCCGGCTATGGGAGCGTGAATGAGCAGGCACAGAGCACTCGAACTGCGCAAAGTGAAAGTGAGCCGCTGCGGGGGACCAGAGCATCGGTGAGCGGCTGCGTGGGCACACACACTATTTTGACAGTTGGACAGAGCGACTGCGCCTCAGTAAGGCCCCATTCACACTGGGATCGTAAAACGCTAGCAAAATTGTTAGCATGTTGCTGAGTATTTTTCCTGGTTTTGTATTGGATGCTCCTGCGATTTTTGAGTGCTCGGAATTTGCAATTTTTAACATTTGAACAGCGATTGCGCTAAAATCACGGAAAAGCGCTGCACGCACTGCATTGTTTACTGCAAATTTCAAATCGCCGGGAATCGCTACAGTGAGATCACTGCCCTATACTATATATTACACTAGCGATTTTCAAAGCGCTAGCTATTGCCGGAGATTTAGAAATTTGGAAAATGCCCGCAAATCGACCCGGTGTGAATGGGCCCTAAGTGCTTTTGAAAACAAAGAAAACCTTAAGGATCCCCCATGAGGAGATGGATTGGTCCAAAACCTGTCAGCTCTGTCTGACTTTTACTATCTACTGTATATGACAGAAACGTAGAAGAAAAGTGATTTATAGCTCATTTTACTCTGGGGCAAATGTACATTTTATACATATGCATACATATAATTTAAAAATGTTACATTTTTTCCACGATCTTCTTCTTTAAACTCTCTGTACATTTTGCTGCTTTAGGATGTCTCGAAATATTGTGTCTCGCCAACCTTCACACACATTCCAGACGCAGTTGTGTTCTTAGATCGATCTCCATACAAAGCCGGTTGCAGCAATGTTTCTCCTATTAGCCGTAACGCATTGTCTGCCTAAAAATAGCCATATAAAGTTAGAACAAGACAGGCTGAACTTTACCCAAGTGACTAATGTAACACCAATTCCCCCAGACGGCTTCCCATGCCCATTGTTTGCTGACTGTCGGCCTCTATTATCGGGATTTCTGAAATAAGAACTGCACGTGTAGCAGACAGCAGGTCACAGGATTCCGTTCTGGAGTCTAGGTCCAGGGGTCAGCATGGTATTGGTTGCCCCGGAGCAATAAAAGGGATGCTTATATTTGACCTTTATGTAGCCGGTGCCTCATGTTTGTATATAAGGTATATCCACTTTCTGTGAGAGGAAAAAAAAGCCTCACTTTATACACCGATCAGCCAAAATATTAAAGGCTATACGAGGTGACGGGTTAAAAAAAGTAAATACCTGAGAAGGTGATTAATCCTTCTAGGACGTGGTCTTATAGTTCTCAACTGTCCCTCTTTTGAAGGGACAGTCCCTCTTTGGGAACCCAATTCCCTCGGTCCCTCTTTCAGGACTCATGTACAGATCTGTGTAAATATATGTATTTTTCTACTGAAATTTGTGTTTAATTGACTGTAAACTTTATCCCCATCCTTTAAATTGATATATTTCTTCTTTTAATATTTGAATATGAAGAACAATGCACCAGGATAAAAATGAACAATGTCTTAATTATAAAACAACATTTTTCTTATGAAATCTTCATGGTATGCGTGACTAGGGGCGTGGCAGGGCCATGGTTTAAAGAGAGTCTGAAGCGAGAATAGATCTCGCTTCAGACCTCATAGCTAGCAGGGGCATGCGTGCCCCTGCTAAAACGCCGCTATAGCGCGGCTTAACGGGGGTCCCTGTCCCCCCAAACCCCCTCCGAGCAGCGGGGGAGCGCTTCCTGGTTGGGGCAGGGCTAACCGCCGCAGCCCTGCCCCATGCGCGTCTGTCAGACGCGTACCTCCGCCTCTCCCCCGCCCCTCTCAGTCTTCCTTCACTGAGAGGGGCGGGGGAGAGGCGGCGATGCGCGTCTGATAGACGCGACTGGAGGCAGGGCTGCAGCCGTTAGCCCTGCCTCCAGGAAGCTCAGCTCCAGCGACCTTTTTCCGACCCAGGTTTGCGGGGGGTGGGTTGGGGGTGAAGGGACCCCCGTTAAGCCGCGGGATAGCGGCGTTTTAGCAGGGGCACACGTGCCCCTGCTATATATAAGACCTGAAGCGAGATTTAGTCTCGCTTCAGTGTCTCTTTAAGTATCCCTCTTTCCAATCTCAAAAAGTTGGGAGGCATGCGGTCTGCATCCTTTGTTTTCCCCAGATTGCAACCAATTGCTTTTCATAGTGCGCGGACCTGGCCAGACCAACATCCTTGACCCAGAAAGAGAATTCCACTACAGGATCTTTTCAAAAAATTAGCATATTGTGATAAAGTTCGTTATTTTCTGTAATGTACTGATAAACATTAGACTTTCATATATTTTAGATTCATTACACACAACTGAAGTAGTTCAAAGCCTTTTATTGTTTTAATATTGATGATTTGGGCATACAGCTCATGAAAACCCAAAATTCCTATCTCAAAAAATTAGCATATCATGTAAAGGTTCTCTAAACGAGCTATTAACCTAATCATCTGAATCAATGAATTAACTCTAAACACCTGCAAAAAATTCCTGAGGCTTTTAAAAACTCCCAACCTGGTTCATTACTCAAAACCGCAATCATGGGTAAGACTGCCGACCTGACTGCTGTCCAGAAGGCCATCATTGACACCCTCAAGCAAGAGGGTTATGCTACGTACACACATGCGACAACGATCGTTCGTTAAGAACGACGAACGAACTTTTAATTGATGAAAGAACGACCTAAGTAAAGATAGTTTTAAAATGTGTGTAACGATCTGATCGTTAGAACGAACGTTACATCACAGAAAGCAACTATTGCGCCTGCGCATAAAAATGAGAAGTTCCATGGAGAAATAGTGAAATGCGCATGTCAAGCCTAGTACGAACGATCGTTTCCAACGATGTACTACTTTTGCAAACGATCGTCGTTGGTTAAAATCCGCCGAGACAGAACTTTCTTTTGTAGCGATTTGGCTCGTTCGTCGTTTGCCTTAATAGTCGGTGGTTCGTTTTTTGTAACGATCGTCGTTGGTAAAGATCGGGGAACGATCGTTACAAACGACTATAGTCGCATGTGTGTACGCACCTTAAGACACAGAAAGAAATTTCTGAACGAATAGGCTGTTTCCAGAGTGCTGTATCAAGGCACCTCAGTGGGAAGTCTGTGGGAAGGAAAAGGTGTGGCAGAAAACGCTGCACAAGAGGAGAGGAGAGAAGAGGTGACCGGACTCTGAGGAAGATTGTGGAGATGGACCGATTCCAGACCTTGGGGGACCTGTGGAAGCAGTGGACTGAGTCTGGAGTAGAAACATCCAGAGACACAGTGTACAGGCATGTACAGGAAATGGGCTACAGGTGCCGCATTCCCCAGATAAAGCCACTTTTGAACCAGAAACAGCTGCAGAAGCGCCTGACCTGTACTTGACACTGGACTTCAGGCATTTTGGCATTTCCCTCTCCCCAGTCTTCCTCCAGACTCTGGCACCTTGATTTCCGAATGACGTGCCAGGCGCGGAGCTAGGGGGGGTCGGGGTAGGACAAGTGCCCCGGGGCGCCTGGTCCCCAAGGGCGCCCTCCGCCTGGCTGAGCTGCGGGGTTTTTTTATTTGTTTTTGTTTTTTTGGCGGCGGAGGGGAGCAGCGCAGAGAAGAGAGAGAGCTGTGCGGACGGTGGGGAAGGGGGGCCATATCCCCCCTCCTTCCCTCACCTTAGGTGCTCTCTCCCTCCCTCGCTGTCCCCTCCAATGTCCGGGTGGCTCTTGGCTGGCAGCGGCGGGCGGAACTCACCTCCGTCTCGCTCCAGCGCCGGGCGGAAGTTCGGGTGCGCAGCCGCTGCTCTGGTCTGGACCAGACCAGAGTAGTGGCAGATCCATCCGGCGCTGCGACGAGACGGAGGTAAGTTCCGCCCGCCGCTGCCAGCCACCCGGACATTGGAGGGGACAGCGAGGAAGGGAGAGCAGCTCTTCTCTGCGCTGCTCCCCTCCTGCTGGGGAGGGGGACACCTGACCTGGCTACCTACTCTGGGCACATATACCCCTGCCTACATATACTGGACTTATATCCCTGGCTACCTACTCTGGGCACATATACCCCTGGCTACCTACTCTGGGCACATATACCCCTGGCTACCTACTCTGGGCACATATACCCCTGGCTACCTACTCTGGGCACATATACCTCTGGCTACCTACTCTGGGCACATATACCCCTGGCTACCTACTCTGGGCACATATACCCCTGGCTACCTACTCTGGGCATATATACCCCTGGCTACCTACTCTGGGCACATATACCCCTGGCTACCTACTCTGGGCACATATACCCCTGCCTACATATACTGGGCATATACCCCTGGCTACCTACTCTGGGCACATATACCCCTGGCTACCTACTCTGGGCACATATACCCCTGGCTACCTACTCTGGGCACATATACCCCTGGCTACCTACTCTTGGCACATATACCCCTGCCTACATATACTGGGCATATACCCCTGGCTACCTACTCTGGGCACATATACCCCTGGCTACCTACTCTGGGCACATATACCCCTGGCTACCTACTCTGGGCACATATACCCCTGGCTACCTACTCTGGGAACATATACCCCTGGCTACCTACTCTGGGCACATATACCCCTGGCTACCTACTCTGGGCACATATACCCCTGGCTACCTACTCTGGGCACATATACCCCTGGCTACCTACTCTGGGCATATATACCCCTGGCTACCTACTCTGGGCACATATACCCCTGGCTACCTACTCTGGGCACATATACCCCTGGCTACCTACTCTGGGCATATATACCCCTGGCTACCTACTCTGGGCACATATACCCCTGGCTACCTGTTCTGTGGACATCTCTACCCCTGGCTACCTGTTCTGGGGACATCTATACTGCTGGCCACCTATTCTGGGGACACCTATAGACCTGGGGCTACCTATTTTTGGGGAAGCACTGCTGTCAGATTGAGTGTATTTTGGGGAACTGCTGCCAGGTGAGAGGTGTCTACCATATTAAGGGGGCATTCTGCCTATTTATGTGAAATGCTGTCTATTTATGTGCCTCATGACTGCTGAATTTGTCTTGTTGGGGGCCTCATGGTTACTGAATTTGTCTTGTTGGGGGCCTCATGATTTGTTGGGGGCCTCAAGATCGCTGAATTTGTCTTGTTAGGGGCCTCATGATTGCTGAATTTGTCTTGTTAGGGGCCTCATGATTGCTGAATTTGTCTTGTTGGGGGCCTCAGGATTGCTAAATTTGTCTTGTTGGGGGCCTCATGATTGCTGAGTTGGTCATGTTGGGGGCCTCATGTTTACTCATGATTGCGGAATTTGTCTTGATGGGGGGGGCTCATGATTGCTGAATTTGTCTTGGAACATGCTGGAAGGTACATACTGAGGGAGGGTGGGTGAGCGTGAGCCTGCTAACCTCCATGTACATTTGAAGGGGCGTGACCAAATGTGGAGCACCCATAACCACGCCCACATTTGGTCACGACCCTTCACCTTAGGGGGCGCATTAATAGTCTTTGTCCCCGGGCGCTGAAAACCCTAGCTACGCCTCTGTGACGTGCAAATGTTGCTTTCATCTGAAAACAGTATTTTGGACCACTGAGCATCAGTCCAGTGCTGCTTCTCTGTAGCCCAGGTTGGGCGCTTCTGCCGCTGTTTCTGGTTCAAAAGTGGCTTGACCTGGGAAATGTGGCACCTGTAGCCCATTTCCTGCACACACCTGTACACGGTGGCTCTGTATGTTTCTACTCCACACTCTGTCCACTGCTTCCACAGGTCCCCCAAGGTCTGGAATCTGTCCTTCTCCACAATCTTCCTCAGGATCCGTTCACCTCTTCTCGTTGTGCAGCATTTTCTGCCACACTTTTTCCTTCCCACAGACTTCCCACTGAGGTGCCTTGATACAGCACTCTGGGAACAGCTTATTCGTTCAGAAATTTCTTTCTGTGTCTTACCCTCTTGCTTGAGGGTGTCAATGATGGCCTCTGGACAGCAGTCAGGTCGGCAGTCTTACCCATGATTGCGGTTTTGAGTAATGAACCAGGCTGGGAGTTTTTAAAAGCCTCAGGAATTTTTTGCAGGTGTTTAGAGTTAATTCATTGATTCAGATGATTAGGTTAATAGCTCGTTTAGAGAACCTTTACATGATATGCTAATTTTTTGAGATAGGAATTTTGGGTTTTCATGAGCTGTATGCCAAAATCATCAATATTAAAACAATAAAAGTCTTTGAACTACTTCAGTTGTGTGTAATGAATCTAAAATATATGAAAGTCTAATGTTTATCAGTACATTACAGAAAATAACGAACTTTATCACAATATGCAAATTTTTTGAAAAGATCCTGTATATCCCCTCCTGCGTGCGCAGTTTGTATTTCTGCTCGCGCACTTGCACAAGTCGGGAGCTCTCTGCTGCAGTGTCCTTGCTCCCAGTGGCGTCCAGGACGTCCTGCAGCTGTGAGCTCCTGACCCGTGCAGGCGTGCGAGCAGCAATGTGAACTGGGCAGGTGTGGGCAGTTATGGCGGAATTCTCTTTCCAGGTCAAGGATGCTGACCCAGGGAAGGGTCGGGGCCCGATCCGGGCACTTTGCAAAGCAATTGGTCGCAATCTGGGAAAAAGAAGGATGCAGCCGCGTCCCAGAAGGATTAAGGCAGCACAGTGGCTTAGTGGTTAGTGCTCTCGCCTTGCAGCACTGGATTCCCATTTGAATCCCAGCCGGGGCACTATCTGCAAGGAATTTGTACGTTCTCCGTATGTCCACGTGGATTTCTTCCGGGCACTCTGGTTTCACATCCCAAAAACATACAGATAAGATCATTGGCTTCCCCCTAAATTGGCCCCAGACTACAATACATACACTACATGATTTTGGCATATGACTATGGTAGAGATTAGATTGTGAGCCCCTTTGAGGGACAGTTACGTGACAAGACAATATATACTCTGTACAGCGCTGCAGAGGATGTTGGCTGATCATCTATCTCCAGACCTTGGCTGCAGGTTCACATATGGTCTGGTCTCTAGGCCTGGTCTGTAGAATCACATATGTCATATGATTTCCAGGCCTGGTCTGTAGGTTCACATATGATCTATAGTCCTGGTCTGAAGGATCACGTATGATCTCAAGGCCTGCTCTCTAGAATCATGTATGATCCCCTGGCCCAGCCTGAAGAATCACATATGATCTCCAGTCCTGGTCTGCAGGAGGGTGTATGATCTCCAGGTCTGGTCTTTAGAATCACATATGATCTCCAGTCCTGGTCTGCAGGAGGGTGTATGATCTCCAGGTCTGATCTTTAGAATCACATATGATCTCCAGTCCTGGTCTGCAGGAGGGTGTATGATCTCCAGGTCTGGTCTTTAGAATCACATATGATCTCCAGTTCTGTTCTGCAGGAGGGTGTATGATCTCCAGGTCTGGTCTTTAGAATCACATATGATCTCCAGTCCTGTTCTGTAGGATTATGTTTGATCTTCAGGGCAAGTCTGTGGAATCATATATGACCTCTAGTACTGATCTGCAGGATTACGTATGATCTCCAGACCTGGAGGAAAAGATAAAGGTCACTTGAACTGAGAGGTACATGGAGGCTGCCATATTTATTTCAGTTTAAACCATATTACCAGTTGCCTGGCAGCCCTGCTGATCCTCTGTCCAGTCAAACTTCAGTCAGAAACATCTGATCTCCATTCTTGTTCAGGGTCTGTGGCTAAAAGTATATGAGGCAGAGGATCAGCAGGACAGCCAAGAAACAGATATTGATATTTATTTCCTTTTAAAGGATATCTTAAGACAAAATAAGAAAATGAGTTTAACTTACCTGGAGCTTCTTGCAGCCCCCTGGAATCGTTTTGTGCCAATGACGTCGGTCTGGGTCCCTCCGGCAAGCAGCGGCCACCCTCACAAAGCTGGCCAGTCACGCCCCTCCTCACCGTGCTCTCGCGGCTAGGAGCGTTCTGCACATGCACAGTATGAGACAATCACTATTGTGCATGTGCTTCCAGCTACAGGAGCTTGATTAGGTTGCAGGCAGCTGCAGTAGCCCCCAATTACGGGAACAGCCGATGCTTACCGGAGGGACGCCATGGGGACAGGATGGCTCCAGGGGCTGCAAGAAGCCCCAGCTAAGTTAACTCCTTTTTAATTTGACTTAAATAACCCTTTACAGGGGCGTAACTAGGCCCCACCGGGCCCCCCTGCAGATTTTCTGAGCGGCCCCCCCCCCCCGGGGCCCGCTCGCGGCCGTTTTGTGGGTGCTGGAGGGGTGGCAGCATGAGGGGAAAGCCTTGCCCACAGTCGGCGGGGAGAGGGGTAGTTCCCCCCTCTCCCTCACCTCGGGGCTCTCCCCTCTGCGCTCCCCTCCAGCTCGTAAGTGTCTGTGGGGCTGTGGTGGGCAGCGAGCGGCGGGCAGATACATACCTGCTTCCGTGCGTTCCTTCTCCCTCTAGCGGCTGACGTCACTTCCGGAAGTGACGTCAGCCGCTAGAGGGAGAAGTCTCCGATGGAACGCACGGAAGCAGGTATGTATCTGCCCGCCGCTCGCTGCCCACCACAGCCCCACAGACACTTACGAGCTGGAGGGGAGCGCAGAGGGGAGAGCCCCGAGGTGAGGGAGAGGGGGGAACTACCCCTCTCCCCGCCAACTGTGGGCAAGGCTTTCCCCTCATGCTGCCACCCCTCCAGCACCCACAAAACGGCCCCGAGCGGGCCCCAGGGGGGGGGGCCGGGCCCCCCCGCGGGCGCAGGGGCTGCAGGGCCTATTCCTACGCCCCTGCCTTTAAACAATACCAGTTTACTAGCAGCCTCCATATACCTCTCAGCTCTGGTGTACTTAACCACTTCACCCCAGAGGGGTTTTTACCCTAACGGACAAGAGCAATTTTCACCTTTCAGTGCTCATCCCTTTCATTTGCGAATAGATTAATCACTACTAATCACAATGAAATGATCTATATCTTGTTTTTTTCACCACCAATTGGGCTTTTTGGGGTTGATATTTGTTTTCAGTAATTACTTTATTTTCTATGCATTTTAAAGGGAAAAACAAGGAAAAAATAAAAAAAAAAACACTATTTCTCCAATTTCATCCCCTGTAGTTTTAATATAAACACAGCTACTGTACATAAAACCCACACATTTTATCTGCCTATTTGTCCTGGTTATCACAAGATTTGAATTATGTCTGTAGTACAAAGTATGGTGACAATATATTATTTGGAAATTAAGATATTTTTTTCACTATTTTCACATGCACGGGAATGAACGCGCACGCGTGCAAGTGCGCACAGCGGCAGCAGCACTGTCTGACTTATAAAAAACGCCCTGGAGCTGTTAGGAGGCTCTAGCAGAACGTTTTTATACGTCAGGTTGTCATTGGGTGGTTAATGGACCCACGAGGCAAAAACCGAAATCTATCTTTACTTACCTGGGGCTTCTTCCAGCCCCTAGAAGTTATTTGGGTTGCAGTAGCCCTGCGCATGCACAGTACGCACCCAATGACGTGGACGTGTTTGCGCTAAAGCTCCGACCTCCCCATGGGTCAGCCATCCTTACAGGTGGCCAGCGGGACCCCGGAGAGCACTGGAGCTGCAGCGAGGGAGCCAAATTACTTGTAGGGCTGGGAAAAGCCCCAGGTAAGTAAAGACAGATTTAGGTTTTCGCCTCGTGAATCCTTTAAAGGATACCTGAAGTGGCATGTGACATGATGAGATAGACAGGGGTATGTACAGTGCCTAGCACACAAATAACTATGCTGTGGAAGTGACTACAGTGTGATCCTCACTGATAAGAAATTCCAACTATAAAACACTTTCCTAGCAGAAAATGGCTTCTGAGAGCAGGAAAGAGGTAAAAAGGGGAATATCTTATCAGTGAGGGTCACACTGTAGTCACTTCCTGTCTGAGTCAGGACTGAGTCAGCCACTTACATATCTGATATTTAACTCTTTCAGGCAGAGAAAGAAAAAAAGGAACACAGCATAGTTATTTGTGTGCTAGGCACTGTACATACACATGTCTAACTCATCATGTCACATGTCACTTCGGGTATCCTTTAACCTCTTGCCGACCGCGTCACGATGGGCGTGGCTGCGGCTGCAGCCCCAGGACCGTCTAACGCCAATTGGTGTAAAGTCCTGGGGCTCTGTTTTGCAGGAGATCGCGCGCAGGCTGCGCGCGCATCTCCTGCTTGGGGGGCGGAGCTCCGCCCCGCCCCACCTTCAGTCTCCGAGCGGCTATTGCCGCTCGGGAGACTGTTAGACGATGTGATCGCCGTCTATTTACATGGTGCAGCGCTGCACTGGGGACAGCCGTATGACACGGTTGTCCCCCTGGGGGACAAGAGAGTGATCCACTCTCATAGGGCGAAGCCTATGAGAGCTGATCGCTATGATTGACTGGCTGGGGGGAGGGACGGAGGGTATTTAAAGAAACGGGTTTAAAAAAAAAAAGGCAACACTAATATTTATTTAAAAAAAAATAAACATGGGGGGAGCGATCACACCCCACCAACAGAGAGCTCTGTTGGTGGGGAGAAAAGGGGGGGGGGAATCACTTGTGTGCTATGTTGTGCGGCCCTGCAGCTTGACCTTAAAGCTGCAGTGACCAATTTTACTAAAAATGGCCGGTCACTAGGGGGGTTTAGCCCTGCAGTCCTCAAGAAGTTAAGTAAATCAGGATCACTGTTGAGATTGTTTCTGCAGAAGGCAGATTGTATTCTCATCTGTAGAAGAAAATAACCCGCCACAATGCAGAGAGGTTGGAGCAGGCGGCAGACGGCGCGCCGTCATAAAACACGCGGCTCCGGTGTGCCAGCGGGAAGCTGATGAGTTGGTAGTTCAGCAGCCACAAAGTAAAAGATTTATTATCGCCTTCTGTGAGGAGTGATAAACCTCTCGGCAACTCCAATTCAGCTGGACCTTCTCAATGATTTAACGGACACCCTTCAGGCCTGACTGCCCCCAACTTTTATTGCTGCAACATAAGGCCTGCCAGAGAGTAATGTCATAGTGTGCCGTCATTGAGAAGCCATTATGTGCGGACACAAGAAGACTGGCTACCTTAACCCTTATAGCAGATCCAGTGGCGTACCTAGGGTATTTTCCACTCAGTGCTGATTATTTACTGATTATTTACAGACACCCCCCAAATAACCAATTTTTTTGACAGGAGGGTTGACGGGTTGGGGCGCCGACCGTGTTGCTGCTAAATTTGGGGGATTTTTGGGGAGTCATCAGGATGTGGACAGAGCTAACCGTTATGAAACTCTGTACTCTATGCAGTGCTGCAGAAGATATCAGTGCTACATGAATACAGAATAATAATATGGTAGGACATTAGACTATGACTATGGTACGATTAGATTGTGAGCTCCTCTGACGATGATAGGAGGACGGGGGATACAGAGGTAGAGGCACAAGACAGAGAGCCTGGTGGGAGAGGAGAAATGGCAGGAAGACCTCTCTCCAGGACTGCAGACATCAACAGTGCTATTTGGTAGGGACATGGTGTTAAAAGAAGACACTAAAGACACACATCCGGTATTTTAACAAGGGACAGGTCCGTCAGACCCTCCCGCGTTCTGCCGACAGTAGCACATGTGTACAAGCTGTCGGCAGACTGATAAGACTGCTCTGGCTCCCTGCACACTGCATGCAATTCCAATTCCGATTTTTAATCGGTTTTTACATCCAATTCCAATTTTTAATTGTTACTGCATGCTGCGTTTTTTCCAGCGTTTTTCTGTTGATTGTATTCAGGGAAAATCAGAATTGCAAATCGGAAACGGAATCGGAATCGGAATCACAAAACAGATTTGCAGTGTGGATCAGTCAAAAACGGTCTTATCAGTCTGCCGACAGCTTGTACACACATGCTACTGTCGGCAGAACGACTGCTCTGCGGGAGGGTCTGACGGACCCATCTCTAGTAAAAATACAGTGTGTGTTTGTGCCTTAAAATCTGAAAAGAGGAAAGGGTCATGGGGGAAGACAACAGGGTGGGAGGGGGAGCTGAGAAAAGAGATTACCTGCAATCAAGCTAATCTAAATTGCCTGGAGCTTTCTTCTCTGCTCACTACAGCAGACTGCCCTGCATTATTGATTAATTACTCTGATCAGGATACAGTAAATAATCAATAAGGTGCATACACACACACTACTATAAGGAACGACGGGTACGTCGGACCCTCCCGCTGGGCGGGCGTTCCAGCGATAGTAGAGCGTGTGTGCACTGTACAGTCTGTCTGCAGACTGATAACACTGTTTCTGAACGATCCGCTCAGCGGATTAAGGGCCATTGTTGGCCCAAAACATGTCAGCCATTTGGCTGTGCCGGTTTTACTTGATGCAATAAAGATTTGTATTTTCTACATCTCACCGTGGATATTGTGCGCAGTCTTCCCTCTCTTCTGCCAAATGGTGTGTGGCAGAGAGAACCGACCAAGGCATGTCACGTTTGTGCACAGCTGTGGCCTAACTCAGATGTGACTCAATGGGAGGATGACAAGAGGCGGCTCCTCTTCCCAAATGTCCCCCTCCCTAGATGTGCAGCACAGCTTCACCTGCTCTCAGCATTCCAGCGATAGGATCTCCATCAGTCCATCCAGCGTCCTCAGGCCCGGATTTACCTCACAGGAGACTATAGGCACAGATGTTCTGGAACCTTAGAATTCACCCTCCATGGACCTACAAACTCCCACCAAACTGCACCACAACAGGGCCGGTTCTAGAAACAATGGAACCCCTGGGCAAAATTAACCTGGGGGCCCCCAAATAGATACCCCTCCCAAACAAAAAGCGGCAGTAGAGACCTTTTGTTGCAGCCATATTTCCCCATAGGGCCCCTGAGCCAGGTGCTGACACCCCCTGGCTCTGCCAAAGACTGTGTAGGGGCCCTGGGGAGCAACAGTTAAGTTGAGAAAAGACACCTTGGCTTTGGGGCCCTGGGGCAATTGCCCCCTTTGCCTCTATGGTAGCGCCCAGCTGTCACTTCTCCCTTATTTCTCTTGCCTGTCATAGGTAGCTACAGGTGTCCCTTAGCATTAGGTAACCAGAAGTACCCTCAATATTAAGTAGCTAGAGGTGCCCCCAAGTATTAGGTACCTACAGGAACCTCAGTATTAAAGGGACACTGTAGGGGGTCTGGGGAAAATGAGTTGAAGTTACCTGGGGCTTCTAATGGTCCCCCACAGACATCCTGTGCCTGCACAGCCACTCCGCAATGCTCCAGCCCCGCCTCTGGTTCACTTCTGGAATTTAAGACTTTAAAGTCTGAAAACCACTGCGCCTGCGTTGCCGTGTCCTCACTCCCGCTGATGCCACCAGGAGCGTACTGCGCAGACACAGACCATACTGGGCCTGCGCCGTACGCTCCTGGTGACATCAGGGAAAGCGAGGACACGGCAACGCAGGCGCAGTGGTTTTCACACTTTACAATTTTGAAATTCCAGAAGTGAACCGGAGGTGGGGCCCAGGGCCGGGCGGAGGCAGAGGTAGGAGAGGCTCCAGCCTCAGGGCGCTGTGTAGGAGGGGGCGCACAACTCACTCAGCTATCATTCCCCTATTGTGTTTGTAGCAGAGAGAAATAAGAAAAGGGGATACATGGCAGTGACTGTAAGCCAGATAACTAGAGATTAGGGTGTTGTGGGGGTTGGGGGCCCTGGGACGCCTCTTAATCAGTGTGTGATGAATGGGGGGGGGCACTTTGGTGTCTCAGCCTTGGGTGCTGGAGGACCTTGTCCCGGCTCTGGCGGGGCCGGAGCATCGAGTGAGTGGCTGCGCGGGTACAGGATGTCTGCGGGGGACCATTAGAAGCCATGGGTTATGGTAAATCCAGCCCTGAGCGTCCTGTATCTGTGGCTACAGCGGTGCCTCACGTGACCTGTTACGAGATGATGGGTAGCATGAGGCGCTGCTGTAGTCAGAGAGGAAGCAGGACTTCACATGTGGCTGGTGATCCCATCGCTAATCTGCTGAGAGTGGCGCCGGTGCACCACATACCCGGCATCCTGGGGATCAGAGGCTGTGGGCCAGCAGGGAGGAGATGCTGTCTTGGAGGAAGCAGAGGGAGGTAAGCATAGTGCCTGCAATGCACAGCCTGATGTGTCTCTCCTCTCCAGTCTGGCTTTGCACACACACATCAGGGAGCAGCCTTACAATGTATTGCTTCAGGCGGCAAAAAGTCTTAAATCGGCCCTGGCCGCTGCTTTTCGTTTTCCACTGCAGTACCGAGTGCTAACCAACGCCCGGCCAGTGCAAAAGAGCAGCTGACAAGCAGCGAAATCACTGCCTGTCAGCTGTCCATATGAAAGAGGCCTTACAACAGCTCCGTGTATACCAGGCCTCAGATCAGATTTACATGAAGCATTGTATCGGTAGAAGATGATTGATCAGCAGTCTTCAGCGGATTAAAAGTGACAAACCGACTGAAAATGCTGCCCGTGGATCGTCAGCAGAGTGTTCATTTTGCACTGAACTGAGCAGCAGGCTGCAGCTGGTCTCCCACTTACTATCCAATTGAAAATCTGACCAAAATCAGGAGCGCTGTGTGGCATCATTCAGCTTCCACCCGCCAAGTGTTTCCACCAGACAATTGTTTTTATTGATCATGTGACTGAGTCTCTAAGCAGAGCTTTTTGCTGTCTCACTCTTGTTATAAAGAAGATTCCAGAGTAGCATCATTATATCATTGATTGGATGCAGATAAGGGTTACATTCAGAAATGGAACCTTATGATATACAGCAGTGTCGCTTGCAAATTTTCGCCAGTCATTTTCGCATTGAAAATGCTATTTTTCATTTCGAAGTACAATGTATTTTCACAATATTGTCAAAGAAAACAAATTTCTCTTTCTGAAAAATGCGAAAAGTCATAATTTTTTTATGAAAATGTGTGAAAAGTGCAGAAATCATTTATTTTAGCGAAAAATCACAAATTATAACACAACGATTTACACGTAAATTTTCTACCAAAAGTCAAATTTTACATTATTTTAATGAAAACAAATGCAAAAAGAATATCGGCATTTTCACTCATCACTGATATAGAGACGTTTAACACCCTATCCAGGCCTTACATGCGGAGCACATTGCAGGAATTTGGCATCACTGGCCTTTTTGCAAGCGATATAAGCTATTATACCTCTCCGCCAGCCTGCCTCAAACCACCTTCCACCCCCCCCCCCCCCCCCTTACCAGGGAAACCATTGGTATATGCGCCACTACCAGAGGAAACGCTGGTATATGCGCCATTACCAGAGGAAATGCTGGTATATGCGCCACTACCAGAGGAAACGCTGGTATATGCGCCATTACCAGAGGAAACGCTGGTATATGCGCCATTACCAGAGGAAATGCTGGTATATGCGCCATTACCAGAGGAAACGCTGGTATATGCGCCATTACCAGAGGAAACGCTGGTATATGTGCCATTACCAGAGGAAACGCTGGTATATGCGCCATTACCAGAGGAAATGCTGGTATATGCGCCATTACCAGAGGAAACGCTGGTATATGCGCCATTACCAGAGGAAATGCTGGTATATGCGCCATTACCAGAGGAAACGCTGGTATATGCGCCATTACCAGAGGAAACGCTGGTATATGCGCCATTACCAGAAGAAATGCTGGTATATGCGCCATTACCAGAGGAAATGCTGGTATATGCGCCATTACCAGAGGAAATGCTGGTATATGCGCCACTACCAGAGGAAACGCTGGTATATGCGCCATTACCAGAGGAAACGCTGGTATATGCGCCATTACCAGAGGAAATGCTGGTATATGCGCCACTACCAGAAGAAATGCTGGTATATGCGCCATTACCAGAGGAAATGCTGGTATATGCGCCATTACCAGAGGAAATGCTGGTATATGCGCCATTACCAGAAGAAATGCTGGTATATGTGCCATTACCAGAGGAAACGCTGGTATATGCGCCATTACCAGAGGAAACGCTGGTATATGCGCCACTACCAGAGGATACGCTGGTATATGCGCCACTACCAGAGGATACGCTGGTATATGCGCCATTACCAGAGGAAATGCTGGTATATGCGCCATTACCAGAGGAAACGCTGGTATATGCGCCATTACCAGAGGAAACGCTGGTATATGCGCCACTACCAGAAGAAATGCTGGTATATGCGCCATTACCAGAGGAAACGCTGGTATATGCGCCATTTTTAGAGGAAACACTGGTATATGCGCCACTACCAGAGGATACGCTGGTATATGCGCCACTACCAGAGGATATGCTGGTATATGCGCCACTACCAGAGGATACGCTGGTATATGCATAATTACCAGGGGAACCGCTTTCCTGTTCCTTCATCACTTTGGTGCAAAGCATCACCGCTGATCTGAGGTCTAATAACGAGGCGGACCAGGGAGTGTTGTAGACTCAGAAGGTAAAACGAGCGGCAGCCACTCGGGGGGGGGGGGGGGGTCAATGGGGGAGGTACCTATATCTGGCTATCTATTCCGGGGGCACCTATACCTGGCTAACCTATACTGGGGCACCTATACCTGGCTATCTATACTGGGGGCACCTATACTGGAAGCATCTATACTTGGCTACCTATACTCGGGGTACCTATACCTGGCTACCTATACTGGAGCCACCTATACCTGGCTACCTATATTGGGGCCACCTATACCTGACTACCTACAGTATACTGGGGGCACTTAAACCTGGCTATCTATTCTGAGGGCACCTATACTGGAATCACCTATACTTAGCTACCTATTCTGGGGGCATCTATACTTTGCTACCTATACTCGGGGTACCTATACCTGGCTTCCTATACTGGGGGCACCTATACTTGACTACCTATACTGGGGCCACCTATACCTGGCTTCCTATACTGGGGGCACCTATGCTTGGCTTCCTATACTGGGGCCACCTATACCTGGCTACCTATATTGGGGCCACCTATACCTGGCTACCTATACTGGGGGCACTTTTACCTGGCTATCTATACTTGGCTACCTATACTGGAAGCACCTATACTTAGCTACCTATACTGGGGGCATCTATACTTAGCTACCTATACTCAGGGTACCTATACCTGGCTTCCTATACTGGAGGCACCTATACTTGAGCAGATGCGCTGGCGTCCGCTGTGCTTGTAGTGCAGTGTGAACTGGACCTAGGGCCTGGAACTCACTAGAGCACTTTCAGTTATGCTTTGGAATCACCAGTGATTCCAAATGCGCTAGACTAATGAAAGTCAATGGAGCAGGATCCCACAGAAGCGATTGCGATGTGCTGAAATGCCTGCAGCATTTTCGGAGCGATTTCATAGGGGAAAGCAAAGCCCACATCCCTTTCCCTGAAATTGCTCTGGAAATCACTGCGATTTTAATGTGGCCCTGAAAAAACAGAGAGAAGTGCACCCTGTATGTATTTAGAGAGAGTTTAGCCTAATTCCCCCTCATTTTTGACTAATTGGCGCTGTAATTTGATCTGAGCTGTCAGTTCAAGAATCTCGGCAGTCCTTGGCAGAGCAGCTAATTTGTAAACACAGGATGTTAACCCTATGTCTGCTTCCATGAAAGCAGGAAGGAAACACACTGAAGATTATTGCAGGATTTGTATTCGCTGTAACAAATAATTTTTTTTTCTATAAAGGTTATTATGCGGTTGCTTATCTTTTTAGAGCAGAGAGGAAGTTCTGAGTTCAGGTCTGCTTTAAGGTGGCCACACACCATACAATAAAATCTTACGGCAATTCGATAAATATGATTGGATCTCCCGAAAAAATTTAAAGCTTTTTTTTTAGACTGAAAAATCCGATCGGATTTCCTGTTTTTTATCGATTTTTATCGATCTGGAATGCTGGAAATGTTTCTTAAATTTTTCTAAAGATTGTATGGTGTGGGTTAGATTGTCAAGTTATTAATATACACACCCTAGAAATTTTCCCAGAGTTTCCAATCATTTTTATCATAATTGGAGACAGGGCCGAGCCAAGGCACAGGCTGGAGAGGCTCCAGCCTCAGGGCGCAGTGTAGGAGGGGGCGCAGAATTCATTCAGCTGTCATTCCTAATCGTGTATGAAGCAGAAAGAAATAAGAAAAGGGGATACATCGCAGTGACTGTAAGCCAGATAACTAGATATTAAGGTGTTGGGGAGGTTGTGGGCCCTGTGGCGCCTCTTAGTCTAATAGCAATCAGTGTGTGACGGGTTGGGTGGGAGGGATGGAGGGGCGCACTTTGGTGTCTCAGCCTTGGGTGCTGGAGGACCTTGTCCCGGCTCTGATTGGAGAAAAATTGCACATAGGTGTGCGGTACATTGGTCATATTTTTGAAATGTCAGAAAAATGTATTGCAATTCTTGAATTGAACAAATATTTAAAAAATTGTATGGTGTGTGGCCACCTTTAAAGAGACCTTAGTGTACAAGGCACCCTTTCAGCAGATTTGTAGTGTATTTGGAGAGAGTCAGAAATTGCTTGAAATAATGAAATTCCATCTTTGGCGAGCAGCGAACGTTAACTACCTTATCTTTGCATCGTCTGTAGCCGTGGTCACTTTATAAACAGAGCCCATTGATTCCAGCAGATTGTAAGGAAAGATAATGAGTGCGTTACCAGCGCTCTCTTATACGGTTTGCTGTCATCATTACCATATCGTAATTGCTATTACCATATCATTTCCGTCCGGCTTATTGTCTGCATTTCATTAGCATTATTGGAACGGGTCCCCGATCCGGGGCTCAGCTGTCACTAATTTCATGTCGCTGCCACAAAAATTGAACGCTGGAACGCTTGGAAAAATATTTATTGATCTTTTTTCCAGGTAATTAGCATAGCATTACTGGCGTGAGCTGCGGCGCTCCTGATGAGAGACTGACAGGGCGATCTTACAGGGGGGGCGCTGTGGGTTGGAGGGGCCTGAAAGTCTATAGTGCAGATTGTTTTCCTGCAAAAACTCCCCCCCCCAAAAAATCAAATCACTGAATGATCCTGCTTATCCTTACTGGACAGACACGGATGTGTGATCTTCTATGTTCATTTTGGCAGCTATTGACGGTCGTAAAGTATTTATCTATTATTTAGTATTTATATAGCGCCGATATCTTCTGCAGTATTGTGTAGTGTATGTATCATAATCTAGGGCCAATTTAGGGGGAAGCTAAATTGCACCCAGGGTGAGGGTGTAAAAATTGCGCCCCCTTCCACCCCCTTCCCCCGTGGACTTGCGAAACCTTACTGTTTAGGGACAGTCACACGGCCACAGGTCACAAGTAGATCTGCCTACTTACTAGTGACACGCCGCTCATCCAGGAGGAAGCAGGGACCAGGAAAACACACAGGCGAGGAGAGAGCCCGGAGAGCCGACTCCTCCATGGGCGCCGCGCACTGACAGCCTGCAGTACCGCTACAGGACTTTAGGTGTCATTACCCGGTGGTGATGTGATGATGACTTGACGTCTGACGCAGGCAGCCTAGGAGGAGTCAAGGCAGGTGATCGCGCTGGTAATCTTTTTTCTTCCATTTGGCTGCACCACGCGTCACCATCTCCCTAGCGGTTATGTCCTTCTACCTGCGCCCCCCTTCTATTTGCTGATCTGCGCCCAGGGTGGTCACCCCACCCACACTGACAAGAAACTGCCCTGCCAATTAACTCGTCATCTGTATGCTTTTGGGCTGTAGGAGGAAACTGCAAGACAAAAAAGAAAATTCTCGGGTGCCGCCATAGGCACCTATTGAAATATTGGCATTGAGGCATAATTTGGACGCTCGTGGTGCCTGATAAATCGCAGGCTTTTTTCAGGCATGGCGGGCGCCCAACTTAAGCTTCAGTGCTGATATTTCAACAGGCGCCTATGGCGGTGCCCAAACCTCCGATGCTAGCGGGCGCCCAAATTGCCTGCTTCGGGCAATCGATCCCTCTCTGATCAGATTCGATCAGAGAGGGATCTAGATTCTGGCCATACACAAGTGATCTATGGCCACCTCTCTTCCTGCGTATTGCAATCCTCAGCAACAGAAGAAAAGAGCGATGCCTGCCTTCCCTAACGCCCGCTCCACGTCTGGCTGCTGAAAAATGACAGGTGCACTTTAATCAATTCGCATGTCCAGATCCTTCTGTGGTAAACACGGGTCCAAATGATTTTTTTTTTAAGGCCTGCTCTAGGAAGACATCAGATGATGGAATTAGGTGTCATGTCGCCGCTTTCTTTTTCCAGTCCGCTAAGCACATTATTTTTTTTTCTCTTACTCTTGAAAAGCTTCTGTAATTGAAACCGGAATGAGGAGCATCATCTTACAAATGAGAGGCGTCGTGTCCTCGGCCGCACGTCCGCTCGCAGTGCTTCAATTGTCTGTGTTTTCCCTCCCGATCCCGGGCCTGTGCGCCTCGCCAATCTTGTCAGCGTGTCTCTACTTGAGAACAAAAAAAGGTTACAATTATAGGAGGATCACCTAAATACATAATAACTCCTGATAGCGGGTTACATGGAACTGTCTGCCAGGCAGCTCAGAAACAGCTGCTGCTTTATAAACAGCGGGGAAAGGGGGGGATTTAAAGGATACCCGAGGAGACATGTGACATGATGAGATAGACATGGGTATGTACAGTGCCTAGTACACAAATAACTATACTGTGTTCCTTTTTTCCTTTCTCTGCCTGAAAGAGTTAACAGGAAGTGACTACAGCGTGACCCTCACTCATAAGAAATTCCAACTACAAAACACTTTCCTAGCAGAAAATGGCTTCTAAGAGCAGGAAATAGATAAAAAGGGTAAATAGTTCATAGATTTTAGCTCTGGCATGCTTCAATGAATGTGTTATTGAACAAAAACAATAAAAGAGTTAAAACTTAAAAAGGAGATTTAAACATAAAATAAAACTATGGAATATCTTAAAAAAGTCATTTTTAGGAGAAGGAAGATAGATACAATTGTTTATTTCATTAGTTTATTTTTGCCTCGGGTGTTCTTTAACCATCTTAGCGGTATGGACGAGCTCAGCTCGTCCATCACCGCCGATGGCTGCCGCTCAGGCCCTGCTGGGCCGATTTTGTTCAAATAAAGAGCAGCACACGCAGCCGGCACTTTGCCAGCCGCGTGTGCTGCCCGATCGCCGCCGCTCTGCGGCGATTCGCCGCGAGCAGCGGCGAAAGAGGGTCCCCCCAGCCGCCTGAGCCCAGCGTAGCCGGAACAAAAAGTTCCGGCCAGCGCTAAGGGCTGGATCGGAGGCGGCTGACGTCAGGACGTCGGCTGACGTCCATGACGTCACTCCGCTCGTCGCTATGGCGACGATCTAAGCAAAACAAGGAAGGCCGCTCATTGCGGCCTTCCTTGTTTATTCTGGGCGCCGGAGGCGATCGGAAGAACGCCTCCGGAGCGCCCTCTAGTGGGCTTTCATGCAGCCAACTTTCAGTTGGCTGCATGAAATAGTTTTCTTTTAATTTAAAAAAAACCCTCCCGCAGCCGCCCTGGCGATCTTAATAGAACGCCAGGGTGGTTAAAGGACAACTGTCTTTAAAAGTTTTACAGCTTAAAAAATATTCATATAAAATGTCTCGCATAGTAAAAATGCACTATACTGTAAATTACCTTTTTCCTATGTTGCTATCACTTACAGTAGGTAGTGAGAATCTGACAGATCTGACAGGTTTTGGACTAGTCCATCTACTCATGGGGGAATCTGAGGTATTTCGTTATTTACGAAAGCACTAACTGAATAGTTGTTCAGTACAGCTGCCAAAATAGTGTGAAAATGAGAAGGAAAGATGGAAGTCATCTTTGTATAAATCCTTTCCAGGAAGTGCTTTTGTAAGGAATAAAGTTAATACTGAGAATCTCGCATGAGGAGATGAACTAGTCCAAAATCCTTCAGATCTGTCCGTTTTTTACTACCTACTGTAAGTGACAGAAACAGGAGAAAATAAATTTATAGTTCATTTTACTGTGGCAGAAATGTACATTTTATATGTATGTATTTCACTGTGTTTTTTTATGATGGGGTCTACTCTTTAAAGTGTTCCTCAGATGGAGAAAAATAAAAAATATACATACCTGGAACTTCCACTGGCCCCCTTCAGTCTAATCGGTCTCTCGCCATCCTCCTCCTCCTCCTGGATCTCCCGCTAGGCGGCCGCAGGGATGTAGCTAGGGGTGAGCGTGGTAGGTCATGTGCTCCGCTACTCTGGTCTAGACTAGACAAGAGCAGCGGCGCAGGGATCAGGAGGGAGGAGCGAGGGAGGGGGAGCCCTAAGGTGAGGGAAGGGGGGGACATCCCCCCTTCCCCACCGCTGTGCCTATCGCTCCCCCTTCTCTGCGCTCACCCTTCCTGCTGGGGGGGGGTCCTGGCTACATATACTGGGGACATATACCCCTGGCTACATTTACTGAGGACAGCTATACTGGCTACATATACTGGGGACATATACACCTGGCTATATATACTGGGGACATATACCCCTGGCTACATATACTGGGCACATATACCCCTGGCTACATATGCTGGGCACATATACCCCTGGCTACATATACTGGGGACATATACCCCTGGCTACATATTCTGGGCACATATACACCTGGCTACATATACTGGGCACATATACTGTACCCCTGGCTACATATACTGAGGACAGCTATACCCCTGGCTACATATACTGGGCACATATAACCTGGCTACATATACTGGGGACACCTATACCCCTGGCTACATATACTGGGGACATCTATACCCCTGGCTCAAACACGGCGATTAAAGCGCTGCATGAATTAGGCGCGGCTATTCTTTGAATGCAGTTTTCGGCTATATAACTCCTTGCCGGCGCGGAGTGCATAGTATGGGCGCAATGTAAATTAACGGCAAACGGATTAGGTAGCTGCCCCCAGTTTAGGTGAGGTAGATAGGTAGGTGCCCCATCGTAATGGAGGAGGGAGCCGCAGGGAGGGCAGCTATACAGATGCTGCTTCCTAACAGGAAGCAGCGTGTGTGTAGCAGATATGCAGAGAGGAGAAAACCGGCGGCGAGTGAGCAGCAATTGGAGGTGAGTAGCTAAGCTATTTACATCGCTTCCCTGTGCGCATTACTCTGAGTCCGATGGGGGAGCATGAAGGGCGGCTCAGGGAGAGATGGGAGAGGTCGGGCTGCCCTCCCTGCGCCCCCCCCCCATTACAGCAACATAAACATACACATATAGCCGCAATATAACAAGCACGATAATCGCGCCCAATTCAACAAGCGGGTAATTCAAATGTACGCACCTCTGGCTACATATACTGGGGACATATAAACCCCTGGCTACATATACTGGGGACACATAAACCCCTGCCTACATATACTGGGGACATCTATACCCCTGGCTACATATACTGGGGACATCTATACCCCTGGCTACATATACTGGGGACATATACCCCTGGCTACATATACTGGGGACATATACCCCTGCCTACATATACTGGGGACATATATGCCTGCCTACATACACTGGGGACATATATACCCCTGGCTACCTATGACCGCTGCTGCCAGATTAGGTGTATTTTGGGGATCAGGACAGTAGGCAGTGGGGAGCAGTGGTAGGGGATAGGACAGCAGGCAGTGGGGATCAGTGGTAGTGGATAGGACAGCAGGCAGTGGGGAGCAGTGGTAGGGGATAGGGGAAAGGACAGCAGGTAGTGGGGAGCAGTGGCACTGGTAGTGGATAGGACAGCAGGCGGTGGGAAGCAGTGGCAGTTGTAGGGTACTGGACAGCAGGCAGTGGGGAGCAGTAGTAGGGGTTAGGACAGCAGGCAGTGGGGAGCAGTGGCAGTGGTAGTGGATAGGACAGCAGGCGGTGGGAAGCAGTGGCAGTAGTAGGGTACTGGACAGCAGGCAGCAGGGAGCAGTGTAGGGGATAGGACAGCAGGCAGTGAGGGGCAGTGGCACTGGTAGTGGATAGGACAGCATGCAGTGGGGAGCATTGGCAATGGTAGGGGATAGGACAGCAGGCAGTGGCGAGAAGTGGCACTGGTAGTGGATAGGACAGCAAGCAGTGGGGAGCAGTGGCACTGGTAGTGGATAGGACAGCAGGCAGTGGGGAGCAGTGGCACTGGTAGTGGATAGGACAGCAGGCAGTGGGGAGCAGTGGCACTGGTAGTGGATAGGACAGCAGGCAGTGGGGAGCAGTGGTAGTGGATAGGACAGCAGGCAGTGTGGAGCAGTGGCACTGGAAGTGGATAGGGCAGCAGGCAGTGGGGATAAGTGCCAGTGGTAGGGGATAGGACAGCAGGCAGTGGGGAGCAAGTGGTAGTGGATAGGACAGCAGGCAGTGAGGAGCAGTGGCACTGGTAGTGGATAGGTCAGCAGGCAGTGGGGAGCAGTGGCACTGGTACTGGATAGGACAGCAGGCAGTGGGGAGCAGTGGCACTGGTACTGGATAGGACAGCAGGCAGTGGGGAGCAGTGGCACTGGTAGTGGATAGGTCAGCAGGCAGTGGGGAACTGTGGTAGTGGTAGGGGATAGGCAGTGCCAGTGGTAGAGGAAAGGACAACATTGCAGTCGGGAGCAGTGCCAGTGGTAGTGGATAGGACAGCAGGCAGCCGGGAGCAGTGCCAGTGGTAGGGGACAGGACAGCAGGGAGCAGTACCAGTGGTAGTGGATAGGACAGCAGGCAGTAGGGAGCAGTGCCAGTGGTAGTGGATAGGACAGCAGGCAGTGGGGAGCAGTGCCAGTGGTAGTGGATAGGACAGCAGGCAGTGGGGAGCTCTGCCAGTGGTAGGGGATAGGACAGCAGGCAGCCGGAAGCAGTGCCAGTGGTAGGGGACAGGACAGCAGGCAGTGGGGAGCAGTGCCAGTGGTAGGGGATAGGACAGCAGGCAGTGGAGAGCAGTGGCACTGGTAGTGGAAAGGACAGCAGGCAGTGGGCAGCAGTGGCACTGGTAGTGGAAAGGACAGTTGGCACTGGGGAGCAGTGGTAGGGGATAAGACAGCAGGGAGCAGTGCCAGTGGTAGGGGATAGGACAGCAGGCAGTGAGGAGCAGTAGCACTGGTAGTTGATAGGTCAGCAGGCAGTGGGGAACTGTGGTAGTGGTAGGGGATAGGCAGTGCCAGTGGTAGAGGAAAGGACAGCATGCAGTCGGGAGCAGTGCCAGTGGCAGTGGATAGGACAGCAGGCAGCAAGGAGCAGTGCAAGTGGTAGGGGACAGGACAGCAGGGAGCAGTACCAGTGGTAGTGGATAGGACAGCAGGCGGTGGGGAGCAGTGCCAGTGGTAGTGAATAGGACAGCAGGCAGTGGGGAGCAGTGCCAGTGGTAGTGGATAGGACAGCAGGCTGTGGGGAGCAGTGCCAGTGGTAGGGGATAGGACAGCAGGCAGCTGGGAGCTGTGCCAGTGGTAGAGGATAGGACAGCAGGCAGTGGGGAGCAGTGCCAGTGGTAGGGGATAGGACAGCAGGCAGTGGAGAGCAGTGGCACTGGTAGTGGAAAGGACAGCAGGCAGTGGGCAGCAGTGGCACTGGTAGTGGAAAGGACAGCAGGCAGTGGGGAGCAGTGGTAGGGGATAGGACAGCAAGGAGCAGTGCCAGTGGTAGTGGATAGGACAGCAGGCAGTGGCGAGCAGTGGCACTGGTAGTGGATAGGACAGCAGGCAGTGGGGAGCAGTGGCACTGGTAGTGGATAGGAAAGCAGGGAGCAGTGCCAGTGGCAGGGCATAGGACAGCAAGCAGTGGGGAGCAGTGGCATTGGTAGTGGATAGGACAGCAGGCAGTGGGGAGCAGTGGCACTGGTAGGGAATAGGACGGCAGGCAGTGGGGAGCAGTGGCAGTGCAGTTTGCATTTCATAGGACATCAGGCAGCAGGCGCTGTCCCTTCAGCACCAGAAATTGACGTAGGGAAATTGTCAGTCCTCACAGAATAGCATTTGGAATGCAATGATGGTTATTACTATTGGCCCCCCTCAGATGCTCTTTAGAAATTATCTACATTTTCCACATAAAAGACTGGCCTTTGACAGGCGATAGAGGGTTCTTTGATGTGTCACATTTTCTGTGAAGTTTATCAGATACGTTCCTGCCTCCTTCTAGCTGTGCACAATCCGCGCTGAACTCAGAGAAAGGCCAGCGAAGATCAGATCTGTAAAAACGGCAGACCGCGGCGAAAGATCTGCCGACGCTGCCCGCGCACGCTATCATCCAGACGTCTTCACAGAGGCCTAATCTGACACAATGTTCTCTGGGGCCGCCAGCGTACATAACCCGTCCTCACAGCTGACTTTGATGCTCCTTCAGGCTGGGTGACATTAAAAAAAATTCCTTCATTTTATTTATTATAGGTAAAGCATTAGAGCCTTTGGAGACGGTTGGAAATAGAGAGGCTTCTGGGAGATGTATCCCATAATCCACTGCAACAAGCCATCCAAGAACAAACAAAGGTTCACAGGTGACTAGTGAGGGGCTTTTGATCTATTTTCAGCTGATGGGTTCCTGTTTATGAAGAGGCGGATCTCAAACCTTCATCCACTGCACATCAATGGTTAGAAAATTCCGCCATTTTATGAAGTCTATTCATTGGCTGCTGGACCATAGTGATGGATTTCTCATAATCGTAATTTTGCATTATAATTCGCAATTACGATGCAAAATTGTTTAGCAAAATGTTGGTAAAATCATCATTAATTTCATCTCTCAAAATAATGTGGAATCGTAATGTTTGCGTAATTTTTTGCCGACTTTAGCAATCAATAGCAAAGCTCCTATACATGCTATTGCTACAAAAATTGCTACGTATGCTAAAAGGAATATTAGGAAAAAGTCATTTTTTTCAAAAAGACCTTGTAGATTTTGAGATAATCGATTTTTTAAAATGCAAAGGAAAAATGTTTTTTTCTGAGTTTAAATATTTTTCCCTTGCCTTTTTAAAATTGATTTTCTCAAAGACTACAAGGTCTTTTTCCTGACTTGTTTCCCCTTTCCCCTTTTATTTATTTATTTATTGTATTTATAAAGCGCCAACATATTAGGCAGCGCTGGACATTAGTTTAGGTTACAGACAATATTTAGGGGTGACATACAGCAAAATGACAATACATGAATACAAGAAAGACCACAGTATGAGTATAAGATAATGCTTAGTCACTGGATGGGAGCATGGAGATTAGGCAAGTTTGGTTCACTCAAATGCACAGCATGGGTTCACAGTAATGGAGGTGCATGATCAGGTAGGACACAAAAGGAGGAGGACCTTGCCCAGCGGCTAGAGCACTTGTGAGCGGTAGTAGGCCAGAGTGAAAAGGTGAGTTTTGAGGGCTTTCTTGAAGATGTTGAAGGAGGGGGCTGCCCTAATGGGTGGAGGTAGAAAGTTCCATAGTGTTGGAGCAGCTCTTGAGAAGTCCTGGAGGCGTGCATGGGGGTGATGCGGGGGGCGGTTAGGTGAAGTTCATTGGAGGAGCGGAGTGAGCGGCTAGGTGTGTACCTCTGAGTAAGATCGGAAATGTAGGTTGCAGTTAACATACGTAACAGTTTTGGTGACCATAGCAGGCATAGAGGCTTTGGTATTGACCACTAAGGTCTGCACAAAGGACGTCAGCTCGCGCGCCCCTGGCACTGTCCCCGTAGTGTAAAACGTGCCCCCGCCACCCTGTGCTTGGATACGTTCCCAGTTACATTAAGGGAACTGAGAGACACCAAGAGCTTATGCAGTAAATTAACAATTATTCTAAAAACCCTCCACAAAAAAAAATAAAAAACGGCAAAGGAGGAACAAGCAGCCTGGGAGAGGAATAATTGGAGAGTTATACCAATTCTGTACCAAACATTTGTTTTAGAAATAAATCTTTTCCTGCTGCCGCGTTCATCGGAGGCATCCCCAGAATTACCCTGTCTGTCTAATAAGCAAACAGACATTAATGTGGGTACTGCGGCCTCCAGGGATAACCGGATAAAGCGAGAGAGAATCGGTTACCCTGTAATGAGGAGAGCGGGAATGTGTCACACCATGCTAGACAATGCTCATTATGGCTGGGGAGACAATGTCACACACATAATGACACAATCACTGCGCAGGATCTCATCTAAGCCTGAACCTCATCACTGGCAGGAAGAGGTACCAGAAGAATGTGTGTGTGTGACTGTCACTGTGTGTGTGACTGTGTGTGTGTGACTGTGTGAGTGTGTGTGTGCAGGGCCGGCCCTAGACTTTTTGCCGCCTGAGGCAAATTTTTTTTAAAAAATTGCCACCGCCGCCCCTCCCCCCCCTCCGCTCTGGGGGGCTGCCGAGCTGGAGGGGTAGCTGGCAGGACGGGGGTATTGGGCCAGCGGCGGGGAGGGGGGTCGGACCCCCCCCTCCCTCGCCTGGGTCCCCCGTCCTCCGCTCCCCTCCAGCCTAAATAGACGCAGCCGTATATGTAAGACGCACGGGCGGGGAGACACTCACCTCTTCCCAGCATGCGCTCCACTGACATCACTTCCTGCAGCGTTGCAGGAAGTGATGTCAGTGGAGCGCACGCTGGAGCGAGGAGGAGGTGAGTGTCTCCCCGCCCGTGCCTCTTACATATACGGCTGCGTCTATTTAGGCTGGAGGGGAGCGGAGGACGGGGGACCCAGGCGAGGGAGGGGGGGGTCCGACCCCCCTCCCCGCCGCTGGCCCAATACCCCCGTCCTGCCAGCTACCCCTCCAGCTCGGCGGGCCGGCTCCCCGCACCCACGGACGGGCGGGTGCCGCCCCTGGAAATTTGCCGCCTGAGGCAAAAGTTTCACCCCGCCTCATGAGCGGGCCGGCCCTGTGTGTGTGTGTGCAGAGTGTGAATACTGTGTGTGTGTGTGTGCAGAGTGTGAATACTGTGTGCGTGTGTGTTGCGTGTGTGTGTGACTGTGTGTGACTGTCACTGTGTGTGTGTGTGACTGTGTGTGCTGTGTGTGTGTGTGTGTGTGTGTGTGTGTGTGTGACTGTGTGTGTGTGTGTGTGTGTGTGTGTGTGTGTGTGTGTGTGTGTGTGTGTGTGTGTGTGTGCAGAGTGTGAATACTGTGTGCGTGTGTGTTGCGTGTGTGTGTGACTGTGTGTGTGCGTGTGTATGCAGAGTGTGAATACTGTGTGTGTGTGTGTGTGTCTGTGTGTGTGCGTGTGTATGCAGAGTGTGAATACTGTGTGCGTGTGTGTTGCGTGTGTGTGTGTGTCTGTGTGTGTGCGCAGAGTGTGAATACTGTGTGTGTGTCTGTTTGTGTATGTGTGTGTGTGCAGAGTGTGAATACTGTGTGTGTGTGTCTGTGTGTGCGTGTCTGTGTGTGCGTGTCTGTGTGTGCGTGTGTATGCAGAGTGTGAATACTGTGTGCGTGTGTGCATGTGTGTGTGTCTGTGTGTGCAGAGTGTGAATACTGTGTGTTTGTGTGTGCGTGTGTGTGTGTGTGAATACTGAGTGTGTGTGTGTGAATACTGAGTGTGTGTGAATACTGTGTGTGCCTGTGTGTGTGTGTGTGCAGAGTGTAAATACAGTGTGTGTGTGGTGTGGTGTGTGTGTGTGTGTGTGTGCAGAGTGTGAATACTGTGTGTGTGTGTGCAGAGTGTAAACACAGTGTGTGTGTGTGTGTGTGTGTGTGTGTGTGTCTGTGCAGACTGTGAATACTGTGTGTGTTTTTGTAGAGCGTGAATACAGTGTGTGTGTGTGTGTGTGTGTGTGTGTGTGTGTGTGTGTGTGTGTGTGTGTGTGTGTGTGTGTGTGTGTGTGTGTGTGTGTGCAGAGTGTGAATAGTGTGAATAGTGTATGTGTGTGTGTTTTTGCAGAGTGTAAATACAGTGTGTGTGTGTGTGTGTGTGTGTGTGTATGTGTGTGTGCAGACTGTGAATACTGTGTGTGTATGTGTTTGCAGAGTGTGAATACTGTGTTTGTGTACTGTATGTACAGTATGAATGTATGTATTGTACAGTGCATGCATGTGTATGTGTACAGCATGTGTATGTGCAACTGTGTGTCTATGTGTGTCACAGTGTACAACATCTGTATGTATGTGGATGTTTATGTGTGTACAGCATGTACAGTGAATGTTTAGTGTACAGTGTGTGCATATGTGTTTGTACGTATGTGTGTAGTGTACAGCATGTACTGTATGTGTGTGTGTGTGTGTATATATGTATGCGTATGAATCACACATAGTGTAGTGTGTACAGTGTGTGTACAGTGTGTGTGTGTGCAGTATAAAGCAGGGTCATAACTAGAGGGGAGCAGCACCTATGATCGCAGGGGGCCTAGAGCAGTTTTGGGGCCCCAACTACTAAACCTCCCTTTCATCTGATACGGGGACCATGCTTCAGATCAGGTGTTTTTGTGGCTTTTGTGTTCAGGTGTTTGCATGTATACAGTATGAGCATCCAACACCCATCCAACACCCAGATGCTCGCTTAAATTTAGACTTATACTAAGGTGGCCACACACGATATAATAAAATTATCAATCTCCCGTTTTTATTCGATAAAAGTTGATCAGGAGTGCTGAATTTTTCTGATCAATGTTTATGAAAATTGAATGGTGCGTGGTAGATTGTCAGTTTATTAATATAAGAACACTGTAGGAGGCGCCCTTGTATCTTATAATAATTTATAATCAATAGTTTGGTAAACGTAGTGTGTCTTACCTGTTACGAAGGCACGTACACACGTAAGTCATAAAATTGGATTTAATTGTAGCACAACGAACTAGACAACGCGTTTCGCGACCACAAGTCGCTTCCTCAGGTCAAATATAGTGCTGTAAGCCAGAAGATGTGTAGCGTGGGCGCCATTTATTAATATACACACCCTGTCAATTTTCTCTGAGTTTCCAATCATTTTTATCATAATTGAGGAAAAATTGAACATAGGTGTGTGTGGTATATTGGTCAGATTTTTGACATGTTACAATCAGTCAGAAAAATTAATCGCAATTCTTTGAACAGATATTTAAAAAATTGTATGGTGTGTGGCCATCTTTAGTATAAATTGAGTTAGTATAAGTACATAAGTAAAGCTACATACACACACTAGATTAAGCCCGGCTGAGCTGGTTAATACAGACCACATGACCCAGAATTATTGAGTATCTAGTGTGCGTACAGCGGCAGCCCGATGTGGCCTTAAGATACGGCCTGCACGCGCCTGTACAGACCCCAATCACATTGTTCTCAAACAACCCCCCCCCCCCCCCCGAAAAAAACTCTGTGGGTCACCGCTTGTACACAATCCTCCTCCCTTCATAGCAAAGAACTTGGCCACAAACTGTTGTTGCGAACCAATCCCTGCCCGGCAACAGAAATTGCTGCCTGGCTGGGCGTAACACAATTGTGCCATAACTATAGCCTCAGTGAACCCCACAACCTGAGGGGGATAGGCATTTAGCTATAGGGGCATGCTCCTCCCCCTACCTTTTGCGCAGAGATAGGCGCTGTTCACTGGCAATTAAGTGGCAAGTAGGTCCGTGAAAATGGATCTGATTACTGGTCGATCGGATCCATTTTCACTCATTTGCCATTCAGCTGCTTTCATTACGTCCCCCCCCCATGACCCCCATCACCAGAGTGGATTTTGCTGTCTAGAACTATCCGGTTCTTCACTGTGAAGAAACGTTCCGTTTTCTCATTGCCCCCAATGCGACGCTTCAGCTTCTGTTTTTGTTCCGCTGGGCTCAGCGGTCTGGAAAAATCGGTTAACATAGGTTAACATTGGATCCGTTCCGTTAGGATCTGCGCATGGACCGTTTTTTTTCTGCCAGTGTGAACTAGGCCTAAGTACAGGGGGCGCTGCTGCATTTCTCCTCTTTGTCCAGGCATCTTCACACTCTATGCTGCCCTCCTGAGGCTCCTGAGGACATAACATGCATCAGGCACCAAAGGATGACGTCACCATAGAGTGTGCAGATGCCAGAGGAACATGAGACACAATACAGCGTGGACTAGGTAAGTATTACAGCGCTCGTTGAGCTCACTCTGCACAAGGGGGAGAAGGTACAGAACAGCTGGCCACTACAATGATGCCTGGGCGGGGGGAGCTGAGAGAACGGCGCCATAATAATTTGCTGGGGGGCTTGAGCTGCTAACGTAACCACTTTGTATTGCAGCCAAATACAGTTCTTGTGCAATGGGCAAAATTGCGCAGAGTTACTTGGTGTTCTCTCTTTATTCTGCATTGTCAGCTAATCCAAAACACATGTTGAATGTTTCATTGGTTCATCCAAAATTGACCCTAGATAATAACAGAAACAATAGACTATAACTTTGGTTGCAACAATAGATTGCGAGCCCCTCTGAGGGACAATTAGTGGCATAACACATTGAAAGCAGAAAATGACTATTATTATTACTACAGAAGAGTCTCAGTTATCCGACACCAGTGGCATATCTGGGTAATATGGCGCCTACGGCAAACACTAAGGTTGCCCCCCTGAGCCCCCTCCCCTTGTAAAAACAGCATCCTTTTTTTTGCGTGCATGTGTTATGGTAGTTTATGTTTTTTGTTACGGGATATCGTCAGTTACTTTTTTGGAAATCTCTCTTCTCTTTCCCTCTCTGTACTCTTTTCTAACACTAACCCCCACCCCCTTTAAAGAGAGTCTAAAGCGATAAAAAAAACCCTCTTTTTACTGTCCAGTCCTCTTCAGCAATAAGACCATAGCTGAAACGCCGCATCTCCGTAGTAGAATGATCTATTTAAACCCCCAATATTCCAGGGGACTTTCCAGGTCGTGGATTTTGCTGCCCGGGGGAGGCAGAGTTTTGGGCTGTAGCTCTGCCTCCAGTTGCGTCAATCTCCGCAGATCTGCGCATCCTCCTGCCCCTCTCAGTGAAAGAAGACTGAGAGGGACGGGAGGAGGCTGAGAGTGACACGAGCAGAGGCAGAGCTACTGCGCAAAGCTCTGCCTCTACCAGGAACCGGAAGGAGCCCTAAATTTTGCCCCGGGGATTTTGGGGGTATAAATAGATCGTTCTTCCGCGGGAATGCGGCATTTCATATTGCTGAAGAGGACTGGACAGTAAAAAGACGTTTTTTTTTAAATCACTTCAGACTCTCTTTAACAACTAAAGGTGGCCACTAACTTACCATTTATATGTAATATAAGTAACTGCCTAAATTATCCATTCAATATATTCACTCAGTTTATCCTTATACTACATAGATTTGGTAAAATTGAATGAAAAAGATTGTATCGTTAGTGGCCACCTTAAAGAGAATCTGTATTGTTAAAATCGCACAAAAGTAAACATACCAGTGCGTTAGGGGACATCTCCTATTTCCCTCTGACACAATTTCGCCGATACTCGCCGCATTAAAAGTGGTTAAAAACAGTTTTAAAAAGTTTGTTTATAAACAAACAAAATGGCCACCAAAACAGGAAGTAGGTTGATGTACAGTATGTCCACACATAGAAAATACATCCATACACAAGCAGGCTGTATACACCCTTCCTTTTGAATCTCAAGAGATCATTTGTGTGTTTCTTTCCCCCTGTTCTCATGCACTGAAGTTTCAGGCTGCTCGTTTCTTCCTGCAAACAGCTTTGCCCTTGTCTGTAATTCCTCAGTATGTGAAAGCCCAGCCAGCTCAGAGGAGGATTTATCCAGCTTGTAAAAGATAAGAGAGAAGAGAGAAGTTGCCCTAATCTAAATAACACACAGGCAGTGTGCATAGAGGGGCCTGGAAGGGTGAGTTCATAGCAGAACCACAACACTGAAGAACTTGGCAGCCTTCCAGACACAGGCCGACAAGTCTGACAGGGGAAAGATACATTGATTTATTACAGAGACAGTGATAGTATAAAGTGCTGCAGTAAGCCAGAACACATTAGAATAGCTTTTTGAACTTGTAGGATGATAAAAAACAGGATGCAATTTTTGTTACGGAGTCTCTTTAATGCTAACCTTCTACTCTGGATCTAACCTTCCCCTCTTGGCTCCTAACACTCTCCTATACTAACACTGACCTCCCCTTCTTCGCTCCTAGCACTAACCTTTCACCTTGGCAGTGATCTCACTGCTGTGATTGCAGCCGATTGCGGGCGATTTGCGATTAGTGGCAATCGCAAAACGCGGTGCATGCAGCATTTTTCCGCAATTCTAGAGCAATTGCGATACAGTTCTTAAAAAGGGCTAATTGCGATTGCTCAAAAATTGCGAGAGTGTACAGTGAATTTTACCGCGCTAATCACTCTGAAATCAACTGTGCAAAACACTAGTTTTCCGACTACAAGCGAGAACGGGCCCTAAATGTGGCTGATAAACGCAATTTTTGACTATAGTAGGGATTATTTTGTGAGGATAGTCAGTGATATGACTGTATACATTACGTAAAAGCATTGTGGCAGGTGTCAGCGTTATATAAACACAAAATGACAATTTAGATGATTTCAGGTATTAAATAATTTGTATATCCTATTTAACCACCCTGGCGTTCTGATTAAATCGCCAGGGTGGCTGCGGGAGGGTTTTTTTTAAATTAAAAAAAAACTATTCCATGCAGCCAACTGAAAGTTGGCTGCATGAAAGCCCACTAAAGGGCGCTCCGGTGGCGTTCTTCTGATCGCCTCCGGCGGCCAGAAGTAACACGGAAGGCTGCAATAAGCGGCCTTCCGTGTTTCGCTTACCTCGTCGCCATGGCGACGAGCGGAGTGACGTCATGGACGTCAGCCGACGTCCTGACGTCAGCCGCCTCCGATTCAGCCCTTAGCGCTGGCCGGAACTGTTTGTTCCGGCTACGCTGGGCTCGGGCGGCTGGGGGGACCCTCTTTCGCCGCTGCACGCGGCGGATCGCCGCGCTGCAGCGGCGATCAGGCAGCACACGCGGCTGGCAAAGTGCCGGCTGCGTGTGCTGCTTTTTATTTCATTGAAATCGGCCCAGCAGGGCCTGAGCGGCAGCCTCTGGCGGTGTTGGACGAGCTGAGCTCGTCCAGACCGCTCAGCAGGTTAAAGGACAACTGAAGTGAGAGGGATATGGAGGCTGCCATATTTATTTCCTTTTAAACAATACCAGTTGCCTGGCACTCCTGCTGATGTATTTGGCTGCAGTAGTGTCTGAATAACACCAGAAACAAGCATGCAGCTAATCTTGTCGCATCTGACAATAATGTCAGTAACACCTGATCTGCTGCATGCTTGTTCAGGGGCTATGGCTAAAAGCATTAGAGGAAGAGGATCAGCAGGGCTGCCAGGCAACTAGGATTGCTTAAAAGTAAATAAATATGGCAGCCTTTACAGCCCTCTTGCTTCAGTTGTCTTTTACATTGGACCTAAACTGTTGCACAGGACAGAATAAAAACAGAGACAAGCACCCTGTGTGTATTTACAGAGTTTAGCCTGACTCATCAGTGACTAATCACAACTATAATTTGATCTCTCAGCTGTGTCAGTTCAGGAATCTCTGCTGCCTCTGCTAATTTGTAAACACAGTGTGTTAACCCTATGTCTGCTTTTATGAAAGTAGGAAGTAGACACACTGCAGATGTATTGCAGGATTTGTATCAGCTGTAACACGTGTTTTTCTTTAAAGGTTATTTATGCTGTTGCTTATCTTTTAGAGCAGAGAGGACGTTCTGAGTTCAGGGCCGCTTTAGGTATGTCTCAGTTACATTGAATGACAGATAGAGATAAGTTGTTGAGCTGTCAAGCTGCAGGGCTGGGCTGAGGCAGAGGCGAGAGAGGCTCCAGCCTCAGGGCGCAGCGTAGGAAGGGGTGGAACAGGGCGGGGCTGAGGCAGAGGCGAGAGAGGCTCCAGCCTCAGGGCGCAGCGTAGGAGGGGGTGGAGCAGGGCGGGGCTGAGGCAGAGGCGAGAGAAGCTCCAGCCTCAGGGCGCAGCGTAGGAGGGGGTGGAGCAGGGCGGGGCTGAGGCAGAGGCGAGAGAGGCTCCAGCCTCAGGGTGCAGTGTGGGAGGGGGCGCACAACTCACTCAGCTATCATTCCCCTATTGTGTTTGAAGCAGAGAGAAATAAGAAAAGTGGATTCATGGCAGTGGCTGCAAGCCAGATAACTAGAGATTAAGGTGTTGGGGGCCCTGGGGTGCCTCTTAGTCTAATAGCAATCAGTGTGTGGCGGCTGGGGTGGGAGGGATGGAGGGGCGCACTTTGGTGTCTCAGCCTTGGGTGCTGGAGAACTGGAGCACCTTGTCCCGGCTCTGGTCACCTGTCTGATCAGGCAGGACAGAAGAATCTTGTTCTGTGTCTGAGAAACGGGTCGCTTTGCGTTGTTCTAAGAAAACTCTGCTATAGAAGCAGCATAAGGGACAGCGTTCTTTCCAGGAATAGCCTCTCCGCAGGGTGACGTACGTCAGTAGGTGACCCTGGATGGGGGAGATCAGCGCCTCACAACGTGATCACAGCATGTAGGACTTTATTAATGATGGTGACACCGTCTATCGCGGACCCCCAGCTGTGGGTTACATCTTCACAAGTACCCGTCTGCACAGATAGATTTGCTGGTGACATTCCACGGTGGATTTCTAATCTGAAGTGAAAATAAACTCACGAGATAATGAACTGTATCTGTAGTACAGCTAAGACATAGAACATTAGTAGCAAAGAAAGGAGTCTCATATTTCTTTCCAGTACAGGAAGAGTTTAAAAAAACTTCACTTGCTATCTATGCAAAATAGTTTGTTTAAGCTATTCGACCAAATTAGTTCAAATACAATCAAGGCCAGATTTGTACTCTTTACTGCCCAAGGCCACCGTCACCAGCCGCCCCCCTTCAGTATAGATAGCGAGATGACCCTTCCCTCCAATATAAGTTGCCAGGTGACCCCTCCCCTTACATCTAGTATAGGTAGCCAGATGACCCCTCCCCCCTTTCCCTCCAGTATAGGTAGCCAGATGACCCCTTCCCCCTTTCCCTCCAGTATAGGTAGCCAGATGACCCCTTCCCCCTTTCCCTCTAGTATACGTAGCCAGACAACTCCCTTAATTCCTCCTTTTCCCACTGCCTTTTCAACAACAACAACAACAACAAATAACATTTGTAAAGCGCTTTTCTCCCGTGGGACTCAAAGCGCATAAGCATGGCTCAGACCATCGTGGTACAGAGGAAGAATTTTATAAATCTGGAAATGCCAGGCTAAACAGGTGGCTTTTCAGTCTGGATTTGAATAGCTCCAGGGATGGTGCTGTCTTTACTGGATGTGGTAGGGAGTTCCAAAGAGTAGGGGCAGCATGACAGAAGGCTCTGTCTCCAGATTTTTTGAGGTGCACTCTGGGAGTGACCAAGTTTATAGAACTTGCTGATCTGAGGTTGTGAGAGGTGTGGTGCAGCTTCAGCAAGTCCTTCATGTATCCAGGGCCCAGATTGTGCAGGGATTTGAATGTCAGCAGTCCAATCTTGAAGAGTATTCTCCATTCTACTGGTAGCCAGTGCAGTGAGCGAAGGATCGGTGTAATGTGACAGTGGCGAGGCTGGTTTGTTAGCAATCTGGCAGCAGCATTCTGCACTAATTGCAGGCGACGCAGGTCCTTTTTGGGGAGGCCAACATAAAGGGCATTGCAGTAGTCCAGCCGTGATGTGATGAAGGCGTGGACTAGGGTTTGAAGATCCTCTGGGGGAATCAGATGTTTAATCTTTGCAATGTTCTTCAGATGAAAGAAGGAAGATTTAACTACAGATGAAATTTGGTTTCTGAAACTCAATTCCCCATCGATTAGTACGCCGAGGCTGCGCACAAGGTTGGAGCTGTTTATGTCTGAATTCCCAATCCTGATTGGTGTTGCTTTAGGATAGAGCTGTTTTGATGGCGAGCACTGGCTTTGGACAAACAGGACCTCAGTTTTGTCAGCATTCAGTTTCAACCAGTTATCATTCATCCATGCCTGAAGCTCAGCTAAGCAAGAGTTTATTTTTGGGGTAGGGTCTGTTCCACCAGGTTTGAAGGACAGGTATAGCTGTGTGTCATCGGCGTAGCAGTGGTACGTCAGGCCATGTCGTTGGATAAGTGTACCGATTGGCAACATGTAGATTGCAAACAGCAGAGGGGATAGGATTGATCCTTGTGGCACTCCGAATTGTAGAGGTGCAGGTTTGGACATTATAGGTCCTAGGGATACTCTCTGTGTTCTGTCAGTCAGGAATGATCTGAACCACTGGAGGACTGATCCACTGATGCCACAGTACTCCTGCAGTCTGTTAAGCAGGATTTTATGGTCAACTGTATCAAAAGCAGCTGAGAGATCCAACAGGATTAGGATGGAGCATTCCCCTCTGTCCCTTGCCATGAGCAGATCGTTGCAGACTTGGATGAGGGCTGTTTCACAGCTGTGGTGTTTCTTAAAGCCAGATTGTAGAGGGTCCAGGATGTTGTTTGCTGACAGCCTGGTTTCAAGTTGCAGATAGACAGCCTTTTCAATAACTTTACCTAAGAAGGGGAGGTTGGAGACAGGTCTGTAGCTGCTCATAGCATCTGGATCCATGGAAGGTTTTTTAAGAAGGGGCTTGATGATTCCTTCTTTTAGAGAGGTAGGAAACCTCCCTGCTTGCAGAGAGCAATTTACTATTTTGTGAAATGCTGGACCAAGCAGGTCAGGGCATTTCAGCATATGTTTAGTTGGTCCAGGGTCCAGGTCGCAGGTTGTCTGGCGGAGACGACAGAGGATGTCTGAGATCTCTTCCTCACTAATACTTTTGAAGTCAGTCCAGGGTGTTAGGTTGTTTTTGCAGCTATTTCCATTAGTTGCATGAGTCTTGGGTGCTGTGGACTGAATGAGAGACCGAATAGAAGATACTTTGTCAGCAAAGTAGCAAGCAAATTTCTCACATAGCTCCTTTGAGGGAGTTATAGTGGGTTTTAGACAGGATGGATTACATAGTCTATCAACTATGCGGAATAGTTGGGCTGGTCTGTTGGCGGCCTTTGCGATCTCCTGTGATAGGTAGGAGGATTTTTTCTTGGTGATCGCATTTTGGTAGCTTTCCAGGTGAGAGACAAGGGTGTGTTTATCTTTTGAATTCTGAGATTTTCGCCACTTCCTTTCTAGTCTGCGCACTTCTTTCTTTATGTCCTTTAGTGAGCTGTCAAACCACCGTGCATGGTGAAGTGGTGTAGATCGTTTGATGCGAACTGGAGCGAGGGCGTCATAGGCAGATGACACTGCATGGTTGTATATCAGGACCATGGAGTCTGGGCCTGCGCAATGATTGGTTAGTGCGTCGAAGTTGAGGATATTCTGAACGTGCTGGGGTGAGACATCTTTCAGTGAACGGTATTTTATGAGTTCTTTCCCTCTGTGTTTTATCGCTGGTGCTGTCAGAGAGAAGTGGATGGTGTGGTGGTCTGACCATACCACTGGGTTTATATCCATGTGTGATATTAAAAGTCCGGAATGAAATATAAGATCCAGGGTGTGCCCTTTCGTGTGGGTGGGGAGGTTGACAGCCTGAGAGAGACCCAGTTCACTCATTATGAGAAGTAGTTCACTTCCTAGCTGGGAGTCGTGATCATCCACCCATGCATTGAAGTCTCCCAGGATGATCCATCTAGGGTGTTTTCAGTATAGGTAGCCAGCTTGCCTTCACACTGCAGCAGCCAGTGCAGAAGTTTCCTCTTCCTTTCCGTCTCCAATGCTGCCCAAGTCCATAGCCACCAGCCAGGGCCGGGCCGAGGCATAGGCTGGAGAGGCTCCAGCCTCAGGGCGCAGTGTAGGAGGGGCGCACAATTAATTCAGCTGTCATTCCTAATTGTGTATGAAGCAGAAAGAAATAAGAAAAAGGGATACATAGCAGTGGCTGCAAGCCAGATAACTAGATATTAAGGTGTTGGGGAGGTTGTGGGCCCTGTGGCCCTCTTAGTCTAATAGCAATCAGTGTGTGACAGCTGGGGTGGGAGAGATGGAGGGGCGCACTTTGGTGTCTCAGCCTTGGGTGCTGGAGGACCTTGTCCCTGCTCTGCCACCAGCCACAATGCAAATGTGCACAGAGAGCAAGGTGGCTGCTGCACAGGTGGCTAGCAGCAGAGTACCGCAGTCAGGCGCTCGCCTGATCTCCCTGCATTGCAGCATTAGCAAGCTTGCAAATGCTGCACCAGTTTAGCCTGCTGCTTTGGAGCCCTTGCTACTGTTGTGCCCAAGGCCGTGGCCTAGGTAGCCTTGTCCTAAATCCAGCCCTGAATACAATCCTGTTTTCTGAAGCAAAGAAACAGTGAGGGCCCGTTTCCACTAACCACCGCGCGCAGCTGCGAGATGCGCAGCGGCCCTTCGGGGTCTGCAGGTACGTAGAGGAATCCCAGAAGCTGTGCCATGCACGGCTATGAGATCCACTGCCTCCCGCATGAAAACTAATGGCAATATCGGTCAAATCGCTAGGGCAATCGATTCGGCCGGTGGCGCCATTATTTCCTATGGCAGAGTTTCCAAAAGCGATTTGCCTGTGGGGAAACTCTGCGGATTTCTCCCCGGTTTCCGCACTAGTGGAAACGGGCCCTGAGAGAACGCTTGAGATAAGGTTTAATATTTATTTTCTTTGAAACCATACCTGTTGCCTGGCAGTCCTGCTGATCTATTTGGCTGCAGAAGTGTCTGAATCACACTAGAAACAAGCATGCAACTAATCCAGTCAGATCTGACAATAATATTAGAAACACCTGATCTGCTGCATGCTTGTTCAGGGCCTATGGCTATAAGTATTAGAGGCAGAGGATGAGCAGGGTTGCCATGCAACTGGTATTGCTTAAAAGGAAATAAATATGGCAGCCTCCTTTGCCCTTTCGCTACAGTTGTCCTTTAAAGCGGGATTGTCAGCCAAGGAACCAAGTTCTATTAAAAAGGGAGGGTTCACGGAGTTAGTAAAAAAAAATTACTAATCCACTTACCTGGGGCTTCCTCCAGCCCGTGGCAGGCAGGACGTGCCCTCAATGCCGCTCCGGAGGCTCCCAGTCTTCTCCGGTGGCTCACCCGACCTGGCCAGGCCCGGCTTCCACGTCGGGCTCTTGTGGGCTCCAATGTGCGTCTCACCCGGTCACGCTGACGTCATTGGACATCCTCCAGGCTGTACTGTGCAGGCCTGCCTGCCACGGGCTTTAGGAAGCCCCAGGTAAGTGGATTAGTATTTTAATTTTTTTAACCAACTTCGTGGACCCTCCCTTTAAACACTGCAGTGTGTTTGCTGCCAGAAATCTCTCTCTGCAAGTACAAGCTCTCCAATCTATTTAGTAATCTCTCCGCTATTATTATATTTTCTCAGTCCCCCAGGCTCTTTTCTGTGCCATTGCCAATGACCCCTCCCACCTGAATGCTTCTCACTGATTGGCTGAGCAGACTGCTGCCTAGCTGAAACATTTTCCTCTGCTCACTGGTGTTTACAAGCAAGGCTCAGGTGACTCAGCAATTGGAGGAGAAAATAAAAAAAGTTAAGGGTAGAAATGACAACAGAATTTAGCCTCAAACTGCAGACTAATGACATGGTTCCCACCAGGAACATAATTCTCTTCGTTTACTATGTAAAATTCACCGAAATCAAACTTGGACAGTGCAATGCATGTGTTAAGTAAGTAGATCAAGTATTTATCTATTTATATATGTGTTTTTCCCCCCTGGCATACGTGGCTAATCCTCCTGCTTTAAAAGACAGAGTGTGGTTTCTTAACTGCAAATATGTCAGAATGATGCAAGGTTATAAAAAAAAGCTATATAACTGAAAATAAAAATATAAGTCACTTTTCTACTAATGTTCTTTTCTTTATCTGTACTTCACATACAATTCTTTATATTATACTGTAAGTTTTTTTTTCTGCTTCAGGTTTGTTTTAATTTTAGAACTCGCTATAATAATTTAACTGCAACCAATTCAAGTCCCCCCCTGGAGCTCAACACAAGTTCCCCCTGGGGTACACATACCGGGTGTTCAGCGCCTTTGGAGTAGATAATAAGTACTAATAAACGGAATCGCACTGCAGGGATCAGCCCCTTCCAGTGGTCCTGCCATCGCTCTGATTCTCATCTCATCTACAGACGCCATGTGACCCTACAATATTCATCCTTCATAGGCTGCTATTTCCGTTCCCCAGTACAGAGCGCAGAGGTAACGATCCTCCAGCTAATGGTTTAGCTTATATACGCATTCCCACAGCGCCAAAAATACATCAGACGGGGAGGCGACTGTAGCTGCACAGAGAATAAATATGAGGCATGCGCGCTGGGGGGATGGGAGACGCGCGGGATGTGCGTCCCTTCATCAAAAACGATCTACTGGTACGCATAAAAATATATATTCCAGGTTTGCAATTGCGTTTTCGGATTGCAGGGATTTGCTCATCACAAGGGCACCACAATTAACATGTTAAAGGATACCCGAAGTGACGTGTGACATGATGAGATAGACATGTATATGTACAGTGCCTAGCACACAAATAACTATGATGTGTTCCTTTTTTTCTTTCTCTGTCTGAAAGAGTTAAATATCAGGTATGGAAGTGGCTGACTCAGTCCTGACTCAGACAGGAAGTGACTACAGTGTGGCCCTCACTGATAAGAAATTCAAACTATAAAACACTTTGCTAGCAGAAAATGGCTTCTGAAAGCAAGAAAGAGATAAAAAGGGGAATTCCTTATCACACTGTAGTCACTTCCTGTCTGAGTCAGGACTGAGTCAGCCACTTACATACCTGATATTTAACTCTTTTAGACAGAGAAAGAAAAAAGGAACACAGCATAGTTATTTGTGTGCTAGGCACTGTACATACACATGTCTATCTCATCATGTCACATGTCACTTCGGGTATCCTTTAGAAGGAACCAATCGCCACTTTTTTTTGGTCTGGGTTTCTAATAGCTATAGGAGCTGCCATGTTCCTTCCTTTTCAGCTGTCCATTATTTATCCAGAGGGAAGGTGTGAAGATAGCATCTGTGACGTCTCTAAAGTCTTTGAAGCATAGTGCCCTATCTCCCCATCCCCCTCTGCTGATGAAACCTTTTGTTTGGTCTCTGCTAATGTGTGCAACAATATAAATACATCAGTCAGGCCTCGGAAGGACTCTTCAATACCCATAAATTGTAAAATTGTAAAATGCAGAACAATGCAGCATGCAGGACTTCTTTTGCGATCAGGCAAAATCCCAACAAAATCGTGTGTAGGGTAAAATAGCCCTTAGGCAGCAGTCAGGAGCATGATGGTGAAATAAACTCAAGATTAGTGTTGATCATAAAGAAAATTTGCAAAGAAAACACAAAGGAGGGACACCAAGAGCCAAATATAGTGTAGTATGTTATGATACCAAGATTATATATAAAGCTAGACAATGAATACTCACAAACCAGGGTTACCTCTCTCAGGCAACCACTGTAAAGGCAGGATGGGAGATTAGACCCGTCCCGACTCAGAATTCAGAATTTGCTCTCTGTAGATCAGAAGGGGTAACACCAGGGCTGGATTTACCATAATGCACTGTAGGCACGTGCCTACAGGCGCCTCATACTGGAAAGGCGGCTCACTCCCCTCCCCGAGCGCGCCCCTCCCTTTTTCCCTATGCAGAACCCTTAGTAAAGGTTACTCACCCGAGTGTCGGCATTCCACTGATGAGATCTCCCTTCAGTCGGGGACAACTTAATACTGGGGGTACCTCTGGCCACCTAATGCTAAGGGACACCTGTAGCTACCTATAATGGGCAAGGGAAGTAAGGGAGAAGTCACAGTTGGGACAGTCAGCACACTTGCGGTGTGATTCAGCAGGTGTTTGTAGGTTCATGGAGGCCAAAGTCTAGAATGCCACAACATCTGAGCCTATAGGCTCCTGTGATGTAAATTCGGGCAGAGGCGTAGCAATAGGGGTTGCAGAGGTAGCGACCGCATCGGGGCCCTTGGGCCAGAGGGGCCCCAAAGGGCCCTCCCCCAAATACAGTATTAGCTCTCTATTGATCCTGTGCCCATAATAATGACTTCTATAGATACTTTGAATAGTGGTAATCATTAAGAAACTGTTTCCCATGCTTTTCTTGCACCTCTGACACTGTAGTTGCCATTGGCAGGTTTTGGTGCGCCGTATCAATTGTTATGTATAGAGTGCTTTGGGGGGCCCCATAGTCAAACTTGCACCGCAGCTCCTTAGCTACGCCACTGAATTCGGGCCTGAGTAACACCTCTCCGGCCGAGGGAGGACTGGGCAGTAATTGAAGTTTGAAACAGAGGCACCAAAATAGGATAAAACTCATTAAAAACTGTTTAACCTCTGTGGCGGTAATCCCGAGTGTAGCTCGGACTAGCTGCCGGGAGCTCAATGTAGAGTATAGCATGCAGTGGGCAGTTTTACTCACCTCCCGGGGGATCCAGACATCGGTAGCCATTCTCCTTCCTATCCCCCGCGCCTCTGAATCACTCTGGTGAGATCGCCGTCAGTGATCTCACTACAGAGTTACAGCGCCACCTGGAGGACAGAGGGAAAATTGCAGCGGTGGAGCTCAGGGAGGTGAGTGAGAGTAGCGGCTGCTGCAGAGACTCTGGCGGCATGATATTTTTTTCCTGATATTAGTGTCTGAAACGTTTTAAAAAGACCCTAAAATCCAGAAATAATCATACCGCCAGGGAGGTTAAAAGTGGAGGTGGAGGTAAGTCCTCCACTTCAGTTTTTAAGGAATTTCATCGTATTTTGGCGCCTCAGTTTCAAACTTCAATTGCTGAGCGTAATGGGCAATTTCACGTAATTTTCACAGTGGTGATTCTTGGTTTTGCATACTTTCGCATACTTTTTACAACTTACTCAAAACTATTATTATTATTTATTGTATTTATAAAGCTTCAACATATTACTGCACAGTAGATAAATGGATGAATGTACAAGGCAGGACATACAGGGAGCTCACAGCAAAACAAGATCATGCAACTGATTTGATAACAGTGGTTGAGTGTCTTCGGTCAAAATAGAGACTGATCTAGTCCACATTGGGATGACTGACAGTAAGATTGCATAATCAAGCTGGAAGCACTAGTGGGGAGGGCCCTGCCAGAGGCTTACAATCTAAAGGGTGGGGGTAGAGACAATCGGTGCACCTGTTGAGAGCCCCAGCGTGCCCCAGTGTAGCGCCACCCATGCCTATAGCAAAGCAATAAGGATTTACAACCAGCAACGAGGGTAGAACTAGCACCAGGTGCATTGTGTACTTTGGGTTTGATTCACTATAGTAAAAAGCTCGCCTTATCAGAGTTAACATGTCTTATCAGAGTTGACACACCTTATCAGAGTTAGCACATCTTACCAGAGTTAACGTGCCTTATCAGAGTAGCACAGCAAACGCTACGAACTTATGCCTGCTAATTGGCAATGATAAGATAAGAGCTCCACTCGTCCTGCCCTGAGCCCCTGCGGGTCCAATCACTTTAAAGGACATTATCCTCGCACTTTGATTGGCCCAATAGGCTGCCTGTCAAGTTTCCTGTCAAGTGACAGGCAGCCTATTGGGCCAATCAAAGTGCGGAGATAATGTCCTTTAAAGTGATTGGACCCGCAGGGGCTCAGGGCAGGACGAGTGGAGCTCTCGTCATTGCCGATTAGCAGGCATAAGTTTGTAGCACTGGCTATGCTACTCTGGTAAGGCACGCTAACTCTGATAAGGCATGTCAACTCTGATAAGGCATGCTGTTTGTTGTAGTGAATCAACTCCGTTCTCTTCACATCACATATTAGCAATGGAATCTGAGTTTTGGGGATACAACGTTTTGATCAGAAGACCAGAGACACAAACATGCCAAAGTTTTATTCCTGCTATGAACCCCGAAAATGGCCCAGACTATAGAGTTATACATAAATGGCCGGGCGTGTCATTGTGTTTGCATCTCATCAGTTTTCTCCACACCATCTGGGAAGACTTTTTTTCCAAAGCGTCGGTTGACTATAAAGACTTGACACGCAGATAAAGCAGAACCTTCAATAGGACGAGGCTCAATCCCACAAAATAGAAAGAAATGTACCAAGATAATATAAAAAGTATCTACTGTCAATAGAGAACTCCATGGTAACGCCATATAAATGCGTGGAAATTGCGTGACAGCCTCCCTTTATGACAGGTAGCAGAAGCTGGGTTTTGACTCAGAAACTCAGCGTTCTCTTCTATTGAATCGTGAAATAAGAATCACTTGTAGCGCGGCGTGATCGTTTATAAAAGAGCCGCAGGAGGGCAGGTGCTGCATTTTTCATGCCTTTTCTCCTTCATTACAGCATATTGGAATCCAAATAAAAGCCACGGTGCTGTGAATGAAGCCTAATGTAGCAATTGGCAATGCCTAATGGCTGGATGTTTGGTTTTTAAAGAGCACCGGCCACCTGGAGATGTACAGAATGGCAGCCATCTTGCATTACCGTCATACTTGTCAAAGTGCCACCTGTTCATTGTGACAGGAGTTGTGACAGGAGAGATTTTCCCAGTTCACTGGACAAGCAACACCCACTGTTTACAGTGCACTAAATGAGTTATTAATGAGAAATTATTGGTCCCTAGAAAATTCCCCAGACACATTCCTGACTCTCTGTGGGACCGCCACCAGGGAGGGACAGAAGATAATCCTGTACTGTGCCCAGAGAGAGAGGACCTGCAACTCCTCAGGGACATGCCTGCCCCAGGGATGCCACCAGGGAGGGACAGAAGATAATCCTGTGCTGTGCCCAGAGAGAGAGGACCTGCAACTCCTCAGGGACATGCCTGCCCCAGGGATGCCACCAGGGAGGGACAGAAGATAATCCTGTGCTGTGCCCAGAGAGAGAGGACCTGCAACTCCTCAGGGACATGCCTGCCCCAGGGATGCCACCAGGGAGGGACAGAAGATAATCCTGTGCTGTGCCCAGAGAGAGAGGACCTGCAACTCCTCAGGGACATGCCTGCCCCAGGGATGCCACCAGGGAGGGACAGAAGATAATCCTGTGCTATGCCCAGAGAGAGAGGACCTGCAACTCCTCAGGGACATGCCTGCCCCAGGGATGCCACCAGGGAGGGACAGAAGATAATCCTGTGCTGTGCCCAGAGAGAGAGGACCTGCAACTCCTCAGGGACATGCCTGCCCCAGGGATGCCACCAGGGAGGGACAGAAGATAATCCTGTGCTGTGCCCAGAGAGAGAGGACCTGCAACTCCTCACGGACATGCCTGCCCCATGGATGCCACCAGGGAGGGACAGGAGATAATCCTGTACTGTGCCCAGAGAGAGAGGACCTGAAACTCCTCAGGGACATGCCTGCCCCAGGGATGCCACCAGGGAGGGACAAGAGATACTCCTGTACTGTGCTGTGTCCAAAAAGGACCCACAACTCCTCAGAGGCAAGCCTGCCCCAAGGACGCCACCAGGAAGGGACAGGAGATACTCCTGTACTGTGCTTTGCCCAGAGAGGACCTGCAACTCCTCATGGACATTGGACAAGCCTGCCCCAGGGTCAGGGATGCCACCAGGCAGCCCAGGTCATACTCCTGTACTGTGCCCAGAGAGGACTTGCAACCCCTAAGGGCCACCAAGGAGGTTTAGGAGATACTCATGTGTTGTGCCCCAGGGCTGCCACCAAGGAGCTCCAGGAAATACTCCTGTTGTATGCCAAGAGAAGAGACAGCAGACTGGTTTATGTACACATATCTGCCCCAAGGCCACAACCAGGGAGGTACAGTAGATACTCCTGTAATTGGGCCAAAAAAACAGCGGAACTCCTCCTGGACATGTGTCTGCCCCAATACTCCTATATTCTGCCCAGAGACAGTGGACATCCATAGCTCCCCAGGGAAACATGTCTGCTCCAGGGCTGACACCAGACAGACCCAAAAAAGGACCCGCAACTCCTCAGGCATAGATGTTTGCCCCAGGGCTGCCACAACAGAGGGACAGGAGATACTCTTGCACTCTTCCCAGTGAGGACCTGCGCAACTCTTCAGGGACACATGTCTGCCCCAGAGCGACCACCAGAAAGGTACCGTAGGTACTCCTGTACTGTGCCCAGAGAGGACTCACAACTCCTCAGGGCGGATCAGTGAATAATGGTGCACAGCGCCTATGCATAAAAATGGCGCTGCGTGAAAAAGATACGCTTATTGCTATTTATCGTTAGTACTGCATAATAATGGCGCACAGGGAAAAAAGAAGAAAAACGGCACACACTAACTTTATTTATCAATAGCGCCGTTCATATGCCAAACAGCAGACGTTATTGCGCACAGTAACATTATTTATCAATAGCTAACCTACATAAGCCAAACTGCAGACGTTATTTAACTGCAAAACGGTGAATGGATTTAATGTATCCCTGTCAAGGTTAGGGTTAGGCACCACCAGGGGAGATTTAGGGTTAGGTACCTCCAGGGGGGTGGTTAGGGTTAGGCACCACCAGGGGGGTGGTTAGGGTTAGGCACCACCAAGGGGGTGGTTAGGGTTAGGCACCACCAGGGGGGTGATTAGGGTTAGGCACCACCAGGGGGGTGGTTAGGTTTAAGCACCACCAGGGGGGTCTTAGGGTTAGGCACCACCAGGGAAGTGGTTAGGGTTAGGCACCACTAGGGGGGGGGTTAGGGATAGGTACAGAGAGGGTTCTGTGCGTTAACGCTAATTTTCAATAAAATAAACAGAGCTAAATAACAATAAGGCTTTAACGTTAAATAGTGATAAGTGACAAACGGATTAGTGGCTACACCGTGCGCCATTACATTAGCAGGCGCCATTTTCAGATGGATTCCCTCAGGGACACATGTTTGCCCCAAGGCAGGGCCCCCAACCGTCCCGTTTTCGGCGGGACGGTCCCGATTTTGGGGGGCTGTCCCGCTGTCCCGCGCTGCCCCCCCCCCCCCCCTGGTCCCGGCAGCTGGGGAGTGAGGGGGAAAAAAGCCGATCGAGGCACCAGCCCGCCCGGTATGCGGCATGGATGGCCGCCGCCGCCGCCATTATCCTTCTCCCTCCTAATATGCCCCCCAGTGTCCCCTTCCCCCCGCACAGTAAAATGGGCAGCGGAGCGGCCTGTAACTCTTAGCACTGCCGTACCGGGATCCCATCTGGTCTTCTCGCTTCCTGCTTCCTGTGACGTCACAGGAAGCGAGAAGACCAGATGGGATCCCGGTACGGCAATGGTAAGAGTTACAGCCTGCTCCGCTGCCCATTTTACTGTGCGGGGGGAAGGGGACACTGGGGGGCATATTAGGAGGGAGAAGGATAATGGCGGCGGCGGCCATCCATGCCGCATACCGGGCGGGCTGGTGCCTCGATCGGCTTTTTTCCCCCTCTTTCTGCCTGCCCACCCACGGCCACCCTCACCCTCCTCCTCCCCACCCACCGGCACCCTCCCAGCGCCTCCCATTTGGGGGTAATTAAACAAAATTATTTAAAAAAACAACTTTTTTCCTGGGGTGGGCGTGACTAGGGGGTTGGGGGTGTGGCCAGGGGTGTGGCCTAATTGTCCCGTTTTGGGACATTGAAATGTTGGGAGGTATGCCCAAGGATGCCACCAGGGTGGTACAGGAGTTATTTCTTATTGGATGATTTTTTTAAGTTAATATGGAGTTTCACCCCACTTTAAACTTCATAACTAGGTGATTTTTGCAGAAAGATTTCTGGTGTGAAACTTGAAAACTCACAAGGACGCTTTTTGATGCGCCTCTTGTCTTGCTAGTGCAGATAGGGTAGGGATCATCCTCAGTGCGTATAGTTAGGTGTATTTTATATACCGGAGAGAACAAACATGAAGGTATGATGACAAGTACAGAATGCAGAAGATCTGATCCTGAGCTGTAGAAGGCTGTGATGGTGACGGACCGTGGCGTTTATCAGCGAACGTCCTCTCTCACGCCATCTTTCCCAGGACTTGGCCTCTCGCCCAGGTATGGCCGCGTTCGTCATGCGCTCTTATCTCACTGTCTATTTACAATAATCTATCACGCTTTCTCCAGATGCAATCTCATCCTGTCTCCACTCCTAACTAACATAAATGTTTATCCAGGGCCAATCGTGTCAGAGATGATTACCCCAGCCAAGAGCGAAGCACAATGAGGGGCCTGTGTATAAATAACATACGAGGATAGAAGAGGCGTCCAAACAAGATTAAAATGCTCAATAGGAAGAAAAATGTATGATAAGGGGGGGGGGTTTAACCCTTCAAGCAGAACTACAGTCAAATGTTCCCATCCCCTTCCATAGAAGTCATACTATTATAAGAACAAACTTTTTTTTTTTTAAGAATTTGAAAGGGTTAAAAGGATTAGTTTCTTTTTCTCCCTGGCACAGTGCAAGGAGCTGCAGCACTGAGAACTCCAGGCTGTGAGGGATTGTTGTTTGATACAGCAAAGTCCCCGATTTATCCGGAACAAAGGCAACTGGAAGTGTCAACTAACTGGCATGCCTGAGGGGGTAAGAGGGACATTTTTTGGGACATCTACTATGCCAAAAGAGGACACGCGACTCCTCAGGGATCCGTCTTCCCCAGGGATGTCACCAGGGAGGGACAGAATACACAACGAGCCTCCAATGATGTTCTGTAGCTCCTAGCGGCTTCCGGCATCCATGCCTCCCAGCGTGTCACATGATGCTAGGAGCAACAGGACGCCACTGGAGGCTTATTGGAGGCTTGGAGAGTATTTTGCCTGCACCTGGGGGGAGATTTGTGCTTTCTGGGCCGGTTGCTCAAGGAACAGGCAAGTGTAACGATTGTGGAACTTCCTCCGTGATCTGCGCACAACGCGTGCGCTGATACGGCGGAAATCCTCCACAAGCGTATAATTGCAGGAACCCAGTAAAAGGTGCTACAGAGGGAAATTCCTGTCGGCAGATGGCGTTGGGGAGTGCAGAGGAACCAATCCTCTGTACCTCCACAAATGCCAGACAGGAATTGTACGAAGCGCAGAACGCAATCGCAAGAGAAGCGATTGCGAATGAGAACGAGCAAAGGGACAGGTTGTAAGTGTGTGCACCAAACTAGTCGCCAACCCGCGACGGTGCACAAACCACAGCAGATATGAAGCAGGAACGCGATCGCGAGAGGTGCAATCGCCAGACGTGACACAAGGCTACAGCAAGGCAGAGCACGAGAGTAGCAAAGGCACAGCAATTCATACAATGAGAAGATACGGAAAATAACAAACGCTAGCTAAACGCGAACACCGCACTCATTCGCAACAGTGCACGCGTTTATGCGCGGTCTCCACGTGATAAGCACAATAGAGACAAGCACGCCTAACTAACCACCGACAGACAAACATGAAACAGAGGACGCGCGATCCAGGAAGACAGAACAGAAGGATCCACAGCACTAGCGCAGGATGCTAGTGCGATCCAGGTACAGATCAGAAGGGGCTACCAGTAACAACCGCTGTTCCGGTTAGCACCCAGACACACAGAACGATTTCCTGTCAACCACCGCTGGGACAGGACAATCGCAACAGACAAACAAAACAGATAAGCAATCCTAACTGCACTAAGGAAACATGCCCAGTGCAGTTTCCAGGGATTACTCTAAGCTGATCTTCAAACAAAGAGCAAGGCTGACACTCCTCCAGGAGTTATGACCAGCCAAGCATTGTGGGAAACACATAGTACTTATAGTACACGCATCCAATGAATGTGGCCAGGCAATTTGCATGACAACGTATGCAAATTCCTCAGCAAGCACAAGCTGCAAAACTGACAGAAGCTCTCCTTTCCAGAGTCCTGCAACATGCAAACCTAAACAATGGTCAAAAAGCTGCCTGCCTGCACAGGCAGCTGAGCAGATCATTACAGTACCCCCCCCCCCCCCCCCCTCCAGGGTCGAATTCCAGACAACCCTCAAAACTGCTATTAGCAAAAGACTCCAACCGAAGACTCATGAAGGTCGGGACAGCCCGACAAGGTCCAATTCCAGAGTCAGTCCACCCGAAACCAACCTCATCGGAAACAGAAGCCACCCACCGAAACATGCCCATCAGCACTACAAGTCTCAGCGTAACACCCATCAGGACTGTGGATACCAGAGAAGAAGCCACCGACACCCTCCAGACAATACCCACCACCTTCCAAGGAGCGTCCGAAAATACCAAATCTGCCACAAAACCTGTTCGAAGTGTCTCTTTCAAAACAAAAGCCGCTGTTGATCGTATTCAGGGTACCAAGCAAAACTTCTCTCGAAATCTCCCAGAACGCCTTGAAGCTCCGCAGAGATTCCAAGAAGCCAGAACGCTCACCAGGCTCTCATGGAGAGCTACCAAGCACCCCCATGGAACCTATGACAGTTCCAGATTCAGAATTAGCAGGACACCCATCAAGATCAGGACTTTCAGGGACCACTTCTGGGCATGCAAGCAGGCAGGCTAAATCAGAACACGTCTCCACCGAGGAAGCATCTGAGTACGCTGGTAACCGAGGCACACTTGGGCTTTCTGGGTCACAGAGCACACTGGGGTACATCAGCACAGGAGAAACCTCAGGACATGTCGGGGAACTGCCAACCTCAGAGTCCAGCACGACCAGACCAAAACCAGGACCGGGCAGAAAATCATCACGAGTAGAGGTCACAGGTACTGGTATTTAAAAAGAAAACTCGGTCTCAGGCTTAGAGATCTCAATGACTGTAATGGTATCTGACAGAAATTCATCATTGACTACACATGACTGAAGCTCCACCAGAGCTGAAAAGGTAGCCAGCAAGGCAGCAATGCCCACGGAAGAGGGCAACACCTCAGAAGGACTTGGGGGGCAGGAGACATCTCCTACAAGTTCTGCACCCTTTGGGAATAACTCGAAGACCTCCAGAACATCAAACAAGACCTCAAGAACATCATTTTCCAGGTTTTCTAAGCAGGATTCTGAACTATCCATGTTACAGGGCTGAACATTAAATACCTCCTGCAGGCAGGGCAGATGTCCCAGGAATGGTTCCACCATAACCTGAGACTGAACTTCATCATAATTAGCGGGATGTACAGGAATATTTACTGGAACACACACTGACTCCCTAACTTCATTCTCACTGTACCCAGAATTCTGTGTGGCAGTCAAACTAGCTTGTAACTCCAAAACTGCAAAAAAAAACAGGTGAGTATAGTGGCAATACCTAGACGAGCCTCTAGGGACACTGCAGGGGATTCTAAGCAAGGCCACATTGACTCATCCAGAGTACAGGGAATCAGCACTTCCCTCAGAGCAAGAAAGGGGCTCACAAACGTCAGTGTGAAAGGAAAACATGTTTTCATTCATGGTACAGGGCAGGTTCAGAGAAAGTGTCTCTGAACAAGGCAAAGAAGGTTCAGCATCAGATTCGCAAAACCGAAGCGCTGTCTCACTCTTAGATTCGGCTAACAATGTCGAATCCGAGAAATCAGAACGCAAAACCTGCGAATCAAAATTCAGTTTAGGTTGTGAAACTGACACTTCCATAGCGCAAACCTCCGCGATCTGCAGAGCAGACTGCAAGGCATCTAGGACCGAAACACTGGAGCAACTGTCATCAGGCAACGGGCCCCTACAGGTGTGAACAGGGTGAGACAGAGACTCATTTGCAGAAGAAATAGCGACATCAACAGGATAAACTTTATTAGGCATATTAATTTTACTTTTGACGCTGCATAGTCGAGAAATTTTCCCCAATGCAGGGTCACAGACGGAAGATCTCAAAGATCTGTTTCTAAATGAAAAAGGATCCCACACATCCTTGAGGAAACCGGCAGACTCATGCTGATCACAATCTGCAGGAACATCCGAGAAACAGGCATCAGATCGCACAGATTCAAACTGCACACTGTCAGGAGAGAATCCTTCAGGATTCGCACAGGAATCAAACACAGCGGCACACTCATTCATTTCAGATTACACAAAGTCAAGACTCTCATGCTTTACCCCAGAAAGGCAGGAACAATCATCCGACAACGATGACTCTTTATTGGAATCAATTGGTTGGTGTGTGTGCAACTCATCCAAAATCGTTTGCCATACATAGATCACTAGATCCACATCATCCTTGTCACATTCATCGGAATCAATCATAAGGTACATAGAATCGAGACAAGCATTCAAGACATCTTCGCTTTTTGCGATGTAAAAATCGCAAAAGGCTTTCCAATCAAAATCAAATTCCTCCAATAAGGCCCCGACATCCCATGAGGCAAATGGAGGTTCAAACAAGCCAGTATCTAGATAATCTCCATATGGGTGGAGATCAGGAACAAGAACAGATTTTTTAACTGCTGTAATATAGTGTGCGATCCTACCTATAATAGGATCCACATAAGCTTTGGATTAGGGCAACGAAACCTGAGACTGAGAAGTCTCTCTGAAATCATCACATTCAAGTGCTTTCCCTACTTCAGAGTTTACAGAACTAATTTCTTTATTTGTAGTTGCTATGGGCAACGGATTTTTCCGCTGGGAAGTCTTCCTAGATCTTTTACGTTTAGACTTAGCAGCTCTGGATGGCTGCTTTTTGGATAAAAGAGTAGATGGAACAGCTGATTGAGCTGCTGACAACAACTCGTTAAGGGGGATGGTAATTGAGGTAATCTCAGCCAATTGTGAATTAAAAAGGCCAATAATTCCAGGGGTCTTTGACTCAGGGTGGTATGATCTAACACATCATAAGCCCACATTGACATTTCACCCCCCAACAGAATGTAGACCATTTGGGGGGCCCAGGTAGACACTGGGGTGCATTGGAATTCAGGGTTCGCTAACAGTTTAGTGCACTCAGACAAAAATTCGTCTGCTGATTCAGGTTCAAGATTTTTAAATCTCTTAAAGGTACAAGAGCCATATTCGACAAAATCGTACAAATCGGAAATTCCGTCTACACTGGGGTTTTGGGTTGGGCTGGTCATACTGTAACGATTGTGGAACTTTCTCCGTGATCAGCGCACAACGCGTGCGCTGATACGGCGGAAATGCTCCACAAGCGTATAATTGCAGGAACCCAGCAAAAGGTGCTACGCACCCGTAGAGGGAAATTCCTGTTGGCAGATGGCGTTGGGGAGTGCAGAGGAACCAATCCTCTGTACCTCCACAAATGCCAGACAGGAATTGTACGAAGCGCAGAACGCAATCGCAAGAGAAGCGATTGCGAATGAGAACGAGCAAAGGGACAGGTTGTAAGTGTGTGCACCAAACTAGTCGCCAACCCGCGACGGTGCACACACCACAGCAGATATGAAGTAGGAACGCGATCGCGAGAGGTGCAATCGCCAGACGTGACACAAGGCTACAGCAAGGTAGAGCACGAGAGTAGCAAAGGCACAGCAATTCATACAATGAGAAGATACGGAAAATAACAAACGCTAGCTAAACGCGAACACCGCACTCATTCGCAACAGTGCACGTGTTTATGCGCGGCCTCCATGTGATAAGCACAATAGACGCCTAACTAACCACCGACAGACAAACATGAAACAGAGGATGCGAGCGCTTGCTTAACGGTTACCTTAACTGCACTAAGGAAACATGCCCAGTGCAGTTTCCAGGGATTACTGTAAGCTGATCTTCAAACAAAGAGCAAGGCTGACACTCCTCCAGGAGTGTTACACAGGACTAAATCCTTATGACCAGCCAAGCATTGTGGGAAACACATAGTACTTATAGTACACGCCTCCAATGAATGTGGCCAGGCAATTTGCATGGCAACGTATGCAAATTCCTCAGCAAGCACAAGCTGCAAAACTGACAGAAGCTCTCCTTTCCAGAGTCCTGCAACATGCAAACCTAAACAATGGTCAAAAAGCTGCCTGCCTGCCAGAGGAGGACTGGGACCTTTTGGCCTGGAGGGAAAACACAAACTAGTGGCCCGTTTTCACGGCAGCCCCAGCCCAAATGACATCACACATGCGCCCCACGTGCTATATGCCGGTAGTCATGTGGGGCGCCAATGCAGAAATACAGCCAGGACACTTGAGGGACAGCGTGACAGGTTAATAATAAATGCACCGACACTGGGGGGCACATAATACATTTTGAGGGGCAATGGCTGGGGTTACCCTCGCATTCATCATTCGTGATTATCGCACTTGATTAACCACATTGGCCCGAGATTTCCCAACATCTCAGATCAATACATTCAACAAATTTCCACCTGAAATCAGTTAAATCGTTGATTGGGCATGCTTGTGGCGGTACAGATTTTCATCCAATTCAATAATAATTATCAAAACGGTTGGTGGATCGGCCAGCCCAAAATCATTAAATGAGAGGCAGCCTGGGGGGCAGTTGAGCAGATCATTACAGCAAGCATATGTATCCAGCATCAGGCGATCCCAACCGATGTCAGATACCAGGGACAATGCTGTATCCAGTAGTGTAACAATCTCCATAGCAACCATGGCAATTGCTATGGGGCCCCCCTGGCCCTACGCCATAGGGGGCCTGCAGCTGAGAGGACCTTTTTTTAAAGAGAGTTACATCTTTCCCTACTATCCATGTCGGCCTGGAGGGGGAATAGTAATTAGCGCCACCTGCCGGATGCGCCCGGCTAACGGATAAGTACCCTTTTAGGCATAGACCCTGAACAAGCATGCAGCAGATCAGATACTCTGACTCACCTGACTCCATATGCTCGTTCCAGGGTTTTGACTCAGACACTACTTATGCCAAAAGATCAACAGGGCTGCTGGGCAACTGGCATTGTTTACAAGGAAATCAATATGGCAGCCTCCATATCCCTCTCACCTCATGTTCCCTTTAAAGCAAACCTGAACTGAAAATTAAAAGTCAAAATAAATATGCACATGTCATACTTACCTCCCGTGTAGTCTACTCATTCATCTCTTTCTTCTCTCCTGTGTCCTGTTTGTTCTCTGTGATCAATGGAATCCTCCGTTTAAAAAAAAATGGCCATTACCTCATAACAGCTTCCTGGTCAGCACAGTGTTAAATTGTAATATTGCCCACTTGAGCCGTAGGGACACATAGACATTACCTTGCACATCAGTTGTCCTTTCAGTTATAACTGAGAGTAACTGATATATAACTGATATATTTCAGTTCTGAGAAAATCTTGTCAGAAATGGAAGCAATCATTGTTAGAAGAAAATGGCGAGCTTCTGAGAGGAACTGATGGCGAGGTAATATGTAATATTCATTTGCAGGTACATCATGTGTTTAATTTAAATGATTGTATTTGGTTCAGGTTTCCTTTAAGCTCACTGACTTATGCTTCCCCTTATTCACTGTCAAAAGGGTTAATAGCAAGCTTGGCTATTGCTTACTTAGCCTCATCAGGCTGGCTGCAATGATAGAAGATACGTGCATGGGAAGATCACACGCTGCCCCTTTGCAAATCTGTGCTGCAGGAAGTGGCTGGGGTTAGGGCTCCTGATCAGGTCATTTTTTTCCCATTGCTATTCAGAGGCACACACTCTCTTCCTCTGAGCACAGCACAGGATAAGGGGACTAGGAAAACATCTGTGAATGGAAGATGGGAGTTAAAAAAGATATCATTAGGTAAGAAAGTACATTTTAGGAAAAGTCCCTGCATTGCCGTTTATAAAGTTCTGCCTTGTCTTCCCCTGTAATTCAGCCTGACGTGGCTTATTGAGCGCCTGACGATGGTTGCTGTGTGCTGCGGTGGCGGATGGAGCATGTCCAGGACTACAGCTGTGCGCTGCGAACATAATGGTCATTTTTAATCACATTATATCTGTGGGATGAAGCTTGTTCCAATCGCATCTGCTTTTCATTTGGGTTGTGCGTTCTCCCCGCCAGCTCTCGTCTCCGGGCTCAGTCTGACACATGCCGGCTGCAGAGTTCTGCTGCAGCAAGCGGGCGTGTGCAGAGACTTGGTGCCAGGTGTTTCTGAAGACGGATTTCACTCATTTCACTGATTTTTTTTGTTGTCTAATCGTAATCCTCCTTATAAGCAACTAACCCTAACTTTCCAATACAGGCCAATACAACTAACCTTCCTGAAAGGAACAGTTAAAAAGTGTTTGGGAAATGTCCTGGTAAAGTGGGGCCCGCTATTTTATCGGCCACGGATATTACCACTTATTACCACGGATAGGGTTAGGCATCAATCCGGCCACAGGTATGTAGTGTTAGGTGTCAGAGCGGGGTCCTTAGTGTTAGAAATGGGGGGTTAAGGTTAGGCACCACCGGGGGGGGGGGGGGGAATCTTAGTGTTAGGCTTCACAAGGTGGGGGGGTCTTAAAGCAGCAGGGACAGCCTACTAGACCACAAAAAAACACATATATGCAGATAAATATTTCTTCTACTCACATTGTACTGTCCACTTTTTGATTTTAGTGAATTGAATTTTATATAGTAAATAAAGAGAAACCTGTTCCAGGCATTTTCCAGTTTTACTGCCTCTGACTGAAGCCACTCCTGATGTCATTTCCTCCCTTACTCTTTTTTTTCTTCTATAAACTGCACTATTATATCTAGTTTGCTTTCTAAACACACGTGAGCACAGCAAAGGTAGTATTTCAGCAGCTTCTGCAGAGGGGTGAGCTGTATTTCCCTTCTCAGCCTCGTGTCACACTGAACTGCCCTCAGCCAATCAGTGAGGAGTGTGAGTCCAGTGAGCGTTGGGCCATGACAGAATGCTGTGTTTTGGTAATCAGCCCCCAATGTCTCCATTCCTTACCAGCGGTCTGTCTGGTGGAGGCGGGAAATATGGAATTATGTAGAGAACACGGCCGGAGTTCTGGTGTCTGCCGGGTTCATAGACTGCAGGGAACTGAAATTGTTTCTTAAATTCGAGACGGGCAAACAGAAATGAGAAATGACGGAATGTGAGAATCTAGTTTATGGTGCAGAAAATAGCCGGGACAGTGCTTCACAATGGGCTGCAAATACACTCGGCCAGGCTACAGATTTATAGGAAATGCTATTGAGAATGTCAAATCATAAAAAACAAATGTTCGAAATCTCTTGGCTGTGTAGCGTTTAACCACCCTGGCGTTCTGATTAAATCGCCAGGGTGGCTGCGGGAGGGTTTTTTTTAAATTAAAAAAAAACTATTTCATGCAGCCAACTGAAAGTTGGCTGCATGAAAGCCCACTAGAGGGCGCTCCGGAGGCGATCTTCCGATCGCCTCCGGCGCCCAGAATAAACAAGGAAGGCCGCAATGAGCGGCCTTCCTTGTTTTGCTTATATCGTCGCCATAGCGACGAGCGGAGTGACGTCATCGACGTCAGCCGACGTCGTGACGTCGGCCGCCTCCGATCCAGCCCTTAGCGCTGGCCGGAACTTTTTGTTCCGGCTACGCTGGGCTCAGGCGGCTGGGGGGACCCTCTTTCGCCGCTGCTCGCGGCGAATCGCCGCAGAGCGGCGGCGATCAGGCAGCACACGCGGCTGGCAAAGTGCCGGCTGCGTGTGCTGCTTTTTATTTCATTAAAATCGGCCCAGCAGGGCCTGAGCGGCAGCCGCTGGCGGTGTTGGACGAGCTGAGCTCGTCCAGACCGCTCAGCTGGTTAATTCAGCGAGGAAGTGTCTGAGCTTCTGCATGTGATGTTGGCGGAGAGACAAATGCTGCCATTTCAGATCGCTAAAGTATCTTGTGGAGGCAGACATCAAATAAGGGCACCTGGAAAAAAGGGCGCGGGACAGGGGTGAATTTACCATTAGGCACTGTAAGCACGTGCTTACTGGCACCTGATGATAGAAAGGCAACTCACTTTGCTTCTCGAGTGCCTTCCTACCTCCTTCCCTGTGCATCTTAATATTGAGGGTGCTTCTGGCTACCTAATACTAAGGGGCACCTGTAGCTACCTACACAAGGCAGGAGAAGTAAGGTGACAGCTGGGACAGCCAGCACACTTGTAAAACTTGTAGTAATCTTCTTAAAGTAATAGCATAAAAATAGCTTCTAAAAAAACTTCTTGCTAACATCTTAACAGAACTTAAGTAAATCACCGGAATATAAGCATATTACCCCTTCTCTGTCATCTCTTCAGCATCTAGAACCACGTGTGGGAAGGTAGCTTTTGCCTCATGTGTCTTCTCAGGAGATTGTTGGGCTTCTGCAAACTATGAGCTTTCAGCTCCTACTTTTATAGTGATTGGATGCAATATGGCTGCCTAATCTGGAATTTCCCTGAATCCCAGGTTCTGATCGGCTAAAGCTTCCGTGCGTCAATGCTTTATCATGTTTGGAATACCTAAATCATAATATCATTGTTTATAAATTCTGATTAGGTGATTTCTGACGCAGTTGTTTAAAAATGGACGTCATCACCAGCCATCTTGTCTGCTGGTTGCCTTTTTTCCCAAGACAGTGAGACTAAACAATGTCATTTATGACGCATTTCTGATAAGGTGTCCTTCTGCTAATTAGGTTCAGGTTGTAATGTGTCTATACTTTCCCAAGTCAGGTTGACACTATAACACATATTCCTGACGCCTAACCCTAAAACCCCCTGCAAATAATGTTATTACAAAAAACGATATTTAACAAAATTATAACTCTCAAAACGAATTTCAAAATGCTATAAAACGTTAAAATGATAATTTACAAATTATCATAACGAAAAAAAGAAAAGCTAAAATGATATTTTCAAATTAGCACAACGGAAAAATGGTCTAAAAAGTTAAACCGATAATTTACAAATGATCAAAACAACATTTATTGGGCACCCTAATTTCTTCTTTGGCGCCCAATAGCCGATATTTTGCATTAGAGCCTATGGGGCGCCCAAGTAGTCCATTAGACACAGACGCCCTTTTTTTACGGATTCCCTTGTGGAAGGAGGGCTATTACAGAAGAAGACGTCACACACCAGAAAAGAGTCAAGGTTAACTGGTCAGCTATTTTGTTTCCTACAAGATGTGGGCACTACAAGGCTGAGAGACACACCAGCTTTGGGTAGAAGCACATGATGCCACCTCATAGAGTCCAACTGTACCGTCCTCATGCCCAGCACCAGGCCTTCGCCATACACACTATGCCTTTTACAAGCAGCACTGTCAGAGAGGCTAGGGAGTGTGGGGTGAAGAAAGTGAGCAAGCTCCAAGTAGACTCTGAACTGAAGGATGGGGGAAGGGGGGCATCAGGAGGTTCCCCTTATATCAGAGTGAGCAAGGATGTGGGTTTTTTTACAGATAGGGAGCACCCATTATGATCATCATGGGGTGGGTGTAAGAGGGTACCTCTTGTAGTGATTTGGGGGGGGGGGGGGGGGGTCAGGAAGCTCCTCTTATTTTAGCTTGAGCAAGTAATTGAGGTTTTTGGGGAGCACCTCTCATATCAGCCCGAGTAAGTGATGGAGGGGTGGGGTCAAAATTGGAGCCCGATGCCTGAGCAAACACTCAAGGTCTGATAGGTGAAGGGTTGAAGGGACACTTAAACCCGATAAAAAAAGAGTTTTACTCGCCTGGGGCTTCTACCAGCCCCCTGCAGCAGTCCTGTGCCCTCGCAGCCACTCACTAATCCTCTGGTCCCCCGCTGCCAGCTAGTTTTGTTTTTGCCGACAGGCCCGACAGGACTGGCCACACGTAGCTTTCTCCGCATTCCCGACTGTAATTATCGCTATTACGGTCCGCAACACATACAAAAATACGTGTTACCGCATAGCTATGCGTTGGTAATGCGGAAACGCGTTTCTTTGTATGCGTTGTGGTCCGCAATAGCGCTAATTACAGTCGGGAATGCGGAGAAAGCTACGCGTGGCCAGGCCTGTCGGCAAAAATGAAACTAGCTGCCAGGGAGGGGGGGGGGGGGGGGGGGACCAGAGGATTAGTGAGTGACTGCGAGGGCACAGGACTGCTGCAGGGGGCTGGTAGAAGCTCCAGGTGAGTAAAACTCTTTTTTTTTCGGGCTTAAGTGTCCCTAGACTGGGGTGCACACTTAAACCTTCTGCCTTGGGCACTGAAGGACATTGTTCCTGAAGAAGGCAATTAGGGTGCCGGTGACGCTATGGTAAAATGGGTGCTGCATAGGTAAATATATTGGTATTAGGCAGCTGGTAACCGATAAACAGCAGAGGGGAGGGAGTATTTAGAGTCAAAGGTGGCACAGATATAGGCAGTTGTAAAGGTGGCGCACATATTGGTTGGGGGGGGGGGGGGGTAAAGGTGGCACAGATATTAGCATGGATTGGGGGGTAAAAGATGCACAGATATTGGCGGGGATTGGGGGGTAAAGGTGGTGTAGATATTATCAGGGATCGGAGGGTTTAGGTGGCACAGATATTGGTGGGGATTGGGGGGGGGGGGTAAACATGGTGCAGATATTGGTGGGGATTGGGGGGGGGGTAAACATGGTGCAGATATTGGGGGGGGGGTTGGGGTAGGTTAGTATTAGGCATCGGTAGAGGGAGGGTTTGTGGTGTGAGAATAGGATTAGGTGTAGTGTTAAATATTGGTGGATTTTGTGAGGGGGGCGGTTAGGGTCAGGCATCGGTGAGGGGTTGGTTATGCTTAGACATCAGTAGAAGGAAGGCTCGTGTGAGAAATTAGGTTAGGTTTAGCGATAGTAAAATATCGGCCAATCCATTTTTGACACTCTATTTCATGTCAGCCACGCCCTAAACAATCCCCTAAACGTAGACGTTTGGCTAAACGGCGTCAGGGTGGACCCGGGTGCCGTGGCCCCGTCTCTGCATCACGTTAGAACGTCCCGCTGCTGAAACACAAGGAGCTGTTTTTCTATTTTTCCCTGCCAGAGAAATAATCTGATGAACTGCAGAATGCTACATTACTTTTTACACAAGATTCCATATCCCTCTGCATTATACCCTCTGAAAATTAAGTATGAGCTAGCTGGCTTGGTGTCTGTGTAATAGATACTACACAGCCAATTAACTTCACTGTCTAACAATATAAAACAAACCATGCTGCTGATTTATGGCATCAGCTCTTGGGAATGTATCGCTGATGAGGAAATGTGCCCATACTCTTCATTCTCATCTCTTTTTCTGAGCTCTGCAGTATTTCATACTTTCGCTATTGTTGCTCAGGGAATGTGGAGCCACAAAGTTTGGAAAGTCTTCCAACCGAGGACTGAGAAAATTAAATACAGACTGTTTTCTTTCTCTCTCTCCCACTCTTCTTAAAGAGGAACTTTAACAAAGAATTGAACTTCATTCCAATCAGTAGCAGATACTTTCCCACGCGAAATGTTTACCTTTTCTCGATTAGATCGTCGGGGGGTCTGTATGGCTGATATTGTGGTGAAACCCCTCCCACACTGTGAAATCATGACCATGGTCCTGCCGATCTGCTGTCTGTGAACCTCGTTGACTTGTGGGAAAATAATTTTTTTTCCAACTGCCAAGCAAGCAATATTTCCCCCTGTGCATAGAACTCTCAGTAACAAACATTCTGTACAGATCACCTGGCAGAACTAGATGCCCGCACCTGTTATACATTTCAGAATGTGTTATCAGGGAGAGGAAAGATTTTACAATGGGCAAACTCTAAATTATCTGTAAAAAAATAATAATCTATTTTATTCATTATGTTATTTTCACTACACGTCCTCTTTAAGGGATCTTTCACACCAAGACGTTGCGTTTTAGGGGAGGTTAAGGTCGCATAATGTGCTTTTAACGCAACGCATGGTGGTGCTAAAGTTGGACGCTACATAGAGACGCGTGATGCGTCTCTTGGTGCGCCGTTTTCGTTCGATACTGGTAGAACGAAAACGGCGCATGCGTCAAAAGACTGTGGAGACCACGTGATCGGAACACGCCGCATCACGTGGTCCCGCCAGCCAATCGTCGCACAAAGCGGCCGCTCCAGGAAGTAAACACGTGACGTCACACAGTGCAGTGAATATTAATTAGCCATGTGGCTAGGCACAATAGCGGACTTTTTCCTCCTCTTCCAACATTACTGAGCACGTGCAAACAGTCTAACTCGGCTAAAACTGCGTATAACGCACAACATGCTGCACTTTCATTGAACGTGCAGCGTTACACTGTAACGCAACGTGGGCGCTGTGAACAGCCCATTGATTTTTCATTACTGAGTTGGGCTGCGTTACAGGCTGCACTAACGTGCGCCTGTAATGTCCAACTGTGAAAGCAGCAAGGAGTTCTCTTGCATTTAAACATTTTTACGAAGTATTCTGGTACTGCGCCTGCGCAGTAAGCTCCCAATAACGCGCCCGGGAGCCGGTACGCGTGCAGCCGCAGTTCTATTCGTCTAGTTAGATGAATAATTAGCATGTTACCGGCAGCTGGGAGCGGAGTATCGGAGCAGGACGGCGGCGCGGGACATGACAGCTGCAGGGGGCCGATAGAAGCCCCAGGTAAGGGTCAGTTTTAGCTTTTTTAAAAATACAAGATAACCCCTTTAAAGAACCACTATAGCCAGGGGCGGTTAAAACGGCACAGGGGCCCTAGGGTGAAGTTAACTTCCATCCCTGTAAAGTCAGCCCCTGTGGCCTCCGTGCCGGCTGCCACCCCCTTCCCCCAGGTGGTCTCCTCCCTGACTGCTCTTGGGGCCCCTGCATGATGTGTGGCTGGCTGCATTGTAATATCTCACCTACCCTGGCGCTCTGCTCAGTCCGTGCTATATTCTAACTAGTGCCTATCTGCGTGTACAGAACACTAAGCTCCAACACCATGTGTATCATTCATGTACTGCAGCCCCTCTCTTGAACAACTTGCATGGACATTAGCTTCCCTTTTTTCCTGTGTTGCTCCCTATTTGCAGCCTCCTCTTTCATGTGTATCAACCTCTTTTTCATCACCAGATGCCCCCTTGCAGGGCCGGAGCTACCATATGAAAAAATGGGCAATTGCCCCAGGGCCCCAGAGCCTGTAGGGGCCCCAAGGTGTCCCTCCCCCATCTTAACTGTTGCTCCCCAGGAACCCTGCAGAGTCTGTTAAGTTGGGAGGTGATTGGGGGAGGGTCAGCAGCCAGCTCTTGGACCCAGGAGGAAAATTTGGCTACAACAAAGGGCCTCTAATGACGCTTTTTGGTCGGGGGGTGTCTGTTAGGGAGCCCCCAGGCTAATTTTGCCCTAGGGCCCAATTGTTACTTGAACCAGCCCTGCCCCCTTGGGCTGCAGCTGCCCAAGGCCCGGGCCTTGGTGGCCTTTCCAAATATCTGGCCCTCAGAACAGAACTAAAATCTGCAATGCAGGGCCCTGGGACCAATCGTGGCGCTTTTTCAGGAGATCGTGAAATGCTGGCAATTCTTGGCATTAGTACTGGTAAGACTGCAGCACATGGCATAGTGACTTGTCTTTTGTGCATCAGGCCAAGGAGAGATAGATCATGACTTAAAGGATACCAGAAGTGTGACATGATGAGACAGACATGGGTATGTACAGTGCCTAGCACACAAATAACTATTCTGTGTTCCTTTTTTTCTTTATCTGCCTGAAAGAGTTAAATATCAGGTATGTAAGTGGCTGGCTCAGTCCTGACTCAGACAGGAAGTGACTACAGTGTGACCCTCACTGATTAGAAATTCCAACTATAAAACACTTTCCTAGCACAAAATGGCTTGGGTCAATAGTTCATAGATTTTAGCTCTGGCATACTTCAATGATTGTGTCATTGAGCAAAAACAATAAAACAGTTAAAACTTAAAAAGTAGCTTTAAACATAAAATAAAACTGTGGAATATCTTAAAAAGTCATTTTTAGGAGAAGTAAGATAGATACAATCGTTTATTTCATTCGTTTATTTTTGCTTCGGGTGTCCTTTAAGTCAAATAAAGGCCCTGATTCGCTAATCTCCAGTAAGGGCCCTCACGACTTTTTCCATTAGTGCAATCTGTTTTTGGCACGAACGCAATCGTCATCCTGCCACCTTTTCTGTGGTATTCAAAGTGCAGGCTGATTGCGTAGCAATTGCACCGCTATACGATTTTCCCTCTGATTCTGCAATTTCTCACTCGTAAATGCAAAACGCACTGCGATCATGCCATACACCTGACGGGTCGCAGCCCAATCCCAGGGGAATCACAGTGGCAGAAATAGGAAGGTAACGCAACTGCAGTGCGGTTTGGAAAAGAGCCTTAAAATTGCTGTGCGTTGTAGCACACGTTGCCCTAGCAACACTACGCTGTTGGCGGTAGTAATGTTAAATGGGTTAGTAAATCAGGGCCAAGTTGAGATAAACCATGAGATAAGCCGATAAGGAGAGATAAATGGCGGGATGGGTATCTGAGTATTGTGGATGAGCTCCATGGTATGGCATATACAGTAACATGATTGGTGATGCAATGGCTGCGGCTTCTGTCACACATCCAACCAATCAGAACTCTCATCCACTAACACAAGCAGGGACGCGAGAGGCAGGGTGGTTGTCGGGGGCAGTGATGTGCGAAAATGTAAAATTCGACTTTCAAGAGAAAATTCCAATGAAAATAATTTTGTAATGTTTGATTTTTTTGCGCTTTTCATGAATTTCCGTGCAAAAAATAATTTTTTTGAGTTTTTGCACTAAAATAAAAGGTTTCTTGGGGTAAAAATGTTTATCGCAAATTTTCACAATATTCCAAAAATACAATGTATTTTCGTGAAAATTTTCTCAAAGTAAAAAATGCAAGCAACACTGGTCGGTGGGAGTTTTAGCCCGTATGAATTCCTTTTTGATATTAAACACAATATTCAGCTCATGTTTCATTTCGATGTTTCTCACTGAAAAAGAAATCAAGTTCCAGAGATACACCAAACATAACTTCATAGTTTCCCAAAACCTCCTGACCTGCAATCAGACTCTTGGCTGTGAAAACAGCTACTTTCTCCTTACTGCTGCCCCACCCATTCGCTCCCATTCACACACATTTTTCCTCATTTTTGAGTTGAAGCAAGGCAAATGTAAGTATTTCTACCAACAGGATATACCGTAAGCCAGGGCTTCTTGTAGGAGGAATATTAATACCTATAGCTGTGTTGCTGCTGACTTACATGACAGCCCTCTCATCTGGTCTGCCTGCCAGCTTCTTTGAGTGTCCTACTTCCTGGTCTACCCTTCTAGCTTAAAGGGGACCCCAAGATGCCACCATGAACCCCCCCCCGTAAGAGCCCAGACCCCAACCTCCTCCTGGGCACTAGAGGTGGGGAAGATACCTTTGTCCATGGATTGGACAAGGGCTTTGGGGGAGAGAAGGAGGCTTTGCCACCCCCATATCATGGACCATGAGAGTATAGCTCCGGCTGCGGAGCCCCACGCAATCTGGACTCTGCATTTTGGCAATACCAGCCTACAAAGGGTTAAAGGGGTTTGAAAAGGGGTACCCCAATTTATATATATTTTTTATTTATTAGTGCAAATAATAGGCATATTTGCCGGGGATCCTCATACAGCATGGTAGCGTAGTGGTTAGCGATCTTGCCTTGCAGCGCTGGGTCCCCGGTTTGAATCCCAGGCAAGTCAACATCTGCAAGGAGTTTGTATGTTCTCCCTGTGTCAGCGTGGGTTTCCTCCGGGCACTCTGGCTTCCTCCGACATCCCAAAAACATACAGATATGTTAATTGGCTTCCACCTAAATTGGCCCTAGACTATGATACATGCATTACATGATACATACATACACATATGACTATGGTAGGGACTAGATTGTGAGCCCCTCTGATGGACAGTTAGTGACAAGACAACATACTCTGTACAGCGCTGTGTAATATGTTGGCGCTATATAAATACTTAAATGAAAAAATAAAATAAACAGCAGTATGGCGGCTGTACAGCGATACCCAGCAAAAGCATTGCCACTTTGCCCCGGGTTGCCTGTGTTTCAGTAAACAGTGACTGCATACTGACCAACGGGAAACCTCAGCAGGTACTCCATTGCTGTTTCTGTGGATGATTAAGGACTTCATGTCTGAAACATGTTAGTCGAGTGCTTTTATGTGGATCTGGATATGTCCTGAATAAAATTTATTGATCTGTTGGAGACATTGTGCGGACCGTCTTCCATTTTCTTGCTTTCTCTGGGCTTGGCTGCCCGTGATCCAGCACTGTCTCACACGGTGCGGTGAAGCGGTACCTCCAGATTGTTGTTTCCTGTTTCTGTGGATATATGTCAATTTTCACTACTGGTTGAATACATTTATCTGTCATTTACCCATATTTTTTTAAAAAAAACATCTTTTTCTATCCTAACTTAAAACTTTATTTTCTCAAAAAACGATGAGGTCTTTTTGTAAAAAAAAACAACCCATTGTTCCCATTGTTCTCCTTAAAGTGAACCTCCAGACTAAAAATTGACTCAGCAGCACTGAAAAGGTCTGGTGTTTCTTTAACAGTTTCACAGCATCAGAACTTTGTTTCTCTTACCCAAGCCTCATTTTTAGCTGCACAGAAGAAAACTGCCTGGGCATTTTTCCCCTGATGCTGTGCAAAGCATGATGGGATTTCTGATTCTCTCTGTCACCTCCTTTCAACCAAAAAGATGGCTGCCCCCATGACAAAGATGGCAGCCCCCATGAATCACAAATATTTGCCTGTTCTTTTAAAACAGGGTGGGTAAGAGATTATATTACCTATCTATTCTAATTTTCATAACTAATGTAACTTAATGACAGTATGTTTGTTTAGGCTGAAGTTCCCCTTTAACATATATGGCAAATCTGATGATTCTAGCATGTATGGAGTCTTTGCTATTAACACCTACAGTTGGCAGTATTCTTCAATGCAATTTTGCCAAATTTTTGCCACTTCTATGACTCCAGTAGCGTCTTTCATAAAATGTAAATACATACCAGGGGGTCACATGACGAGAGATACCGCTAGAGCCATGGAGACACTGAGAATAAAAAAAGATATGTCGTGCCCATGGGCATAACTAGAGGAGAGCACCATCTGCAATTGCATGGGGGCCCAGTGTTGCGGGAGCCCCCAACTACCAACCTTCCCTTCCTCCGATACAGGGGACTATACCCCAGATCAGGTGTTTGTGTGGCTACACATTTAGTGTCAGTGGAGAAGCAGATTTATTAAAATCAGTGCATAACCTGGTCAATGGTTTGAAGAGTGCAAAGCCTGGCACTGGATGCAGCTGGGATCTATGTGGGCTGCCCTGGATTCTGTGATGCATACATGTGCACCGATTGGTTTGAGAATGATACATGTCACTTTGGGGGGCGGAGCTTAGGCACCGGGCTGAGCTGATGGCACCTTGAAGACACTGTAAGTGTGAGACTATTTAAAGAGAAACTCCGACCAAGAATTGAACTTTATCCCAATCAGTAGCTGATACCCCCTTTCCCATGAGAAATCTATTCCTTTTCACAAACAGACCATCAGGGGGCGCTGTATGGTTGATATTGTGGTGAAACCCCTCCCACAAAGAAATTCTGAGTACGTACTCTTGACAATTTCCTGTCTGGGAACCTTGCTGCATTGTGGGAAATAGCTGTTTACAGCTGTTTCCAACTGTCAAAAAGCAAGCAGCAGCTACATCACCTGCCCACAGTAAAAATGTCACCATGTAATAAATGTCAGAATGTAAATCAGGGATTTAAAAGATTTTACAATGGGCAAACACTGACTAAATCATTTATACATAATTATTGTAAAAAATAAGCACTTTTTTTATTATATTATTTTCACTGGAGTTCCTCTTTAAGACCAGAGACATCTAGATTTTGTTGGTCATCCTTGTAGCCTCTGAGGAAGAGTTTGTAAACGCGAAACGGCTGTCAGCTTTGTTAACCCCCACTGCTAACCACTCTATGTGAATCTGCGATTAAAGGTGAAGAAGCATCCACAGTGGCTCGTTTCTCTTCTCCAGCTGCAGCGCATGACTTGGAGCTGAAGGGAAATCGGCATAATCCTGATACATTCATCTGGTCATCTTCTTCTCTACTTCAGTGCTGGTCCCGCTCCCATTTTCCCTGCATTGCTTTTGAGAAATCTGCTTTTGTATTCCGTGGATTCCGTCATTCGCTCGCAGATTTCAGCAAATTTACTTTTATAGGCAACAGAGGTAAATGCGACATCCTCAGACAGAATGTGTAAATCAGATGTTAAACATTACAGAACAATGATGAACCATCCTCTGCATTCTTTCCTCCTTTTCAAGAGATGTTCAGAGGAAGAAAAAAAAGGTATCATTTTAACCAACAGGTAGCGATAATCTGGAAATTTTACAGAGAGATTTAGCCTTGAACTGCCTCATTCCGAACATAAGAAACATGAAAAATTCAAACATATCATGAATAAGCAAGCCAGACGAGGAGCAGGAGAAATATGACGGCAAGGAGCAATAACTAAGTGGAGAAAGAGACACAACAATGTGCTGGCAGCGCACCTCCCCCCTATAATTGTCTCTACACTGCGGCAGGGGCGGAAGGCGGTGACCTCGCTGAGGGTCAGTTAGCGGGATAAATTGTTCAGTCTAAAGTGCTGCAGAAAATGCGTTAGTTTTACAAAAATGCATACTTCTATTACTAATAATAATATGTATAGATGCGAAGGGCTTACTGCTCATCCAGACATGACTTGTAGATAATAGGAAGCCTCCCTGTGATCTACAAGAAGGCCCAGATTTACATCACAGGAGCTTATAGGGACAGATGTCCTGGCACCCTAGACTTCAGCCTCCATGAACCTACAAACACCCTCCGAACTGCACAGTAAGTGTGCTGGCTGTCCCAGCTGTCACTTCTCCCTTACTTCCCTTACCTGTCATAGATAGCAACAGGTGCCCCTTAGTATTAGGTAGCCAAACGCACCGTCAGTATTAAGTAGCTAGTGTTGCCCCGACTCAAGGGAGAACTCGTCAGTGGAATGCCAAGAGCAGGGTGAGTAACTTCTCATTTACGCTCTGCTTGGGACTCTGCACTAGAGGAGAGGAGTGAGCTTTCTCTCCATCATCAGGCGCCTGTAGGCAAGTGCCTACAGTGCCTTATGGTAAATCCAGCCCTGGCTACAAGTCATGTCTGGATGAACAGTAAGCCATACCTCCCAGCAAAAAAGGGACATGCGCGAGTAAGGTCCGTGCATGGCCAGTAAAATGAAGACACTTGTGAATGGCTTTTTTACCTCTGTGCAGAAGTGCTTTGTTCTACTGGGCATGTTTGGACCTTACTTGCGCATGCCAAGTCCAGATCGGCTTGTCCATGGCCAGAAGGTATTTGCGATAATTCAGCTTTAAGTGAGCATCTGTGGATACCCACAATGCACCGCTACTGAATATGCAAATTATCTCCTTATGCCCCTGAAGCCAGGCTGACGTCCAGAACCACTGGTGTATAGCCAGCCTATAGCTTTACATTTTACAGACTCACACCAACTCAAAATGCAGACAGCCTGTTTGGTTAGTGAGGCTCTCTAAAATTTAAAGCTATAGGCTGGCTATACACCAGCAGTTCTGGACGTAAGCCTGGCTTCAGGGGCATAAGGAGATAATTTGCATATTCAGTAGCGGTGCATTGTGGGTATCCACAGATGTTTACTTAAAGCTGAATTATCGCAAATACCTTCTGGTTTAATAAGGCAATTCACTCTAAGCATTGCTTTTGAGTAGGAGGGCTTTTCTGTCTCTTTTAGTCCCCTATACTTTCCTTGTGGGTTTGGGTCGCCCTGAGCTGCTTGGGTACCCCATGGCCTGAAGAAACCAACTCTACATGCACAGGTATGGAGGGAGCTACACAGGATAGACGGGCGCAACAAGGATTGGGGAAGCCTCAACAAGAATGGGGGAAGACCATCCTACTACTGTAGGAAGTACCTAACCTTTTTTTTGTTAGCTTCAGGTGTCCTTAAAACCTCAGGCAGTTTTGGAGGGAGAAGGCAAAAATCTTAAAAAGATATAAATGACATTTTAAACTATTTACGTATATTAATTTGTAAGTGCATGGAGGCAGTAAATTTGGGCACCCGCGGGTAATGGACAATTTGGGCTTTTAATGAAAATACCGGCTATTAGGCACCGAAAGCAGACATTGTTTTGAGAATTAAAGCGTTATAGTTTTTTCCATTTACTTTGTTTTGAGGACATTAGAACATTATAGTTTTTGATGTTTTTATCGTTTTGAAAATGAGAAAGTTATAGTCATTGAAATTTTTGGTCTTTTGTATCCATCAATTTTTTTTTTTTTTACCAACATACCGCACTCACAGACATCATACCATATTTAAGCATTCTCCACACAGCCTTCATCATTTCAAAATTAATTAAAGAGTATTAGATATTGAATTTTTTTGTTGTTTGTATTTAACAGTTTTTCTTTTTTTGATGCATGCGTTTTTAGAGTTTGGCGAGAGCAAGAGAGGATTTAGGTTCAGGCGTCAAGAAGGGGGGTTTAGGGTTAGGCATCAAGAAGGGGGGTATGGGGTTAGGCATCTGGAAGGGTAGTTTTGGGGTTAAGCCTCAGGAAGGGTGTTTTTAGGGTAAGATGTCAGAAAGGGAGGTTTTAGGGTTAGGCGTCAGGTAGGGGGGTTTTAACCACTAGCCGATGGGCATGGACGCGCCACCAGTCTCAGGACTGCCTAACGCCGATCGTTGTAAAGTCCTGGGGGGGGGCGTGTTTTGCAGGAGATTGCGCGCATCTCCGCTTGGATGACGGAGCTCCGCTCCACCATCAGTCTCCCAGCGTCGATCGCCGCTAGGAGACTGTTACACGGTCAAACCGCCATCTAATAACACTGTACAGAGCTGCGATCCGTCTGGGAGGCACAAAAGCGATCCGCTGTAATAGGCTGTCCCCCTGGGAGGCACAAAAGCGACCCTCTATGATAGGCTGAAGCCTATCACAACCGATCGCTGTTATTGGCTGATGGGGGGGGGGGGGGGGAGAAAGGGAGAGTTAAAGAAAAATAGATATTTATTCAAAAAATAGGAAATAAATATTGTTTAAAAAAATGAACAAACATCCCAGCAGGGATGAGAGCCCACCAACAGAGGGCTCTGTTGGTGGGCACAAAAGGGGGAAGGGGAATCACTTGTGTGCTGACTTGTGCAGCCCTGCAGCGAGGCCTTAAAGCTGCAATGGCCCAATTTGTGAAAAGTGGCCTGGTCTTTAGGGGGGTTTAAAGAGACACTGAAGCGAAAAAAAAATTATGATATTATGATTTGTATGTGTAGTACAGCTAAGAAATAAAACATTAAGATCAAATACATCAGTCTAATTGTTTCCAGTACAGGAAGAGTTAAGAAACTCCAGTTGTCATCTCTATACAAAAAAGCCATTATCTCTACGACTTTCAAAAGTCTTGGAGAGGGCTGTTTTCTGACTTTTATTATCTCAACTGTAATTGAACTATTTACTTTTCCTCTGACAGAGGAGAGTTCATTAGTTCACAGACTGCTCTGAAAGAATCATTTTGAATGCTGAGTGTTGTGTAATCTGCACATATTATAGAATGATGCAATGTTAAAAAAAACACTATATACTTGAAAATAAAAATATGAGAATATTTTCTTTGCTGCTAATCTTCTAGTAATTATTCATAGTACACAACCAATTCATTATATCATATATTTTTTTTCGCTTCAGTGTCTCTTTAAGCCTGTGGTTAAGGTTAGGCGTCGGAAAGGGGAGGGTTCTGTGTGAGAGTTGGGTTAGATTTAGTTGTAGTAAAATATCAATAAAATTTACCCAATTTTTTACTATTGCCATTACCACTGTAAATATTTTTTTTATTTTCATCTGGCGCCCATTTCACAACGGTATTTATTGTTTAGGCTTATACTGGCTTCACCAGGTGCCCACTTTTCCTCACGCCCCTATTTCATGCACGCTATGGCACTGATTTCTGCTATGTTCAAACAACCACAGATTTTCTGTTGGTAACTAGAGATGTTGCGAACTGTTCGCTCGGCGAACATCTCTGGGGCTTTTACTACTTCCGGGTCGCACTGACCCGGAGTAGTACGCCTGCGCTGCCCGGCAAAGCGCGTCCTAGATCGCGCTCCTGTTGCCGGGCACTCTCTGCGCATGTGCGTGACGTCGTTCATGACGTCACGCACATGCGCAGAGAGTGCCCGGCAACAGGAGCGCGATCTAGGACGCGCTTTGCCGGGCAGCGCAGGCGTACTACTCCGGGTCAGAGCGACCCGGAAGTAGTAAAAGCCCCATGCTTTTAGAGATGTTCGCCAGCGAACGGTTCGGGAACCGTTCGCTACATCTCTATTGGTAACACCATCCTCCCCCCTCCCCTCCTCCATACTGATTTTAGAGTGCTATTAAATGACGTGCCTTCAGCATGGTATATGGAGACGATAGTTTGATGTAAACAGAGACACTAATAGGTGATAAAATTCCTGTGCATAATTCTATGTTCTGGTGTGAAGTAATCAGTACAGAGTAGCCCTTTCGTCTTGTTTTGTCTGTGGATGATGATTACACGCCGTACGGCCCCGACTGAGTCTAATTATTTAAGAGGCTTGTTTGATGAAGACATGTCTAATTAAAGCAAAATGCTAATCTGTTTTATGCCTTCAACATATGTTAGAGAGAGGTCAGCGCAATGTAGATATCATCAATCTGTGAATGCTGAAAATATACATTTTTTTTTCTTACATTTTTTGCTTATACTAATATATTTCACATGGATATTTTAGTGGCTGTTAACTGCAAGTGCTCAGTTTCATGTCAAATGGGGGAGGGGGCTTCAAGGGCGTACAGGAACAAGCAGAGGTACTTGCAGGGTGCACTTATAATTAAGTGGCCAGGAAATTTGGGCACAGGGTAAAGCCAATAAATGGCTCACCCTGCGCCTGCAAACATCTTGGCGCAGGGCCGGATTTACCATAAGGCACTGTAGGCACATGCTTACAGGCGCCTGATGATGGAAAGGCGGCTGACTCCGCCCCCCTAAGCACCTCCTTTCCTCATTCCCTATGCAGAGTCCTGATGAGAGTGTAAATGAGAGATTACTCACCCAGCTCATGGCATTCCACTGACGAGATCTCCCTTCAGTCTAGGGCACCTCTAGCTACTTAATACTGAGGGTGCGTCTGGCTAGTGCTAAAGGGCACCTGTAACTCCCTAGGACGGGCAGGGGAAGTAATGGAGAAGTGACAGCTCAGCACGCAAGTGATTCCCCTTCCCCCTTTTCTGCCCACCAAGTGACAGCTGGGCCAGCCAACACACTTGCGGTGCGGTTCAGCAGAGGTTTGTAAGTTCATGGAGGGCGGAGTCTAGGGTGCCAGGACATCTGTGCCTATAGGCTCCTGTGATGTAAATCCGGGCCTGTCTTGGCCTTAATTACTATTCCCCATTCAGGTTGCCAAGGACAGTGGGGCAAGATGTTATTCTTTTGACGGCACCCAAATTACTGTCTGTTGCTTTAGCTGTAACTCCTATTACGGCCTATGGTGGCGCCGACTGCACCAAAATTGTTGCCTCTGTTTTCACTTGATTCACTTGCAGGTATCTTTGTGAACCTTCACCTTAAAGGACACCTGACCTGAGCAAAGTTCCATAAGGTAAGCAGAGAGGTATGTTCATGCTGGATCCACATACCTCTGTGCCTTTTCCATACCTCTCCTTATTCCCCCAGCCTGCATAACCTTTCCCTGAAAAATGGGACTTTAGGCTGAAGTCACATTGCCAGACAGGAAGAGGCCGGCTTGATGTGATGTTCCCTCCTATCACTCTCCCCCTTTCCCAGGGCCGGTTTTAGCAACAATGGGGCCCCAGGGCAAAATAAACCTGGGGGGTCCAACAGATACCCCGGAACAAAAATCGGCATTAAGGGACCTTTTTGCAGCTGGTATAGTCAGGGTGTGAAGCCCCAATTGGTCGGAGCTCCACATTCTGGCTATCCCAGCCTGCATTGGGGACAAGGGGTTAAAAGGTTTCAGGAGGGGGGACCCCACGTAATTAAAAAAAAAAAAATTCCCACACTCTAAACATAAGAAAAAAAAAATTGGAAAAATAGGAATAAATGCCAGGGCTCTTCATACAGCCATATTGCGGCAGTATAGCGATCCCTGGCCAAAGCGCTGCGGCTGCCTATGGACCCCCTGGAAACCCCGTCAGGAAATTAATTGCTCTTTCTTTTGATGCATGTAAAATTACACTACCGTTAGGTTTGCTACTAAAAGTGACATTTACCGCATCTAAAAGTATACTTTTTTCCTTCGAAACTTTAAAATCGATTTTCTCAAAAATTATAAGGTCTTTTTGTCCTCTTATTCCCAATGATCTCCTTAACATATCCTGCAAATTTAGGGTTTCTAGCATTTAAGGTGGATTTGCTATTAACCGTTAAAGTCGGTGGGATTTTAAATGTGTATTTTTTTTCCTTTGAAACTTTACAATCGATTTTCTCAAAAACTATAAGGTCTTTTTGAAGAATTTTTTTCCTCTTATTCCCAATGATCTCCTTAACATATCCTGCAAATTTAGGGTTTCTAGCGTTTAAGGTGGATTTGCTATTAACCGTTAAAGTCGGTGGGATTTTAAATGTGTATTTTTTTTCCTTTGAAACTTTACAATCGATTTTCTCAAAAACTATAAGGTCTTTTTGAAGAATTTTTTTCCTCTTATTCCCAATGATCT